>NC_069499.1:1209403416-1210003416 GCF_027579735.1 Bombina bombina | reverse complement strand
ACATTTGTCCGATGGACAATATTCCGAAAGACATTTATCCGGCTGCTGGGTGAGAATAAAGCTTAAAATTCACGGTTTTATAACATTTTTAATAGTGGACTGACAAAAGACAATTAAATCAACTTATATATAACATTTATAACATTTTTAATAGTGGACTGACAAAAGACAATTAAATCAACTTATATATAACATATTAATTATAATATATAATATTATAATTATAATAATTATATTATGTGTTAAAAGTACATCGTGAGGGTAGGGACCCATGGATAGGTTCCCAGAGGTGGTTGCGGCGCCCGAGTCACTGATTGTAACAGAAAATTTTGGATCGTATCTGCCCTCGGCCGAATGTATCTTGATTTATTTAAGTAAATCTTATATATTATGTGCTATTGCCTTTAAAAAGTCTAATCTTGAGTATTGACTGTATTTTTCTAAAACTTTCATTATCCTGTTGTTTATGATTTCATATTTTTTTTTTGGTTTTCTCAGTTCAACTCCAGAATCAATTTTTTCAATTGTTAACTCCCATTCTGCTTGTTCTTTTCTTATTTTTGAAACTAGTCTGCAAATGCTTGGGTGGGTTATAGACATTCGTTGGTCAAATGCTCTGTGCCATCCTTCTAGAGAGTTGTTTGTTCTAGGTAACCCTAGTTTTGTTCTTTCAAAAGTGTTCCACATCGTAATATCGAAAGTAGGTTTTCTTCTTGTACCTTGTTGTAGTTCGCCAATCCAGGTTTTTTCAAAATAATTTAAAAATAACAGATAAAATGTTACTGTTTTGTTTTTCTATTGATTTTACAAAGTCATTAAATGTTTCAACTACATCTTCCACTGGCACAAATGCTAATGCTTCTAAGCATTTTATGATCAGAGCATTTTTTTCATTATTATACCATATTTTTAAGCCCAAAGATTGTATTTTTCTCCACAGGCATTGGGAAAAATAGAAAAAGCATCCATAAATTATTGTATTTTGTAAAAAAATTGTCATGCAATTTATTGCTGCTCTTTCAAAATCTACTGTAATTCATATAGGATTGATATCTGGATTTTTTTCTTTTATAATACTAAAAATTAAATCATAAGTTTCCTGATTTTTATTTTTTGATATGCAGTATACTAATGGTATGGTATGGTTATCTTCTATTAAAACATGTATTGTATACAACTGAAAGCCTAAAGGAGCTGAGTCAAATGTTCCGTCACAGAGCCAGTGTTGTTTTTTTGAAAGAAGATCTACATTTTTTTTAGCAGACAGAATGATTAAATTTTCACTTTCGTACATGATGAAATCTTCTCCTCTGGTTGTTTTTCTTAAATCATCATTTAAAATGTTTCCATTTGGTGTTGTTCGATGTCGACGTACCATTCTGGCAAGAGTTTCTTTTTTAGGTAGAGCTCCTGCTGCTTCAAGGGGGAAATTAGATATGCAATTTTGTATTATGCTTGATGTTACTTCTTCTGAATTTTTAGCAACTTCTTTTATTTTTTCAATTGTTTTCATAGATAAAATTCTTGCTGCATTAGGTGGATGTGAATGATTTGATTCATCTTTTTCAATTATATCATTAATGGTTTTTAGCCTTCCTCCACAAAAACCTTTTTTTTCACATCTCCAATATGTTACATTTTCTTTTTTTTTGTCTACAATGTATGCATAACCTTCATATAACATTTTTCTTCCTCCTTTACACGTCTTTATGAACTCCATTTTTTTAATTTGATGTTTATTTTAAATTTATTTATTTAAGTGTTTGTGTTGTTTTTTTACCTCAGTAGCCACAATATATATTTAAATTCTCCACTTTTTTACTGATGACAATTACACAATTACGTGATTGCGTGATTGTGCTGTTCGGCGTGCAGTCGGAAGCAGTGTATCTCGGACATATGTCTGACGGACGAATGTGCTTCGGCATTTTGTCCGTCGGAATTTTGTCCGAGCACCAAAATTGAGATACATACCTATACTTGTTGAAAGATGTATATGTATATGTATAGTATATATTTGTCTATATATGCATACATATGTATTTATATGTGAAATATATATGTATTTACAGACATATATAAACATATAAACACATACATACATATGTATAGAAATATATATATATATATATATATATACATACATTGTAGCCCTTTGCAGTTTAGATGAAATCATGTAAACACATATTTATGCAACATTCATATTTAATAAAGTGTTATACTGCGTTTTTACTGTAAATCGTTGACATTCCAATGTTCTGCACATAGCAGAATATGTTCTAAGTATTTATAAATAGGTATTCCTATTTATATCTGTAAATATCTATAACTATATATATATATATATATATATATATATATATATATGTATATATATATCTATATATATATATATTCAGGGAGTGCAGAATTATTAAGCAAATGAGTATTTTGACCACATCATCCTCTTTATGCATGTTGTCTTACTCCAAGCTGTATAGGCTCGAAAGCCTACTACCAATTAAGCATATTAGGGGATGTGCATCTCTGTAATGAGAAGGGGTGTGGTCTAATGACATCAACACCCTATATCAGGTGTGCATAATTATTAGGCAACTTCCTTTCCTTTGGAAAAATGGGTCAAAAGAAGGACAGAAAAGTCAAAAATAGTGAGATATCTTGCAGAGGGATGCAGCACTCTTAAAATTGCAAAGCTTCTGAAGCGTGATCATCGAACAATTAAGCGTTTCATTCAAAATAGTCAACAGGGTCGCAAGAAGCGTGTGGAAAAACCAAGGCGCAAAATAACTGCCCATGAACTGAGAAAAGTCAAGCGTGCAGCTGCCAAGATGCCACTTGCCACCAGTTTGGCCATATTTCAGAGCTGCAACATCACTGGAGTGCCCAAAAGCACAAGGTGTGCAATACTCAGAGACATGGCCAAGGTAAGAAAGGCTGAAAGACGACCACCACTGAACAAGACACACAAGCTGAAACATCAAGACTGGGCCAAGAAATATCTCAAGACTGATTTTTCTAAGGTTTTATGGACTGATGAAATGAGATTGAGTCTTGATGGGCCAGATGGATGGGCCCGTGGCTAGATTGGTAAAGGGCAGAGAGCTCCAGTCCGACTCAGACGCCAGCAAGGTGGAGGTGGAGTACTGGTTTGGTCTGGTATCATCAAAGATGAGCTTGTGGGGCCTTTTTGGGTTGAGGATGGAGTCAAGCTCAACTCCCAGTCCTACTGCCAGTTTCTGGAAGACACCTTCTTCAAGCAGTGGTACAGGAAGAAGTCTGCATCCTTCAAGATAAACATGATTTTCATGCAGGACAATGCTCCATCACACGCGTCCAAGTACTCCACAGCGTGGCTGGCAAGAAAGGGTATAAAAGAAGAAAATCTAATGACATGGCCTCCTTGTTCACCTGATCTGAACCCCATTGAGAACCTGTGGTCCATCATCAAATGTGAGATTTACAAGGAGGGAAAACAGTACACCTCTCTGAACAGTGTCTGGGAGGCTGTGGTTGCTGCTGCACGCAATGTTGATGGTGAACAGATCAAAACACTGACAGAATCCATGGATGGCAGGCTTTTGAGTGTCCTTGCAAAGAAAGGTGGCTATATTGGTCACTGATTTGTTTTTGTTTTGTTTTTGAATGTCAGAAATGTATATTTGTGAATGTTGAGATGTTATATTGGTTTCACTGGTAAAAATAAATAATTGAAATGGGTATATATTTGTTTTTTGTTAAGTTGCCTAATAATTATGCACAGTAATAGTCACCTGCACACACAGATATCCCCCTAAAATAGCTATAACTAAAAACAAACTAAAAACTACTTCCAAAACTATTCAGCTTTGATATTAATGAGTTTTTTGGGTTCATTGAGAACATGGTTGTTGTTCAATAATAAAATGAATACTCAAAAATACAACTTGCCTAATAATTCTGCACTCCCTGTATATATATATATAATTATATATATATATATATATATATATATATATATATATATATATATATATATATATACATACAGTATAAATAGGTATAAATATATATTTGTTTAAAAAACAAATAGAAATTTTTATTTATAAATAAATAAAACTTATTCTGTTACATAAATAACATTGGATACCTGGATCAATATTGACACATTTTCTGCTATTTTAAGACATGCTATTTATAGCCAGCATCTAACAGAACATATGGACATATCTTAGACCTTATTTGTATTAGAGAAATAAAAAAAAGCAAGATAGCATTTATTAAGTTTGCTTCTCCCATTAATAAATAAACTATGAGAAACTATGATTGATTTTTAATATTCTTATTCATATTCATTCATTAGTTTGTTTGGTAAGTTAATTAAAAATCATGAACAAAATTAGTTCAAATTCATTATGGGCCAGATTACAAGTGGTGCACTATTTAGCATTTTTGCTTTTCACAAGCAGCCCCAGAAGTAAACTTTAAACACACCCGAGTTACAAGTTGATAGTTAAATTTTTGCGTGCGAGTGAAAGCCATTGTGAGCTATCTTCAGGACTTTGGAAATCGCAATCTTGCTAACTTCTTCTCCCCATTGACTTTAATTGAAAACACTTATGTTTTGCACTCTTAACTGACAGGGGTTAAACCTACAGTGCTAACCCGGAGGTAGACGGAGGAACAATACTTCCACAGAACCTCAGAAAAATATTATAAATATAAATAGATGTCTCCGCACTCAAATAAATAATAATAGTTAAAAAAATAAGCTAATGAAACAAAAATATAACTTCAAAGTGAATATAACATTTAATGCACACATGATATGCAAGCCTAATACCAAAATCACAGAACCCTAAATTAAAGGACATAGTCAGAACAAATGCATACAGAACAAACATACAACATAACTAACACTTACTGGGCGTCCCCAGTTAAGGAAAAAGATTCAGAGCCAGTCCAGACTGTAATTAGTGTATATGCTTGTAAGCAAAGCAAAAGATTTAGCAAAGTGGGATGCAAGCGGTAATGCAAAGCAGTTCATGCAAATGTTGCAATTAATGGCAACTTGAAAGTAATGAAGCAGTTTATGCAATATGATTCTTGCCCATGGCAACGTGCTGCTGAACAGCAGGAATAAGCAGGAGAAACATAAGCTTATGAATAAACAGTTCCTGTTATAAATCAACTTGTAAACTCAGGTAATCCGGTGGTGTAAGGGTTAAGCTAACCCCTGTGTATGTGAAAAGACTTAAACAGCACCAGCACTCCAGGACCAAAGTCCACCGGTAGCACACAGGGAATGCTTTTAAAGTTGCGCTCTATGAAGCGATCTCACCCACTCTGTCCGGATTCGAGAGTTACTTGGCAGCAATCTTGCTGATGAAATCCACAGTTGTTTGGAAGCGCGTCTCGCTGATACTGGGGTAAAGCACTAGAGACAGGAAACTCCCACAAGTAGATTCAAGCAACCTGCTTGTACCAACTTTCGGTCTGGCGTCTGACGTCACAACAGGCGACACACGTTTTGGGCTCCGCCCTTCAACTTGGCCAGAAAAGCCTCCTTCTTTTAAGGCTGCTAGAACAACGCATACTCAGTGTCATAGCCTAGGTATAGCTTATAGGAATTGGCATATTTACAAACGGATACTTTAACAACAGAAGTGTAACACATGCCTATAAACAGAATTGCTAATCCATTGGCTACAAATAGTAAGACATCAATCAAACATTTATAGTGAAAGATATTGACACACAAAAATCCATATCTAACAGAGGCACAATTACAATGTCGTTATGTAACAATTATCTTCATTGCGAGTAATATATGTTTTTATATTTGTACTAGTTTATTAAAACATAAAAAATATATTGAAAAGGGCCTCCAGGATAGCAAAATAACTAATAACAAAAGTAAAACAAAGAAAAAAAATACAGTAGGGCGTAAAAAGATTATATGACAAATTTTTCCCCAAAAAATGTTTTACAAAAATTTCCAAAGAAACAAAAAATATATTTTATATGAATTAGAGAAAAAGGGGAAGAAATTAATGAGATAGGGTCGGTTCGACAAGTAAAACAACCCAATCTTTTTATGCAAAGAGCAGATGAGACCTAGTTACTAGATGAATGTACCCCAGGTTATTTCCCTATTAAGTCCATAGGGAGTCATGGAATCTAATTTCTGAATCCAGAGAGCTTCCTTCTAAAATAACAATTTCTGTCTATATATATATATATATATATATATATATATATATATATATATATATATATATATACAGAAATTGTTCCTGTTGGGAAACGGCACTCACCATCAAATACAACCTCCTGGTGCACTGCTAGAAATGAAGTATCCACAGTCCAAGTAAACCCCTACCCTGCCAATGTATGTGGGGAATACCAAAGAAAGCAGGCAAAACACAGGATTATACAAATCAAGCCTTTATGTGCAGAGTAGAAAAAATTCCAATTATGGGCCTTAATCCATAACGTTTTGGCTCCCACATGAGACTTTATCAAATGTTTGCCAATTTGACATGACATATTGGCCTCCATTTGATGAAGGCTCGTGTGGGAGCAGAAACGTTATGGGTTAAGGCCCTTTATTGGAATTTTTTCTATTCTGCACATAAAGGCTTGAATTGTATAACCATGTGTTTTGCCTGCTTTCTTTGGTATTCCCCACATAGATTGGTCATGCAGGGGTTTACTTGGACTGTAAATATATATATATATATATATATATATATATATATATATTTATATATATATATAGGTATTGGTATAGAGAGCTAGATATAAGAATAGATATTTAAAAAAACAGTACAATTTTCTTGTTGTCAGGTATTTGAGTAGAAAGGGCTACAAAGTATAAATACATATGTATATATGTGTATACATGTATATATTTGTGTTTATATGTGTACATAAATACACATGTATAGACATATATCTATGTGTATATACATACATACATACACACATGTATTTGTATGTATATATCTATTACAACCCTTACAATTTAAATACCCTGTCATATACCATATACTTTTTAACTTTTTTTTTATATTTATAGGAATAATGTTTATTACATAGTGCATATATTGGTGTAACCGATAATTTGAATGTATTTATGTTGTGTTAATGCAATTTTTTTTTTAACTCTAACCCTTTTATGTAAGTGGTGCTAAGCGGACAAGCACAAATATAGTTTGTGCTCGTATGGTTGCGTTTACTTTCAACTTGTAAAATCCCTATAATAAATAGCACCTCATTTATCAAGGAAGACAAATCTAAACCCATAGACAACTGGGCAAAAAGCAGTGCAATGACAGAACATAGAACCAGATAACTTATTTGCTTTAAAGGGACATTATAATATTTTTTTTATTCCCAATCCAATCCATAGTTCTTGCAAAGGCAAGAAAATCCTCCATATATATCTGTTTTTGTTTTGCATGCATAACAAGATATTCTGTTCCTAAGACTTTATAAATTCCACTGACCACAAAAACTTTAATTATGAGGTTCAACAACCGACCTCTACTCCAGCGCGTGCACACTCCTGCTAGTCTGCTGCCTCATCCCCTCCCTTAGGCAGTCTGCATGCTTCAACGTGTTCATAATATTTCAGTCATGCAATGGTCTGGTCTCTGTATGTGAGTGTATATCTGAGTGGTAGCCATAGCAACCAAAAAAGCTTCTTTGGCAAGCTGATAGCTGTCATTTTAAAAGGATCTGCACTAAATGATAAAAAAATATACTTTGACTGATTTTTCTGCCTGTTCTTAGCATTTCTTTACTGGATTATACAATATATAAAGATATACTTTTTTGACAAAGAATTTTCTTTACTTGTGACACTGCAGCTTTCCGATACTTACAGCAGTAAATGGATCTGTAATAAGTCAAATACACTTGAGGAACAATGTATTATTATGTTTCTATATTTATTTTAAAGAGAACTGCTTTACTTGTTACTATTGGATACCAGATTCTCTGCTACTGTGTCATAGCTCAATGAAACTGGAAGGAGCTGCTGCACAGATGCGAGTGCGCTCCAGTGGAAAAGGAGGTCAGTGCTGAAGAAAGTACCCATTTTTGGAAAGTTTAAAAAAATCGCAAAATGGACTATTTTGTCAGAAAAAAGTTTTTGTTTTTTTTAGAGATGTGCATTTGTTTTGTTACCAATGCAAATTTGTACGGAAAATTGGATATTTATTTTGTTTTCACTATTTGAATATAGGAAGGAATGCACCAACAAAATTGAAAAAAGCTAAACAAAAAATACTGACTTAATCTGCCAGTATTCATTTGTTTTCATTAACTTACCTTTAAGGGGTTAAATACTTACCTCTAGCACACTGGAGAGCCACGGTCTTGTAAATGAGTACTTTAGAATGATACTAACCTTCTGTTCGAAGCTGTTGTAATCTGCGTGGCAGTTTTTTCAAATACTGTGTCACGGCTCACTCTCTAATGATCACAGCATGCTCCAGTGCTATTTAAAATTCCCGACAGCTTTACCTTTCATGGGAGTGCACTACATGCAATTGAATAGTGCCACAGAGCTCGCTGTCATCATTAGACAGTGAGCTGCACAGAAGAGGACGACTTCGGATAGGAGGTATCAATGTAGGTGCAAAATTACTCATTCACAAGAGGACATTAAAAAAAGGTCATCCGTATATTAGAAAATTGTGCACATAGTGCAGAATTATGTAACATATAAAATAACGTTTACTGTCCCTTTAAATCTGACAATGATGAAAGAGACATAGTTTACTTTGTAACCGCTTTAAAAATTAAAGCAAAAAGAGGACTAGACAAAGGCCCAGGGAAAATATACCACAAGAATACTAATTCCTTCTTGCTGGTTCCCTGAAGACTTTAAAAAAAACATAAAATAGCCATCAAACAAGCAGAGCAGAGGCAGAAAACAAGATCCAAACTAACAAAGTAGCATGAAATTGATAGGCACAACATCCAGACAGCAAGATTTCTTTCATCTCTGAAGTGGTCATAACAAAAGCAATATTTCAGCTGTTTTCTTGCCTTGGAGATGATGCAGTTATCCGTGGTTTCATAATTTCCCTTAAAATGCTCAGGTTGTACAATGACTGGTGTGACGGGTGTGAGTACTGAGATTGTGCATAGGGAATATTGAATGCACAAAGTTGTTTGAGTATTTGTTAAGACTTCTTTGGAAAGGCTGCTAAATTTCAGAAAGTGATTAGTGTTATGCATGAGATGGCTGTTTTTTTCTTGATATATTTTGATCAATTATGATCTGAACCTACAACCAAGACTTCAGCTTTATTTAAATATTTTCTGCTTAACTTGAAAGGTGCAAGATTCTTATATCTTCATGCAGTTTATATTTTAAGTTTTGTGTTGCTCAAATAAAATAAAACATATTACTATTAATACCTCATGTTTAAATGCTATTAGTATTACAGCATAGTAGTGTTCCCTTCATCTATGCTCACATGAATAAGGGAAGCCATACTTTGTGGTTTCACAGCCTTTTAAAATATAGATAAAAACGGCAGTCCACGAAAATTGCACTAGTTCAAAATGTAGGCCCTAGCAAACTAAAATAAGGGTGTAAAAATGTGACACACTGTAATTTGCATTGTAGATTTATCCTTTTAAAGTATAGCTGCAAGTTAAAGGCATATGAAACTCAAAAAA
The DNA here is from genome assembly GCF_027579735.1 of Bombina bombina. Lineage (NCBI taxonomy): Eukaryota > Metazoa > Chordata > Amphibia > Anura > Bombinatoridae > Bombina > Bombina bombina. The sequence continues at coordinate 1,209,993,741 of NC_069499.1, read as the reverse complement.
ATGATTTTGCATTTAAAACAGAGAATACCACTTTTAAAAAGTTTCAGATTTGGGGGAGGAGCCAACTATCGAAGCAACCAGACGCACAGTACAAGAGCTCTGGCTTTAATTCAGACATTAGGGGTCTATTCATATCCTAACATACAATTCAGCTGCTTTGTTGAGGACCCCTATAAGCACTTTTCATAAGTTGTGCTAATAACCAAAATTGAGAATCTAGGTGATGAGCTTCGCCTGCATTCTAGCTCTTGGAAGAAGCCACGCGGTTATGGACACCAGTTGCAGATAAATCGGAGACAACTATAACTAGACTCACGGCTGATATTACCTAAGCTGTTGCACACAACGTACTTCTAGATTGCTGAATTAAGCAGGAGGAGTAGCTCAGGACATGGTACTCGTTACAGAGGCGAATCTTCTAAATGATAAAAAAGCGGCCGTACACAACTGGGAAACGGCAATGTTACGTCTCATTGAGACTTCCTTTCAACTGTTAGAGGCATACATCACCAATACCCTAAAGAAGATAATGCCTAATCAAGCCCTACTCACTCATATGGTACAGGACCAGGAAATACATAGTGAATCAGGAATTCTTCTGGACGCGTCTACTGACACCTATACCGGGTTAGCTGAAAAGCCACCTCACTATACAAAGGTACACCAGCCGAGCGATGAGAAGAAATGGCAGATCCGACTGACTCTCTGAATTTATGGAGACCCTTCTAACTGATTACAGAGGTGACATTGAGACAGTATTGGTGCCTTTCACGCAGAGTGTCACACAACACCATTCTTTATATACCCGAGGCAAAGCCTCATCTAATAACCTGAATGTATGCAGTGATGGAATACGTTTATGTAGCTATTTAATTATAGCTGGTCACTCATTAGCTTGGCTGCATCCTGTGGAAGGGGCCCCTGCATCTTTGCCAGGAGAAGTAGGATATGACACATCAGCCCCTTTGACTAGGTTATTCTCCCAAGAGGCCGTGAGATATAATCTGCGGACAGCAATGCATCCCTCTAGATCTTTTTTAGGTCAACCGCTCTGGAGCCCTGGAGTGGAGTAAATTACTTTACCCTGTCTAAAAGTAACTATATAAACTCCTTCATATCGTAGCCTACACAATCCGCTTTGTAATGTCTTATGTTTACTAGGGACTATTAATGAGGACAGCAATGTCGGAAGCCCCAGATCTCTAATTCTATATGAGATAGTTGTTGTTTTCAGTTAGATTTCTAGCGTAGGCAGTTTATACTATACACCTTAATTGTTTATATTGTAACTAGCCCGATATGGAGCTCAACCTATTTTGGAGTAAGCTAAATATGATTGCCACTAAACCTACCCAAGGACTTTGGCCTGGATAACTTCCAATGCTGAGAGTGAGATAGTCCTACACAGCGTATAAGACACATTTTATTGTGAGGCCTTATCAATCTGATTAGATAGAAGTTGTCTAATCTCTGTGAAAGCCTTTTACATACCTTACTTCAAATTTACTGTGATATGTTAAAACTCTCTATTTAAGTTACTTAACTTGCATAGTTGTGATGCCCAGTAAAGAGCAGAAATCCTTTATAGCTGTATAAAATACTCCAACCATACACTATCACAGCTAGAAACTATTTTTATATTTATCTTTACATGTTGTTCATATGGTTTAGTTAATATTTTATACTTAGTATTGTTTATATAATCCTACCGCTACAACTTTTTCTCTAACCTGCTGAATAATATTTCTAGTACCTAGCTATCCAGTGTGTTATACTGACCGAAGTTAGTGTTTAATTCCTAGGCCCAATGGGATATTTTAGATCTTCTGCTCTGAGAATGTAAGCTATATCACTCAGACAGAACAGAATTGACATTAGATAGGACCATGTATGTTGGTTGGTTAATCAAATGCATTTGGAAAAAATACCTATTCTGCTGTGCATACAATATCGTACCTCGCTATAACCCCTAGTTTCTGGTTATATTACTCAGATAATTACTTATATTTTTACCATTGGGTCTAGCATCACTAGTTGTATTAAAGGGACAGTCTAGTCCAAAATAACTTTCATGATTCAGATAGAGAATGTAATTTTAAACTATTTCTAAATTTACTTTTATCACCAATTTTGCTTTGTTCTCTTGGTATTCTTAGTTGAAAGCTCTTCTCTAGTGGTAACCAAAGTCATGAATAAAGTCAAAATCCAAACGGCTAGATTACGAGTTTTGTCGGTAAAGACTTGCGTTGCTAACGAGCCTTTTTTTTCGAGTGCTCACTTTAAACAACGCCGGTATTACAAGTTTTCTGAATGGCTGCGTTGGCCTTAGAAAAGTGAGCGTTGAGCAGATTTAGCACCACTTCTCACTGTAATACCAGCGTTGCTTACGGTAGCGGTAAGCTGGATAAAACGTGCTTGTGTACAATTTTCCCATAGAAAACAATGGGGCTGAGATGGCTGAAAAAAAAAAACCTGCAAAAAAGCAGCATTCAGATCCTAACGCAGCCCCATTGTTTCCTATGGGGAAATAAAAGTTATGTCTACACCTAACACCGTAACATGAACCCAGAGTCTAAACACCCCTAACCTTACACTTATTAACCCCTAATCTGCCTCCCCCGACATTGCCGACACCTACATTATACTTATGAACCCCTAATCTACTGTCCCCAACATCGCCGAACCCTACATTATATTTATTAACCCCTAATCTGCCCCCCCAACATCGCTGACACCTACATTATAATTATTAACCCCTAATCTGCCGCTCCGGACACCGCTGCCACCTACCTTATACCTATGAACCCCTAATCTGCTGCCCCTAACATCGCCAACACCTACATTATAGTTATTAACCCCTAATCTGCCACCCTCAACGTCACCGCCACCTACCTACAATTATTAACCCCTAATCTGCTGCCCCCAACGTCGCCGCTACTATATTAAATGTATTAAACCTAAACCTAAGTCTAACCCTAACACCCCCGTAACTTAAATCTATTTTTAATAAATCTAAATAAAATTACTATAATTAAATAAATTATTCCTATTTAAAACTAAATACTTACCTATAAAATAATCCCTAATATAGCTACAACATAGCTAATAGTTACATTATAGCTATTTAAGGATTTATTTTTATTTTACAGGCAAGTTTGTATTTATTTTAACTAGTCACAATAGTTATTAAATAGTTATGAACTATTTAATAACTACCTAGCTAAAATAAATACAAAAGTACCTGTAAAATAAACCCTAACCTAAGTTACAATTACACCTAACACTACACTATAATAAAATTAATTACCTAAACTACCTACAATTAAATTTAATTAAATTAAATAATCTAAATTACAAAAAAATCACTAAATTACAGAAAATAAAAAAGAAATTACAATATTTTAAATTAATTACACCTAATCTAATCCCCCCAACATTACAACCCACCACCCACACACACCTACTCTAAAACCCACCCGATCCCCACTTAAAAAAACCTAACATTACCCCATTGAAGATCAACCTACCTTGAGCCGTTTTCACCCAGCCGGGCACCAGTGGTCATCCGATGGGGCAGAAGAGGACATCCGCACCGGCAGAAGTCTTCATCCTATCCGGGCAGAAGAGGACATCCGGACCGGCAGACATCTTCAAGATGGAGCCGTTCCTCGTCGGATGGATGAAGATAGAAGATGCCGCTTGGATGAAGATGTCTGCCAGTCCAGATGTCCTCTTCTTCCCGGATAGGATGAAGACTTCTGCTGGTCCGGATGTCCTCTTCTGCGCCATCGAAAGACCACTGGTGCCCGGCTGGGTGAAAACGGCTCAAGGTAGGGTGATCTTCAATGGGGTAGTGTTAGTTTTTTTTAAGGGGGGGATCGGGTGGGTTTTAGAGTAGGTGTGTGTGGGTGGTGGGTTGTAATGTTGGGGGGGGTATTGTATTTTTTTTTTTTTACAGGTAAAAGAGCTGATTACTTTGGGGCAATGCCCCGCAAAAAGCCCTTTTAAAGTGAAGGTCAAGTCTGGCATTCAGGATCGCATTTTTCAATCTATCAGCAAAAATCAATATGATGTTCATTCACCAAAATATATGAAAAGACAATAATAACTTTGATTTTTTACTTTTTTGACCCGCTCCGTTTATGCTTTACAATCCGCCCGCCATTGTACCTTCAGTGATTGACATATATTCGCTCCTATCGGTATTTTACCCCCATGGCGTCCAGCCCCTTTTCTCTTTCGTCATTGCCACCCTATGCGCATGCGTTTATACAAACAGCGCATCATCATAGGCATGCTCGTTCATGTAACACGCATGCGTTTTCAGTTCTATCCATAGTACCATTGAATTGACAACATCGCTCTCTCTTGGATTATAGTGAAACAGCTTCCAAACCTAATAACAGGTAATTATGACAGCGCAGCGCATCTCACATACTTATTAAAGTATATTACAATTGCTTTAAACTATTATTCAAGAATCTGGGTATTAAGTGGATCTGAGGATACGCATGCGCAGTTCAAATCTATCACGGGTGCACGAGCATAGTCCGCTTCTAAACTACAAAGCTACGTCATCCGATAAGAATAAGGAAGTGTTGATGGGGCAGAGCGTATAGAGAAAACGGAGGTATAATATACATACTGTTTATATGTAAAGGAATATTATTTTAGACATATAAAATAAGCGACTGCAATAATTTTACCATTCGTTTTGACATTAAGTCTTGTAAATAAGAAAAATGGACCTTCACTATAACATTGCTCTGATTTTCAGACTCCTAACCAAGCCCCAAAGTTTTATGTGAATACGCTCGACTACCTACTCCAGCTTGCTCCTGTTTGTGTAAAGGGTCTTTTCATATGCAAAAGAAGGGGGAGGGGGGGAGTGTCTTATTTGCCACTTGCAGTGGGCTTTCCAGCTGCCTTTTCAACAGAGCCAAACTGACAGCTTCTAAGTAAGTTTTTAAACAGTTTTATACTGGATTTTTATATCAGTATCTGTGCATATTATTCTTTATAGTAGTGTCTATTACATGCAGTTATATGAAAATGAGTGTATACTGTCCCTTTAAGGGGTGGTAAAAGAACTGATTACTTTGGGGCAATGCCCCGCAAAAGGCCCTTTTAAGGGCTATTTGTAATTTAGTGTAGGGTAGGGAATTTTATTATTTTGGGGGCTTTTTTATTTTATTAGGGCGGTTGGATTAGGTGTAATTAGTTTAAAATATTGTAAATTCTTTTTTATTTTCTATAATTTAGTGTTTGTTTTTTTCGTAATTTAGTTTATTTAATTTAATTGAATTTAATTGTAGGTAGTTTAGGTAATTCATTTAATTATAGTGTAGTGTTAGGTGTAATTGTAACTTAGGTTAGGGTTTATTTTACAGGTACTTTTGTATTTATTTTAGCTAGGTAGTTAATACATTTATTATAGTGGCGGCTATGTCCGGTTGGCAGATTAGGGGTTAATAATTGTAATTAGGTGTCGGCGACGTTGGGGGCGGAAGATTAGGGGTTAATAACTATAATGTAGGTGTCGGCGATGTTAGGGGCAGCAGATTAGGGGTTCATAGGTATAATGTAGCTGGTGATTAGGGGTTAAATAATTTTATTATAGTGTTTGCAATGTGGGGGGCCTCGGTTTAGGGGTTAATAGGTAGTTTATGGGTGTTAGTGTACTTTTTAGCACTTTAGTTAAGAGCTTTATGTTCCGGCTTTAGCCCATAAAACTCTTAACTACTGACTTTTATATGTGGTAGGAGCCTTGGAGGTAGAGGCTGTACCGCTCACTTCTTCCAAGACTTGTAATACCAGCATTAGGAAAATCCCATTAAAAAGATAGGATACGCAATTGATGTAAGGGGATTTGCGGTATGGAAAAGTCACAGAAGAAAAGTGAGCGGTACACCTATACCTGTCAGACTCATAATACCAGCGGGCATTAAAAAGCAGCGTTAGGACCCCTTAAAGCTGCTTTTTAAGGCTAGCGCCAAACTCGTAATCTAGCCGACAAATTGCAATAGCGTTTACGCATTTGTGCATAACTTAACACCTCAATAATGTAGCATATTGTCATTAGCGCTAACCTGACATGAATATAGGAATATTAATTTTCAAATGTTCTCTGCCTAATTGAATATCTTCTATTTATTCATAAACAAATATTTCTACATATAGAGTATCTGATGGTTTATAAAACAAATATATATTTATACCTTTATATATATATATATATATATATATATACATACAGATATATATAGGTATATATATTTAGAAATACTTATAATATATTTCCCTATGAACAGAACATTGGAATGGGAACTATTTACAGTAAATGCATAGTTAAAATCTTTATTAAATATGAATATTGCATAAATATGTCATTACAAGTTTTCATTTACTAAACTGGCAAGGGCTCCAATGCACTTATATATTTGTCTATATATGTGTACTTATAACTTTATGTGTTTATATGCCTGTATATATATATCAAAATAACAAGAGTATTGCATTGAGCAATGATACTTTTTTTATTGAGCTAACTATACATTTATAAGATGACAAGCTTTCGGAAGAATGTCTTCCTTTTTCAAGTCTGAAGCAATACTGACCAATTTGATGGAATTTACAGATTATATCTTAAAACACAGGCTAAAAAGACTTAGGCCTAGATTTAGAGTTGGGCGGTAGCCGTCAAAACCAGCGTTAGAGGCTCCTAACGCTGGTTTTTACTGTCCTCTGGTATTTGGAGCCAGTCATTAAAGGGTCTAACGCTCACTTTCCAGCCGCGACTTTTCCATACCGCAGATCCCCTTACGTCAATTGCGTATCCTATCTTTTCAATGGGATCTTTCTAATGCTGGTATTTAGAGTCGTGGCTGAAGTGAGCGTTAGAACTCTAACGACAAAACTCCAGCCGCAGAAAAAAGTCAGTAGTTAAGAGCTTTCTGGGCTAACGCCGGTTCATAAAGCTCTTAACTACTGTGCTCTAAAGTACACTAACACCCATAAACTACCTATGTACCCCTAAACACTTCCTACGTCTGCACCTAAAACCCTAACATGTACCCCGAGTCTAAACACCCCTAACCTTACACTTATTAACCCCTAATCTGCCGTTCCCGCTATCGCTGACACCTGCATATTTTTTTAACCCCTAATCTGCCGCTCCGTAAACCGCCGCTACCTACATTATCCCTATGTACCCCTAATCTGCTGCCCCTAACACTGCCGACCCCTATATTATATTTATTAACCCCTAATCTGCCCCCCACAACGTCCCTGCCAGCTACCTACAATTATTAACCCCTAATCTGCTGACCGGAGCTCACCGCTAGTATAATAAATGTATTAACCCCTAATCCGCCTCACTCCCGCCTCAATAACCCTATAATAAATAGTATTAACCCCTAATCTGCCCTCCCTAACATCGCCGACAGCTAACTTCAAGTATTAACCCCTAATCTGCCGATCGGAGCTCACCGCTACTCTAATAAATTGTTTAACCCCTTAAGCTAATTCTAACCCTAACACTAACACCCCCCTAAGTTAAATATAGTTTTTATCTAACAAAATAAATTAAGTCTTATTAAATAAATTATTCCTATTTAAATCTAAATACTTACCTGTAAAATAAATCCTAATATAGCTACAATATAAATTATAATTATATCTTAGCTATTTTAGGATTAATATTTATTTTACAGGCAACTTTGTAATTATTTTAACCAGGTACAATAGCTATTAAATAGTTAATAACTATTTAATAGCTACCTAGTTAAAATAATTACAAAATTACCTGTAAAATAAATCCTAACCTAAGTTACAATTAAACCTAACACTACACTATCAATAAATAAATTAAATAAACTACCTACAATTATCTACAATTAAACCTAACACTACACTATCAATAAATAGATTAAATACAATTCCTACTCTTCTTCCCGGATAGGATGAAGGCTTTGGACCCTCTTCTGGACTTCTTCAGCCGTCGGATGATGGATGTCTAGCCCCCGCTTGGGCTTGGATGAAGATTTTGGAGCCTGGAACGATCGGTGATACCTGGCATGGTGAAGAAAAGGTAGGAAGATCTTCAAGGGCTTAGTGTTAGGTTTATTTAAGGGGGGTTTGGGTTAGATTAGGGGTATGTGGGTGGTGGGTTGTAATGTTGGGGGGGGTATTGTATGTTTTTTTTTACAGGCAAAAGAGCTGAATTCTTTGGGGCATGCCCCGCAAATGGCCCTTTTCAGGGCTGGTAAGGTAAAAGAGCTTTGAACTTTTGTAATTTAGAACAGGGTAGGGCATTTTTTTATTTTGGGGGTCATTGTTATTTTATTGGGGGGCTTAGAGTAGGTGTAATTAGTTTAAAATTGTTGTAATTTTTTTCTAATGTTTGTAAATATTTTTTTATTTTTTGTAACTTAGTTCTTTTTTATTTTTTGTACTTTAGTTAGTTTATTTAATTTTATTTATTTGTAGGAATTGTATTTAATTTATTTATTGATAGTGTAGTGTTAGGTTTAATTGTAGATAATTGTAGGTAGTTTATTTAATTTATTTATTGATAGTGTAGTGTTAGGTTTAATTGTAACTTAGGTTAGGATTTATTTTACAGGTAATTTTGTAATTATTTTAACTAGGTAGCTATTAAATAGTTATTAACTATTTAATAGCTATTGTACCTGGTTAAAATAAATACAAAGTTACCTGTAAAATAAATATAAATCCTAAAATATCTATAATATAATTATAATTTATATTGTAGCTATATTAGGGTTTATTTTACAGGTAAGTATTTAGCTTTAAATAGGAATAATTTATTTAATAAGAGTTAATTTATTTCGTTAGATTTAAATTATATTTAACTTAGGGGGGTGTTAGGATTAGGGTTAGACTTAGCCTTAGGGGTTAATCCATTTATTACAGTAGCGGCGAGATTCAGTCGGCAGATTAGGGGTTAATAATTGAAGCTAGGTGTCGGCGATGTTAGGGAGGGCAGATTAGGGGTTAATACTTTTTATTATAGGGTTATTGAGGTGGGAGTGAGGCGGATTAGGGGTTAATAACTTTATTATAGTAGCGGTGCGGTCCGCTCGGCAGATTAGGGGTTAATAAGTGTAGGCAGGTGGAGGCGACGTTGAGGGGGGCAGATTAGGGGTTAATAAATATAATATAGGGGTTGGCGGTGTTAGGGGCAGCAGATTAGGGGTACATAGGGATAATGTAGGTAGCGGCGGTTTACGGAGCGGCAGATTAGGGGTTAAAAAAAATATGCAGGTGTCAGTGATAGCGGGGGCGGCAGATTAGGGGTTAATAAGTGTAAGGTTAGGGGTGTTTAGACTCAGGGTACATGTTAGGGTGTTAGGTACAGACGTAGGAAGTGTTTCCCCATAGTAAACAATGGGGCTGCGTTAGGAGCTGAACGCTGCTTTTTTGCAGGTGTTAGGTTTTTTTTCAGCTCAAATGGCCCCATTGTTTTCTATGGGGGAATCGTGCACGAGCAAGTTTTTGAAGCTGGCCGCGTCCGTAAGCACCGCTGGTATCTAGAGTTGCAGTGGCTCCCTTTTTGGAGCCTAACGACCGCCCTCTGGTATTTGGAGCCAGTCATTAAAGGGTCTAATGCTCACTTTCAGCCGCGAGTTTTCCATACCGCAGATCCCTTTACGTCAATTGCGTATCCTATCTTTTCAATGGGATCTTTCTAATGCTGGTATTTAGAGTCATGTCTGAAGTGAGCGTTAGAACTCTAACGACAAAACTCCAGCCGCAGAAAAAAGTCAGTAGTTAAGAGCTTTCTTGGCTAACGCCGGTTCATAAAGCTCTTAACTACTGTGCTCTAAAGTACACTAACACCCATAAACTACCTATGTACCCCTAAACCGAGGTCCCCCCACATCGCCGCCACTATATTTAAATTTTTTAACCCCTAACCTGCCGCTCCGTATACCGCCGCCAACTACGTTATCCCTATGTACCCCTAATCTGCTGCCCCTAACACCGCCGACCCCTATATTATATTTTTTAACCCCTAATCTGCCCCCCACAACGTCCCCGCCAGCTACCTACAATTATTAACCCCTAATCTGCCGACTGGAGCTCACCGCTAGTATAATAAATGTATTAACCCCTAATCCGCCTCACTCCCGCCTCAATAACCCTATAATAAATAGTATTAACCCCTAATCTGCCCTCCCTAACATTGCCAACAGCTAACTTCAAGTATTAACCCCTAATATGCTGATCGGAGCTCACCGCTACTCTAATAAATTGTTTAACCCCTTAAGCTAATTCTAACCCTAACACTAACACCCCCCTAAGTTAAATATAATTTTTATCTAACGAAATAAATTAAGTCTTATTAAATAAATTATTCCTATTTAAATCTAAATACTTACCTGTAAAATAAATCCTTATATAGCTACAATATAAATTATAATTATATCTTAGCTATTGTAGGATTAATATTTATTTTACAGGCAACTTTGTAATTATTTTAACCAGGTACAATAGCTATTAAATAGTTAATAACTATTTAATAGCTACCTAGTTAAAATAATTACAAAATTACCTGTAAAATAAATCCTAACCTAAGTTACAATTAAATCTAACACTACACTAGCAATAAATTAATTAAATAAAATACCTACAATTATCTACAATTAAACCTAACACTACACTATCAATAAATTAATTAAATACAATATCTACAAATAAATACAATTAAATAAACTAACTAAAGTACAAACAATAAAAAAGAACTAATTTGCCAAAAATAAAAAAATATTTACAAACATTAGAAAAATATTACAACAATTTTAAACTAAATACACCTACTCTAAGCCCCCTAATAAAATAACAAAGACCCCCAAAATAAAAAAATACCCTACCCTATTCTAAATTACAAAAGTTCAAAGCTCTTTTACCTTACCAGCCCTGAAAAGGGCCATTTGCGGGGCATGCCCCAAAGAATTAAGCTCTTTTGCCTGTAAAAAAAACATACAATAACCCCCCCCCAACATTACAACCCACCACCCACATACCCCTAATCTAACCCAAACCCCCCTTAAATAAACCTAACACTAAGCCCCTGAAGATCTTCCTACCTTGTCTTCACCATGCCAGGTATCACCGATCGTTCCAGGCTCCAAAATCTTCATCCAAGCCCAAGCGGGGGCTAGACATCCATCATCCGACGGCTGAAGAAGTCCAGAAGAGGGTCCAAAGTCTTCATCCTATCCGGGAAGAAGAGTAGATCCGGACCGGCAACCATCTTCTTCCAAGCGGCATCTTCTATCTTCATCCGATGAGGACCGGCTCCATCTTGAAGACCTCCACCGCGGACCCATCTTCTTCTTCCGACGACTTCCCGATGAATGACGGTTCCTTTAAGGGACGTCATCCAAGATGACGTCCCTCGAATTCCGATTGGCTGATAGGATTCTATCAGCCAATCGTAATTAAGGTAGGAAAATTCTGATTGGCTGATGGAATCAGCCAATCAGAATCAAGTTCAATCCGATTGGCTGATCCGATCAGCCAATCAGATTGAGCTTGCATTCTATTGGCTGATCGGAACAGCCAATAGAATGGGAGCTCAATCTGATTGGCTGATTGAATCAGCCAATCGGATTGAACTTGATTCTGATTGGCTGATTCCATCAGCCAATCAGAATTTTCCTACCTTAATTACGATTGGCTGATAGAATCCTATCAGCCAATCGGAATTCGAGGGACGCCATCTTGGATGACGTCCCTTAAAGGAACCGTCATTCGTCGGGAAGTCGTCGGAAGAAGAAGATGGGTCCGCGGTGGAGGTCTTCAAGATGGAGCAGGTCCTCATCGGATGAAGATAGAAGATGCCGCTTGGAAGAAGATGGTTGCCGGTCCGGATCTACTCTTCTTCCCGGATAGGATGAAGACTTTGGACCCTCTTCTGGACTTCTTCAGCCGTCGGATGATGGATGTCTAGCCCCCACTTGGGCTTGGATGAAGATTTCAGAGCCTGGAACGATCGGTGATACCTGGCATGGTGAAGACAAGGTAGGAAGATCTTCAGGGGCTTAGTGTTAGGTTTATTTAAGGGGGGTTTGGGTTAGATTAGGGGTATGTGGGTGGTGGGTTGTAATGTTGGGGGGGGGGTATTGTATGTTTTTTTTTTACAGGCAAAAGAGCTGAATTCTTTGGGGCATGCCCCGCAAAGGGCCCTTTTAAGGGCTGGTAAGGTAAAAGAGCTTTGAACTTTTGTAATTTAGAATAGGGTAGGGCATTTTTTTATTTTGGGGGTCTTTGTTATTTTATTAGGGGGCTTAGAGTAGGTGTAATTAGTTTAAAATTGTTGTAATATTTTTCTAATGTTTGTAAATATTTTTTTATTTTTTGTAACTTAGTTCTTTTTTATTTTTTGTACTTTAGTTAGTTTATTTCATTGTAGTTATTTGTAGATATTGTATTTAATTAATTTATTGATAGTGTAGTGTTAGGTTTAATTGTAGATAATTGTAGGTATTTTATTTAATTAATTTATTGATAGTGTAGTGTTAGGTTTAATTGTAACTTAGTGATATAGTGAATAGAGGGTTGGCGCTTACTAAAAAATCCTGTATGCCTGGTGGATGGGGGAAACTACTCCTCCTCAGTAGTTTAGGTTGAGAACAATTGTAAGAGTTTGATAAAGCCCCCAGAGGGTGAAACGCGTAGATTTTACTCCAGACTTTTCTACTACCACTTTTCTACAACCACGTTTAAAGAAAGTCTTACAAACTCCAAGAAGCTGCGATCCAGCCCCTCAAGTGGACTCTCTAATTTTCATGATTTAGGAGCCAAAACCACAAGGAGGACCAAGGATCTGATCAGCGAGAAAGTGGAGCACAGCTTTTCTTTCTAACAGTTGATCCCCAACACCGCACACCAAAGTGCAGAAGAAAAAAGTTTTTTACAGCTGCAGTTCAAACATCTTGAAAAAGATCAATTACATCTGAACACGCTAAACATCCAGCGTGCACAGTCACAGCCTATCCTAATAGAGGTGTGACCCCTAACCACCAATCAGGAACGGAGGCTTGTTTGTTATCTCACGTTAAGCCGCAAAGGAACAAAACTGAGAAGGAAGCTCACAGAACATCGGCACTTACACGATTCCCAACAGAAATTTGTAAGGTACCTTACAGCTTGCTTTAATCCCAAGGTGGCATTTTTTTTTTATCAAGTTATATTCAGAGACCATATACTGTCTAGTCACTCGACTTACTGAAATAAATTCATAGGGAGACGTCCCTTGTTTTATTTGCTTTTATTTGTTTTATTTGCCATATACCTTTTAGTTAATCCTAAAGTTTTATTGTTGACAGTAATAAAATAGTTTTAACACTTATATATATTTCTTTATTTTTTGGATATACTTATATCCATTTCTAATCACTGTTAATTGGATCGTCACTAGCTTCACTTACACTTATTTACTCCTCATAATCTATTCACAAACACTATCCACATCATCTGTAATTACAGATTTAGTAATATTATTCTTTACAAAACATTAAGAAAATTTTATACCAGTCAACACATAGGACTTAAATCCTAAGTATCCGTTGTCTGAGACACTTAGATACTATTGTTTTTACACCTGATACAAATCAGAATCACTTATAATATTTCACTTAGTTAAGTTACACATATAATGGTAGCATAAATCCTAGCTTAATTTATAAGCGCCAGTGGAAATCCAAACTCTTAATTGTAACTTAGGTTAGGATTTATTTTACAGGTAATTTTGTAATTATTTTAACTATTTTAGCTATTAAATAGTTCTTAACTATTTAATAGCTATTGTACCTGGTTAAAATAAATACAAAGTTACCTGTAAAATAAATATAAATCCTAAAATAGCTATAATATAATTATAATTTATATTGTAGCTATATTAGGGTTTATTTTACAGGTAAGTATTTAGCTTTAAATAGAAAGAATTTATTTAATAAGAGTTAATTTATTTCGTTAGATTTAAATTATATTTAATTTAGGGGGGTGTTAGGGTTAGGGTTAGACTTAGCTTTAGGGGTTAATCCATTTATTACAGTAGCGGCGAGATTCGGTCGGCAGATTAGGGGTTAATAATTGAAGTTAGGTGTCGGCGATGTTAGGGAGGGCAGATTAGGGGTTAATACTATTTATTATAGGGTTATTGAGGCGGGAGTGAGGCGGATTAGGGGTTAATAACTTTATTATAGTAGCGGTGCGGTCCGCTCGGCAGATTAGGGGTTAATAAGTGTAGGCAGGTGGAGGCGACGTTGAGGGGGGCAGATTAGGGGTTAATAAATATAATATAGGGGTCGGCGGTGTTAGGAGCAGCAGATTAGGGGTACATAGGGATAATGTAGGTAGCTGCGGTTTACGGAGCGGCAGATTAAAAAAAATATGCAGGTGTCAGCGATAGCGGGGGCGGCAGATTAGGGGTTAATAAGTGTAAGGTTAGGGGTGTTTAGACTCAGGGTTCATGTTAGGGTGTTAGGTGCAGATGTAGGAAGTGTTTCCCCATAGAAAACAATGGGGCTGCGTTAGGAGCTGAACGCTGCTTTTTTGCAGGTGTTAGGTTTTTTTTCAGCTCAAAATGCCCCATTGTTTTCTATGGGGGAATCGTGCACGAGCACGTTTTTGAAGCTGGCCGCGTCCGTAAGCACCGCTGGTATCTAGAGTTGCAGTGGCGTTAACTTATGCTCTACGCTCCCTTTTTGGAGCCTAACACACTGAAAACCCAGCTATTATGTGAACTCTAAATACCAGCGGTATTTAAAAGGTGCGGGGGAAAAAAAGCATGCTTAGCTAACACACCCCTTTGGCCGCCAAACTCTAAATCTAGCCGAAAGTGTTACAGAGATCTGAATGCAGGGGGAGGAAGGGGTGTCGTAAAAATCATGATGGGGGTTTAGGAGACAGGCAGATAGTGTCAGTAAAAGATAACAGGCAGGGGAAATATATGGTTATACACAAATCATATACTGACAAAGTTAAATATCAACATAGAATCAATATGAATAAAGATGGGAAATTAGGTATACAGGGGAATATAAGATAGTCAAAAAAAGGAGAAAGGAAAGAAAGGAAAAAGGGGAATAATAATAATGACAAAAGTGTGGACATAGGCTTACCTGCGTACCTATGTATACAATGTATACAATGTATTTGACTACAGTATATGAAAGTACATTACAAAAAAATTTGATAATGGATTCAGAACCCAGAGTCCACATTTAGTCCAGAATTTAGCAAGTTGAAGTGCATTATCATTTTCATTTCAAAGGTTTTTCTTTACATGCTGTTTTTGAAGTTGCCTCTGAGAATCTTGATTTTGAGGTTTTAGATGAAGTGGTCAGGTTGGGTGAAAAGGTGACCAACACATTATTTGATGTTTTACTTTGTGAATTTAAAAACAATTCAAATCTGATGGGACAAGGGCAATTTAGAACTAATAACAATGTGACAAGTTGAAATAAGACGATGATGTTAAACAGGTTAGGCAATTGTGTAATCATAGTATATAAGGAGTCTCCAAAAAAGGCCTAGTCCTTGAAGAGCAAAAATGGGACAAGGCATCTGCCAACAGATGCATCAACGAATAATCCAAACCTTTGAGAACAACATTCCCCAAAGACAAATTGGTAGGATTTTGGGCATTTCACCTTCTACAGTGCACAATATAATTAAAAGATTTAACGAATCTGGTCAAATCTTGGTGCGTAAAGGGCAAGGCCGAAAACCACTTCTGAATACGCGTGATCTCTGATCGCTCAGACGTCACTGTCCCATTGGAAAGGGAACTATTTACAGTAAATACATAGTTAAAATCTTTATTAAATATGAATATTGCATAAATATGTCATTACAAGTTTTCATTTAATAAACTGGCAAGGGCTCCAATGCACTTATATATTTGTCTATATATGTGTACTTATAACTTTATGTGTTTATATGCCTGTATATATATATCAAAATAACAAGAGTATTGCATTGAGCAATGATACTTTTTTATTGAGCTAACTATACATTTATAAGATGACAAGCTTTCGGAAGAATGTCTTCCTTTTTCAAGTCTGAAGCAATACTGACCAATTTGATGGAATTTACAGATTATATCTTAAAACACAGGCTAAAAAGACAAAGTGTTACAGAGGTCTGAATGCAGGGGGAGGAGGGGGTGTCGTAAAAATCATGATGGGGGTTTAGGAGACAGGCAGATAGTGTCAGTAAAAGATAACAGGCAGGGGAAATATATGGTTATACACAAATCATATACTGACAAAGTTAAATATCAACATAGAATCGATATGAATAAAGATGGGAAATTAGGTATACAGGGGAATATAAGATAGTCAAAAAAAGGAGAAAGGAAAGAAAGGAAAAAGGTGAATAATAATAATGACAAAAGTGTGGACATAGGCTTACTTGCGTACCTATGCATAGAGAGTGTGGAATATACAATGTATTTGACTACAGTATATGAAAGTACATTACAAAAAAATTTGATAATGGATTCAGAACCCAGAGTCCACATTTAGTCCAGAATTTAGCAAGTTGAAGTGCATTATCATTTTCATTTCAAAGGTTTTTCTTTACATGCTGTTTTTGAAGTTACCTCTGAGAATCTTGATTTTGAGGTTTTAGATGAAGTGGTCAGGTTGGGTAAAAAGGTGACCAACACATTATTTGATGTTTTACTTTGTGAATTTAAAAACAATTCAAATCTGATGGGACAAGGGCAATTTAGAACTAATAACAATGTGACAAGTTGAAATAAGATGATGATGTTAAACAGGTTAGGCAATTGTGTAATCATAGTATATAAGGAGTCTCCAAAAAAGGCCTAGTCCTTGAAGAGCAAAAATGGGTCAAGGCATCTGCCAACAGATGCGTCAATGAATAATCCAAACCTTTGAGAACAACATTCCCCAAAGACAAATTGGTAGGATTTTGGGCATTTCACCTTCTACAGTGCACAATATAATTAAAAGATTTAACGAATCTGGTCAAATCTTGGTGCGTAAAGGGCAAGGCCGAAAACCACTTCTGAATACGCGTGATCTCTGATCGCTCAGACGTCACTGTCTCAAACACTGTCATGAGTCTGTAATGGATATCCTGACATGGGCTCGGGAATACTTTATTAAACCTTTGTCAGTTAACACCATTTGCTGCTGCATACAGAGATTTAAGCCATACATAAACGCTGTCAGAAATTCTATTGGCTGATTTGAATAGCCAATAGAATTTCAGTAACTCTCATCCTATTGGCTGATTTAAACAACCAATAGGATTTCAGTAGCTCTCATCCTATTGGATGATTTGAATTTCAAGAATCAAATCAGTCAATAGGAATGAAAGGGATATCATTTTGAAAAGGCTCCCTTGCATTGAAGATTCACTGTCCGGCGGTGACCGTATGAAGAGGACGCTCCGCGCCGGATGTGTTCAAGGATGGACCTACTCCATGCCACGGGGATGAAGATAGAAGACGCCTCCGGAGATGAAGATAGAAGACGCCGCTGGGATGAAGATAGAAGATGCCGCCTGGATGAAGATAGAAGACGCCGCCTGGGTGGATGAAGACCTTGCCACCTGAATGAAGACTTCTTGCCACCTGGATGTCCGGACTTCAGAAACTGTAAGTGAATCGTCGGGGGTTAGTGTTAGGTTTTGTTTTTTTTTACTTTTTTGGGGTGTTTTTTTTTTTTAGATTAGGGTTTGGGCTTTTTTAAAAGAGCTAAATGCCTTTTTCAGAGCAATTCAAAAGAGCTAAATGCCTTTTTAAGGGCAATGCCCATACAAATGCCCTTTTCAGCTTAGGTTTTTGTTAGAGTTAGGTTTTTTATTTTGGGGGATTGGTTAGGTGGTGGGTTTTACTGTTGGGGGGTCTTTGTATTTTTTACAGGTAAAAGAGCTGATTTCTTTAGGGCAATGCCCTACAAAAGCCCATTTTAAGGGCTATTGGTAGTTTATTGTAGGCTAGGGTTTTTATTTTTATTTTGGGGGGCTTTTTATTTTTATAGGGCTATTAGATTAGGTGTAATTGTTTTTATTTTGGATAATTCAGTTTGTTATTTTTCGTAATTTAGTGGGGTTTAGGGTTTTTTAATGTGTAATTTAGTTAATTGTTAGTTTAAACTTAGTTTTTTTTTTTTTATTTCACAGGTAAGTTTATATTTATTTTAAGATAGGGATATTTTAATTTTAATTTAAATTCAGGGGGTTGTTAGGTTTAGGGGTTAATAGTTTCATTTAGTTTTTTGCGATGTGGGGGGCTGGCAGTTTAGGGATTAATAGGTTTATTTAGTGGCGGTGATGTGGGAGGCCAGAGGTTTAGGAGTTACAAACTTTATTTAGTGGTGGCGATGTTGGGTAGCAGCGGAATAGGGGTTAGTAGCTTTATTATAATGTGGGCGATGTTGGGGTGCAAGGGAATAGGGGTTAATAACTTTATTATAGTGGTGACTATTTTCAGTGGTATATGCAAATATGCTGTGAGTGCCCCAGAAAGCTGACAATAGTGTTTGTGTTAGTAAAGACTTAGGGTCCCATGTACTAAGGCCAGTGCAGTCAACATTCAGGACTTGTAAACCTCTCTGCCCTGCTTCAAATTGAACGGGTATCAGACACTGTACGTCTGCTGCCCACATGTATAATTACAAACTCACTTGAGTATGTAAGGCTGCCCCCTTCTCTCGTGTGACCTATCATGTAAGAACAAGGCCTGTCAATCATCCTGAACTAACGTGTTTGGAGTTATTTCTAAAATCCAACTCAGAGTTGGATGCGAGTATAAGAAGCAGTCTGGTAAACTAAAGCTCAATACTTATAGAGAACAATGGAAAACTATCATTTTTTTTAGTTATCTCTTTTACACTCCACTGGGGATGTAATTTCTTCTGCTTGCTGTGTTTACATTGCCTGTCAATAGCCTGGACTTAAAGGGCCATAATACCCAAATGTTGAAACACTTGAAAGTGATGCAGTATAGCTGTAAAAAGCTGACTAGAAAATATCACCTGAACATCTCTATGTAAAAAAGAAAGATATTTCACCTCAAAATTTTCTCAGTAGCCACATCCCATTGTAAAGGACTTCTAAGCAACAAATCAGTATGTCTGTCCCGGGACAGAGGAAGGAGCGAGCTTTTGTGCACACTCATCTTATTTCCCTATTCAGTATAAGGAAGTTTACAATGAAATCTCATGAGAGTTAAGTGAAATCTCATGAGATCACAGTAAAAGAGTTCATGACCTCAACACTGTTGATGCTGATTGGTTGCTGTTCATTTCTTCATTATTTTTTTTTTACCTGCAGCTGGGCTGCAGCTGAGTATAGCTTTTTACACAGAACTTACTCTGCTAAGCTGAGGAAATTGTGAGGTAAAATATCTTCCTTTTTAACAGAGATGCTCAGGTGATATTTTCCTGTCAGCTTTTTACAGTTATGCTGCATCAGTTTCAAGTGATTTAGCATATGAGTATTATGTCCCTTTAAGTATAGAAACTTTCAGTATAAGTAGGGATACAACAGGCTAAATCAGGCTCAGCTATTTCATATACCGACATAAGTATAAACAAACTAATTGTAAACAATTTAATAAACTCCAGCAAGTAAAATATATAATTGGGAACAAATTAAAGGGGAGAACATATTTGGGTTAACTGTCCCTTAAAGGGACATTGTATTAATATACAAAACATTTTACATAAAGGTTTTGTATATTAATCATTTATTTAGCCCATCTGGGTGTGTTTTATAAAAATGTATAGTTTGCTTAATTTTTTTTTTTTTTTTAAATAATTTTTTATTAAGGAATAGGAATTACATTAACAATTATCATGCGATTACAGGCAAACATAATACGATTTACAGAGATGCATGACATACTGATTGTACAAACACCAACATTACTATTTTATACCACAGCAAGATGTACATTAAGGTTCCTCCATTTTCAGTTTTATTCTGTTTTCCGTATTCGGGAGAACAGCATGGAGTCTCACCCATTGTGTAACAAAACTTTGCAATAAACATTTTCCCCGTAGTAAAACATAACGGCCACTTTTGGGCCGCTGACAACCAGGTAAGATTAGGGTGGGGAATGTGAAGGGCAAGAATTGCAGGGCCACTTTTGGACCCAGTTTGTGAGTTTAACATTAATAATACAAACAAATAGAATAAATTGCTTATAGGAGCCTTGTGGGTCTGAGCTATCAAGGGGTGTACAAACTAATATTTGCCAGCTTAAGATCTCTTCAGTAGCTGCAAGACAAGCAATAGTGTATACATATTGTTTATACCGAGAACTAGTAAAGCATTGGTTGGGACCTTTTATAAAACACTAGAATCTATATTGTTAAGGGGGTAGTATGGTGAATCAAGGGATGGAGCAGACTTTAACTCAGGTAGTTGCCTACCATCTTAAATATGTTTCTGTGTTGGGGATTAACAATGCAGCATTCCACAGTAGTTAGGCCAGGTTAGCTCAGGGATTTAATATGCGGGCAAATTGTGACCTTATCGGGGGGAACTAAATACATATCTGGCCAGTCTCTAATGTTTTCAAATGGCTACACCGCAGTGAGATTAGGTATCTAAAATCATTGCCTACTCTGTAATGCATCACTATAATAATCCAGTGTTAGAGTGAGTGAAACTGTGGTGTCTCTGATAGCATGATGCACAAAATATAAATAGTAATGGACACTAATTACATCTGACTCAGAAGTTTTGCATAAATTTCTTAAGTAAGGTTATATATACTTATCTGATATCAGATAGACCCCTGATAATAGCACAATTATACGGACACATACAGCCATTCAGCTAAATGGGAAGGCACAGCCATTTAAATTTATGTATAGTGACCAGATTATGGGGAGGCATATATACCGGTATTTTATCCAGGATATTGGCTCAGAGTGCTCAGCATGGACATATTGCTTCTGTGAGCCAGTATAAGGGCTGTGAGGTAGCACATGAAGTATATTGACTTGAATGCTTGAGATCATATATAGGAGCAGCTGGGGGGATGGATACATAAGTTAGGGGGGTCCCAATACCTCATCAAAGGGATCATCAGCAGGGGAGCTTCCTATGCATTATTTAATTATAGGGGTAGAGGGGCTTATATGTCAATTGGGTGATGATGCATAAGGCCATGTGGGAAGTTTTTAGCAATATTTGGACACCAATTAATCCACTGTTTCCCCCAACAAACAATGGGTAATAGTAAGGTAGGGAGGAGTAAATATACATATATGATCCTTATGGAGCTAATACAGCTGTCTGGTAACTTATAAGGTTATGCATAAGCCAATACAGTTAAACTTAGCAAAATAAGAGAATACAACCGTTGGGGCTTAAACAAAGCATTGAAACATAGCTATTCAAACCCAGTTATAAAGAAATGAGTAATCATATACCCCGCATTTAAGCAGCAATACCATCACCCGGTTTAGCCCACGCCAGTCTTATAGTCTTTCACGTTGCCGCATGAGCCAGCCCGGTTTCCACGGCTGATAGGGGAGACAGCATCTAATGGTGTTAATGAGCCCAATACAACCCGGCATTGCTGCATTCTCAGTACTTTCTTCTCCGGTTCAATTAATCGTCCATACCATGAGGATTCATCTCCTGGCTGGGAGAAGCTCGCTGCAGGATCCGGGCATACTACATCAGACCACAGGGTTTCCAACAAACAAGAAACAGACATCGGCAACTGCTGTCTCTCACAGGTAAGTCCGGGCCTCTCAACTACTGTGTTATTGGCCTGGCGGCTTTCACTCTCAATTGCGTAGCTTTTGCTCTGCAGCCGCCGCACCACTGCGCACGGCTCTGCCATTCCGGCTCCAGAGTTTAGGATAGGGCAGTGCTGGGTAGCGGCATTTCGACACTCCGTTTCTTCACCCGTACTGCAAGTTAGGTTGCCAGAGCCTTGCTCTTTAGGAGAGGTAGCTGCTTCCATGTACTGGATGTCTGCTCCGCTAGCGACCCAGGTAGCTTCTGTCAATGTTGTTGGGGGGTCATATTTGTCAGCCGAGTCACCTTTTATAGCAGGAGCTAAAGTGCCCGCTTTCTGCTGGTCCTGCTGAGCAAAGGGAAAGGCAGCAGCAAATCTCTCCTCGAGTCTCTGTGCATGTTCCTGCAATAGTAACTGCAGTTGTAAGATCAGGTAGGTATCCTCCATGCTCAGTGCCGTCGTTCGCATGTAAGGTTTGTTGTAAATATAGGGTATTAAGGTTCAGGCCAATGTGTGAGTTTAACACACTTGATAACACGTAGTACCTAGTAGAAAAAGGCTCCAGAGTAAGCTGACTGGCGTGGATAACTCAAAATCTGAAGGATTCTTCAAAATTTAAAACTGCGCACTCAAGGCACAGCTAGTTGTGGGGACAGGCTGAGGCTTCTATTGTAGGGGAAGGCCTCAAAAGAAAAGTCCGGTACTGAGGGCTGTGAGGCCCAGTCGTCATCCAAAACCCTATATCCTGAATGTTGACCTCTTCAGACAAGCTTCCCCACTATTTTAAGCAGGGTATTAAGGAGAATGTAGTGGTAAATAGGGAAACAATGGAGAAAGCTTGAGGAGCTGAAGCTCAGTGCGACCTGTAAGATGGCCGCAGCCCGGGTGTCCGAGTTTGCTTAATTTTAAATAACATTGTGCTGATTTTCAGACTCCTAACCAAGCCCCAAAGTTTAGATGTATACTAATGTATACAGACTTCAGACTACTTCTGTTTGTATAATGGGTCTTTTCATATGCAGGAGAGGGGGAAGAATGGGAGGGTCTGCCCTCATCAACAGTACTATATTGGGAGCTTCTAAGTAAGTTTTTAAAAGGTTTTATACTGGATTTTTATACCAGTATCTGTGCATATTATTCTTTATAGCAGTGTCTATTACATACAGTTAAATGAAAATTGGTGTACACGGGCCCTTTAATTTTGTGTCATAGAAGCTACTGCTGAGAAGTGTGCTGCTGGAATCCTGGTGAAATACAGTAATAACTTTTACTAGAAGCATTTTTGCTAATGGAAGTTTATTGTAAAAATGTTACTATTTAAAACTGAAATGCACCAATGCACATTTTAATTTTGATCTTTCTATCTTTTTAGGCCAAAATAATATACTATAAAAGTGTGAATAATATAAATTAAATAATAAATATAAAAAGGTTATGCTCAATAGTGATAGTCTTCCAAATAATATTACAGCTTCAGTGATATCAAGTGAATACCTTAAACTAATAGAAACAAATAAAATGCATTAAGATGCACCTGCAAGCTCCAGAACAGCTTAGTAACTGACGCAAAATTGCTACGTCTGTCTGAAAGGTTGATATTGACCCCGGAGTTACAGGAAGTAAGAATAGTGCAAACAGTGCTTCATATGCAGCAGCATCTCAACGGACTTCCTTTAAGCCCTGAAAAACTTTTTCATTAGATTATTTTAATATTTTAAACTTTTATCTACTTGGGATATTGTTAGAAACAAAATAAAGAAATGTGGCTTTATTTAAATATCTCACAAAAAGGAATATTTTATCATATGCATTTATACATGAGCTTAAAGAGACATGAAACCAAAAACGTGTCTTTCATGATTAGGTAGAACATACAATTTTGAACAACTTTACAGTTTACTTCTATTATCATATTTTCTTTTTTCTCTTGGTATCATTTGTTGAAGAAGCAGCAATGCACTACTGGTTTGTAACTGAACACAAGGTGAGCCAATGACAATCAGTGTGTGTGTGTATATATATATATATATATATATATATATATATATATATACTGCCACCAATTAGCAGCTAGAACCTAGTTTCTTTGCTTCCCCTGAGCTTTCCTAGATAAAACTTTCAGCAAAGGATAACAAGAGAAGGAAGCAAATTAAATAATACAAGTAAATCGGAAAGTTGTTTAAAATTGTATGCTCTACTTAAATCATGAATGTCTAATTATGAATTTACTGTCCCTTTAAGGAAATGTGATTTGCATTTTGGAAACTGAATTAGTTTGATTGTGAATTTTTTTGCACTATTATTATTTTTTTGTAAGTATTCACTTGGATATTATCTGGAAGACACCCACTAGTGAGCACATCCTTAATATATTTATATATTTAATTTATATTGTTCATTGGTATGTTTTAATAGTATACAATGTTTTATTGCTTCATTTACACAAATGTATTCTTATTAATACCTCTTAACCTGAAATGGTGACCTCCTGAAAACAACGTTAGATTCTTGGCTGCATTTTTCGAAAACTAAAAACCTGGCCAGGATTAAGGACAAACAAAATAGCGATGATTGTGATCAAGTCAACATCTAAAAGGTTATCTGCAACCATTAACATGCCAATTATCAATCCAACAGTGCTAAATTGCTGAAATATGCTAGACATAGATAAAATGACTTGAACATCCTTTTAAACCCTATAAAACACTATGTACAGTTAACTGTAATTCATATGAGTACATAGACTGAAATTGATATAGTGATTATTGACATTGTAGAACATCAGAGTATTTATTTATGTTTTTGACAGGCTATGTACCAAGCTTAGGAATTAATTTAAACGCTATATTGAGTGCTTATAAATCTGATATATCATTTTAACAGGCTTTTCTTCAAATTAGCAGTCAATAACAACATAATGACTATTGATTTACATAAAATACATTCTTACTGTACATATCCCTAGAAATTCATTTTCTTGGTCCCTATTCCAGTCCATTTGAGTTTGACGTGCAAAAACATCACTTTGGGTAGTTTTTTTGTCTTCATTTAAACAATGATAATCTATTTGGGTAGCTTGTACAATTTGACAATTTTGGTAGACTATTCAAATTTTGTAGACTACTATTCAAATGGAATTTGAATAGTAAAATGAATAGTCAGTTGTTTATGGAGAGCAGTATCTTAAAGAGACAATGTACTGTAAAATTGCTTTCCTCTTAATGTGTTTCCAATGGCTTGTTATACCAGCTGCAGAGTATAAAATGATTGTTAAAATTGATACTTTGTGTTTACTTTTGTAAATAAAATAGCTGTTTTGCTCTTGAAATCAAACCTCCTTATCTAACACTTTCAACAGAGTGTTGCTTCCTTATGTTATCTCTGTCTGAAAAGTAACATTTTAGTTCATATCACCCACCCCACTTAGGCCTAGATTAAAAGAGGTGCACTATTTAGCACTCCCGCTCGAGTGTAAACTTTTTCCATGTGCAAACTCATTCGCCCAGTAGACTTCAATGGAGAGCGTAGAAGAAAAAAAACACCTATTGCTTGTGCACTAACCTGACAGGAGTTATTAATATTTCACATTCCAATGTTCTTCACATACAGTAATATGCTATTTTTATTTTAAATATAAATTTACAATATATGCAAACAAATTTGTAACTTTTTTAAAATGCGTTTTTCTGTATTTTTTCGTTGTTATTCTGTCTCTCACTGGTCAAATAAACCTACCATTAAAATTATAGACTGATCATTTCTTTGTCAGTGGGCAAACGTACAAAATCAGCAGGGAATCACATTTTTTTTAATCACTAAAAGAATGATATTTATTGGCCACAAGAACACCTGATGATACAACAAACATGAACATATAACAGTCAAATTAAAACATAAAAACATAAATAAAATTAGCCTTGGTGGTAAAGGCGTATTACTAAAAATATACCACAATATAAGTCTATATATAAGAGCCACTGGTAAACTAGTGCTCTTAAAAGCGTGAGCGGGTCAGCACTCAATGTGTAAGTACAGACAACAGGTGACCCACTAGTTCGCTAGACACTCGTGGTTTGTGGGCAGGGGGCGGGGCTCTCTCACTGGATCCCTCACTGAATACAAGAATACGGTTGGCGTATAAACCAGGGAAATCTGAGAGTGACGAAAGGGGAGGATACGCCTTGAAAACATCATAACACTAAGGACTTTTATATATCTCATAATACTTGAGGTTGAATCAGCTGAAACACAATACTCTAAGAGCATCCCCTCTGCACTTGTCCCACTTTCTGTTTTATTTATATATATATATATATATATATATATATATATATATATATATACATATGTATGTGTGTGTATGTATATATATATATATATATATATATATATATATATATATATATATGTATACATCTATACCTGTATATATATTTCTATAGCTATATAGTTATTGATATATATTTTACATTAACATTATCATATATATAGAGCGAAGGGAGATTCTCTATATCACCCCTCTAAATAAGAAATAGAAAAAAGGAATAAAAGGTAGGCGCTGTCAAGCATACAAAAAATACAATAATACAATACATGCAAATATGAAAACAGTATGCAAGTGATAATTAAAACACCACATATACTAAAATAAAGACTGTAAAAAATATATAAGTTAATAAAACATTAAAAATTATAAATGTGAGAAAGTCCTTAAACACATAGGTAAAGGCACATGAAAGTTCATATATATCCGGATTTTCTTAATTGATCCAATCCCCCTATGGGTTTGCACTTACTTGAAATGACCTCAATCCATATGAGGTAAGCAAAAGACGTAATCACTTGTAGTTACTTGTCAAAACACGCTGTCAGGAGAAGCCTCTTGTATGGATAGAGGAAACACCTTCGAACCTTGGAGTGTTTCACAGGTTAAAAACTTTCAGATCCTCTTTCATAGTGGTGAGATAGAACTTCAATATGGTGTCATAGAATACAAACAAAAGGACACTAATAGTGCATTAACCTTTTTACTATGTAACATAAAAACACCAGTAGATTAAGCCTACTCACAAATTAAAACCTCAATTAATGAGGTAACTGAACAGCATAAAAACAAGTTGGGCGAAAGACAGCAGCAGTGACTCAATCAAGCAGCAGCAGCAATGTAAAACCTTACGCGTTTCAAAGGCATATAGGACTTTCGTCTGCCTTCTTCATCAGAGGAATAGCAAGCGAATACATCAAATTTTATGATAAAAGTAAATTAGAACGTTATTTTAAAATTACATGCCCTAAATGAATCAGGAAAGTTTAATTTGGACTTTACTATCCCTTTAATTGTGTATTTTCTCATATATAAGTAACAAGTCCCCTAGATCTCTGGAGCTGAAACTATATGACGAGAAGAAAATTAACTGCTGAGTATGATCACAAGCAAGTGAATATTTATATTTAGTAGAACTATATAAAACAGCAAGAATAAGATATTTATATAATTTTCTAATATATATTTTCAATCCTGTCATATGTTTACTAATAAACTTTAGTGATATTTGAATTATATGATCAAATCCTTTTTTTTGTGGTATTCTCAAAGATTGTTTTTGTTCTGTAGTTTTAAGTTGCTCAGAGATATTTCTTTAAACAAAGGACATTAAATAAAATTGCATTTTCATGAAGTCCTTGACTAATTTTTCATTAGATCCACTGTTACGGATGTAAATATTCTCCCCATCTAAGCCTTCCATAAAATGGCTGTTCCTTAAAATTCCTAACACTCATGAAATAGAATCTGTAAGTAAAATATAATAGGCACTCAGAAACATGATGAGCATGAAGAAATGGTTTGCAGTACTATTAATCATGGTTTCTGAGCCAAGATAAAGTTTACAAATCACTGCATTACATTTATTGATAACATTAAGTACATCAGTATCTGCTGTAATCAGGAAGGCAAACAGCTCAATAATGTGACTTTTTGTAACCTAGCTCTCGTCTACATTTCTAATTATAAAGGATAATACTTATGCAAAGGTCACATTTTAATTTATAATGGGATATATATTTTTTATGCAGGTGCAAAGGGCAGTTCAATCTAAAAAGACCTTACTTGTATACTGTATGTATTAAAAACTCAGTAGGATAAAATAGAGCACTGACTTGAGTGGTTCATCTCACAGTCCTTCAAAATGTATAAATATAGCAGAGATGATAACTTGTACACCACTTTTTGCGCTACCTTGAAATATAACCATAGTAAAGATTTTTTAAAGGCTTAAGTACAATTTGAAAGTGTTGGTTATTAAACCTTCATCATCAATTTTACATTTATTATCTGTATGAAAATCATTGCAAGAAACTACTACACTCACATGTTTAACTACAAAAAAAAGAGAGAAAAAAGTACTGTAATTTATTAAAATGTGACTTGGGTGCTTTTTTAAAAATGAATAGAAATTAATATTAAAGGGACACAAAAGCAAACATTTTTCATTTTCTTATTCTTCATGATTTATTTTATCCAATTTGCTTTATTCTCGTATATTTTTTTTCGAGTCTGATCGAGGAGATTGACGGCTCCTGCCCGCGCGTGATTGGCTGGGGGCGGGATTGCACAGAGCGCAAAATTGCTCTCGTGTGCAATGTTGATTACCTACGGGTAATTTCGCCCCGCCACAGGCGAGCTGAGGCATACAGGGGTGCGAATACGTGCCCCTGTACGCCTCAGCTATGATATCACTGTTTGTTATGGTTATTTCAAGCTGGGGAGATTGCATTACCACAGTCCATACTAATATAAGTTAGGTTCATAGCTGGATGGGATATATGTATCCACTCCAAAGTATTACCATCAGTCTTTCACATTTCTGTTGGGTGACTTTATGCCACTTCTGGAGCAAACATTTAAGCAGTGTGGCTTCGTTTGATGGCTTGTGACCATCCATTTTCCTCTTGATCACATTACAGAGGTTTTCATTGGGGTTCAGATCTTGAAATTGGCCAAAGATTTAGACCCCGATATTCAAAGCATCGATATTCAAATAAAAGGGTCAGACTCGCGAAGTGCACGCGAGTGGCGATGTCTCTCCCATAGAATGCCTTCACCTACATCATACTTTAGTTATACTCCCCATGGCCCAATGGAACGCCCAGCTAACTCCCACAGACCACCTACACCCTATATGTGTATATATATATATATATATATATATATATATATATATATATATATATATATATATATATATATATATATATATATATATATATATAAGTTATGTAGCTACATTTATAGCCATGTATAATGCATATTATTTTAATTATTATATATAATTTAAAATGTAAAAATAATTTAAATTATATATTTATGCTTAAAATAATAGAAATAACAATCAAAAATAACTATATTTCAAATTAGATACAATACTTAAATAAATGATATTATACATGACAATGCATATAATTTTAACATTGTATATAAATTCAATACTAACATATTAATCCCTACGTGCCCTCACCCCCATTACAGCGGATCCCTTTGAATGGGTTTCAGTATCAAAGGCTGCAGACAGATCAAGGAGGATTAGCAGAGAGAAGTGGCCTTTCGACATAACTGTAAGTAGGTTGTTGGTAACCTTAACAATTGCTCTCTCTCTGGGGTGTTGGGGCAAAATCCAGATTGCAATAGATCAAGGAGGGAGTTTAATGTAAAAAAATGTGATAGACATGTATATATACTAGCTTCAAATTTGAGGAAAGGGGGAGTAAGGAAATAGGGGGGTAGTTGGATGGAGAAGTTTGATTGAGAGAAGGTTTTTTGAGGATAGGTGTGACAAGTGCATGTTTTAGCATGATGCTTATGTTAATTAACTGTTACCATTATGCAGTGTTGCAATTATACATCACCTTTGATGCAATTAGTTGGGCAAGGGAACAGGGAGGGGCAGTAAATATGTGTGCAATAATAAAAGCAGATGAGGGTGTCATCAAAGAGGAGACTATCAGGCCCATTTATCAAGCTCCGTATGGAGCTTGAAGGGCCGTGTTTCTGGCGAGTCTTCAGACTCGCCAGAAACACAACTTATGAAGCAGCGGTCTAAAGACCGCTGCTCCATAACCCTGTCCGCCTGCTCTGAACAGGCGGACAGGAATCGCCAGACATCAACCCGATCGAATACGATCGGGTTGATTGACAGCTCCCTGCTGGCGGCCGATTGGCCGCGAGTCAGCAGGGGGCGGCGTTGCACCAGCAGCTCTTGTGAGCTGCTGGTGCAATGTTAAATGTGGAGAGCGTATTGCTCTCCGCATTTAGCGAGGTCTTGCGGACCTGATCCGCAGTGTCGGATCAGGTCCGCAAGCCCTTTGATAAATGGGCCTGTATTAGTCAATAGAGCTGTGGCCTTTCATACCAAGCTATTTGTATTTTACTTGGTGTAGACCTGAATTAGTCAACATTTGCCTTTTTCTACCCTTGCAGACTTGATGGTTAATGTATGCTGTATTCCAGCAGCAGATACTCGATTGTTTCAGAACATTTTTTTTTTGTTTTTTATTTATCAGTGCTGTAACCTTTTGCCTGTTTAAAGGGACATGAAACCCACATTTTTTTCTTTCATGATTCAGATTTTAAACAACATTCCAATTTACTTGTAATATCTAATTTGCTTCATTCTTTAGGTTTACTTTTTTTAAAATTAGCAATGCACGTGGGTGAGCCAATTACACGAGGCATGTATGTGTAGCCACCAACCAGCAGCTACTGAGCCTATTTAGATATGCTTTTCAACAAAGGATACCGAGAGAATTAAGCTAATTAGATTAGCAAGATAGATCTGGATAGGATAAATTAGAACAAAAATGGAGAAACAATTATCCAAAATTACATCAATTCTTTATATGTAGTTTGATATATATTGTTTGAATTCTCCTTAGAGACCTTGTTTTATAGTATTACTTAAATAACTGGGTCTTCTTGTAGGAGCAGTGCGTAAGCCTAAAAATAACAATTCAAAAGAGTAGACTTGGGTCACAAGTATGTGAACCAAGTCCAAAAAGACATGCTTCTATGCACTGTTTGGAAACATCAAATTTCCTTATTGAATCACCTCAGTAGACAAAAAAAAAATAAAATTGTAGCTTTTATTATATAAATCTAAAAGTGACAGCAAGGTTTTACTGTCCTCTGCTGCCTTCGCACAAAGTTAAAAACACATCTCCTTAATGTTAATTATCACTTGTCGATTCGGGTGGTATGGGAAGCAAAAAAACTTTATTTGAAATTATAATTTTAACAATGTTGTTAGAATATTCTCATAGCTTTATTAATGGCTTGCTTCAAATAACAACATTTGTTTGATCTTATTATATTTTATTCAACATTGAAGTTTGCTTAACCAAAATATTTGAGATATCTGTATTCACTGGATAATATCCAGCTAAAGAATTTTGAGTCACCACTGAGAGGGGTTGTGTTTTGAGATCAAGGTATAGGTTCTTAACCCTTTAAGGACGCAGCTTTCAGTTTGCTCAATTGTTTTATGACGGAAAAATTCCGTCATATGTCCTTAAGAGGTTAAATATGTATGTAATGCACCTTTTTATTGAGTAAGCACTGGTAATACCTTTGGTATCAGATGTATTGGTATTCACCGTTTTACCGTCCAGACCTATTGGTTCATAGGGAAGTTACCCTTAAGATATCTCTAGATTTAGGGTTACTGGCACCTTAAGAGAATCTCTTGCCTATTTTCTGGAACTAATTTCTGACTGCTAATATCCTTGATTCAAATGTCAACAAGGTATATTTCCATAAGAATTAAGATTTTTATCTACTTCATAAGATCTCTATTTTTAACAGTTAATACCTCACCATATATATGTTTGCTGGGGTTACCTATTGTTACTTGTATAAATTTAAATTAAGTTAGCTGATAATACAAATTGATACCAGTTGGGATAGGTTGATTACCTTTTAATACCTCACTTGTAAAAAGATAGCACTATGATCACAGTTTATACCTCTTAGTACCGGATTACCATAATATGGCAGTATTTACCTTTTATTACTGATGCTGCCTATTAGTATCATGTGCACTCACTGCCTATAGATTACCTCTAGGCAGGATTTATGTACTTGTTATTAACAGTGCTGCTTCTGAATTCTCTGTTAATGGCAGTATATTTATTAAATAACAGTATAAATAGTATATATGTTACCCAATTGTTACCAGTGCCTCTTAGGTTTGTATTTGCTGATAGTACTTGTTATGTAGCAGTGTATTTGTTCCCTATTTTTACCATAATTGCTTATAGTGTTTGTTGTCCGAAGGTACCAATTGATACCCTTTTAATATAGATATACTATGTTATCCTCTGTTATGTAAACCGAGGATGGATTACCTTTTAATACCGGGAAAATGTATTATATAAAAAAACAACAGTTGCCACGTAGAGTTAAATCTTTTGTACCTGTTAAATACCGTGTGTCAAAATGTTTTTACTGAAATGCCTAAACATTGCCACTGCTATATTTAGCATTAGGTTAACTGCTTGTACTTAGAAGGTTGTTTGTACCCTTTAAATACCGGGTGTCCAAATATTGTTGCTAAAATGCTTAAACATTGCCACTGCTAAATATAGCATTAAGTTAACTGCTTGTACTTATAAGGTTATTTGTACCTTTCAAATGCTGGATGTAAAAATATTTTTGCAGTAATGCCTGAAAATTGCCACTGATACATTTAACATTAAGCTAAATGTTTGTACTCATAAGGTGCCGATTATGTGATACATGTTACCTTTTAGTTACCGCTAGTATTATACTGCTGGTTAATCTCAGCAATTCCCCTAGATACTATGTATCATTGAATAGACTCATTCGATAGCTCAGAGTAACATCCGATACAAATTATTGTACTATTTTAGCCCTGTCGACTATAGCTGCATGCTTATCTATTAGCACATTTTAAAAATGGAGAACCCCTGACGCCGCGTTTCCCATACGCTTCCTCAGAGGGGGTAGGATAAACATGAAAAGTCACAAAATTCCTTTCCCCTGGCTTTTCATGCTGTATTTATGAGGGTTTCCACATTCTTACTTAAAAAAAAAAAAAAAAAAAAGTATACAGTCCTAAAGGAAAGGAAAACATGGTTACCCATTCATTGGGTATTAATGATAACTGCCAAATATTGTTGAATTATTTTACTTCTCTTTACTAATACTATGACTTCATTATCACCTAGATTACGAGTTTTGCGCTACACAGGGTGCAAAACTAATGCCACAAAAAGTTGCATTATTTCACTCTCCATAGCGATGCCATTACGAGTTACTGAAAAGCCTCCTTGTGCGTGCAATATGGTGGCGTTAAGCTACATACTGCACAAAATCCAAGGGGGAGAGAGTGTTAGAAAAAAACCTAACAACTGAAGTGCGGAATGAAAAATCATATGTCTATGGGGAAAAAAAAGTTACGTTTAAACCTAACATAAACCCCAAGTCTAAATACCCCTAATCTGTGGCCCCCGAAATCGCCGACACCTAAATAAAGCTATTAACCCCTATTCTGCACCGCTCCCCGACATCCCCGACACTAATAAAAGCTATTAACCCCTAATGCGCCGCTCCCAGACATCGCCGCCACTATAATAAAGTTATTAACACTTAAACCTCCGGCCTCCCACATCACCACCACTAAATTAACCTATTAACCCCTAAACCGCCAGCCCCCAACATCGCAAAATGCTAAATTAAACTATTAACCCCTAAACCTAACACCCCCTAACTTTAAATTAAAATTACAATATAACTATATTTAACTTCTTAAGTACCACAGCAATTTTCTGGCCGTTTGGGACAAAGGCTATTTTTACATTTCTGCAGTGTTTGTGTTTAGCTGTAATTTTCCTCTTACTCATTTACTGTACACACACATATTATATACAGTTTTTCTCGCTATTAAATGGACTTTCTAAAGATGCCATTATTTTCATCATATCTTATAATTTACCATAACATTTTTTATAAAATATGATGAAAAAAAATGATAAAAACACACTTTTTCTAACTTTGACCCCTAAAATCTGTTGCACATCTACAACCATCAAAAAACAACCATGCTAAATAGTTTCTAAATTTTGTCTTGAGTTTAGAAATACCCAATGTTTACATGTTCTTTGCTTTTTTTTTACAAGTTATAGAGCAGTAAATACAAGTAGCACTTTGTTATTTCCAAACCATTCTATTTTCAAAATTAGCGATAGTTACATTGGAACACTGATATCTCTCAGGAATCCCTGAATATCCCTTGACATGTATATATTTTGTTTAGTAGAAGACAACCCAAAGTATTGATCTAGGCACATTTTGGTATATTTCATGCCACCATTTCACTGCCAAATACGATCAAATAAAAAAAAAAAATTACTTTTTCACAAACTTTAGGTTTCTCACTGAAATTATTTACAAACAACTTGTGCAATTATGGCACAAATGGTTGTAAATGCTTCTCTGGGATCCCCTTTGTTCAGAAAGAACAAAGAAGAAGTCCGCTAAATGCTGCTGCGCACCACACTTGTATTTTGCCCAGCAGTGAAGGGGTTAATTAGGTAGCTTGTAGGAAGCTTGTAGGGTTAATTTTAGCTTTAGGGTAATGTAGTAGACAACCCAAAGTATTGATCTAGGCCCATTTTGATATATTTTATGCCACCAATTCACCGCCAAATTTGATCAAATAAAAAAATCGGTAACTTTTTCACTAACTTATATATATTCTGCTGTAAAGGATCCCCCCTTAGCTCCCAACCTCCCTGCCTCCCCCCCCCAAAGAGCTCTCTAACCCTCCCCCCACTAACTATTTGCCACCATTTTGGGTACTGGCAGCTGTCTGCCGGTACCCATTTGCAAACAAATGTGGCTTTTTAAAAATAAAACCTACTTTTTCTGTAGTGTAGCTGCCCTCCCTCCATACCCTACCCCCTCCCCCTCCCAGATCCCTTTTGAATTTTTCCCCCTCCTCTGCGACCCACCACCCTCTCCCACCACTTAAAATGTTTTGAATTAGAATAGATCCGCGCTGCTGGGATGAAGATAGAAGACGTCCCCAAGATGGATGAAGGTATCACCACCTGGATGAAGAATTCTCGCCGCCTGGATGAAGATAGATGTCCGGACTTCAGGAACCGTGAGTAGATATTCTGATGTTAAGTGTTAGGTTTTTTCATTTTTTTGGGTGTTTTTTTTTTTTAGATTAGGGTTTTGGGCTTTTCGAAAAGAGCTGAATGCCCTTTTAAGGGCAGTGAAAAAGAGCTGAATGCCCTTTTAAGGGCAATGCCCATACAAATGCAAAAAGGGCAATGGGTAGCATAGTTTTTTTTTTTTAGAGTTAGGTTTTTATTTTGAGGGGTTGGTTGGGTGGTAGGTTTTGCTGTTGGGGGAACTTTGTATTTTTTTACAGGTAAAAGAGCTGTTTAACTTAGTGCAATGCCCTACAACAAGCCCTTTTAAGGGCTATTGGTAGTTTATTTTAGGTTAGGGGGTGTTTTTATTTTGTGGGGTTTTTTTATATTTATAGGGCTATTAGATTAGGTGTAATTGTTTTTATTTTTGTTAATTTTGTTTATAATTTTTTGTAAGCTTAGTCTTTTTATTTTTCGTAATTTAATGTTTATTATTTTTTGTTATTTTAGATTTTTTAAATTTTTTTTCGTAGTGTTTTGTAGAGGTTTAGGGGTTAATAGGTTTTTTTAGTGGCGGCTATGTGGGGGGCCTGATGTTTAGGGGTTAATAGGTTTATTTAGTGGCGGCGATATGGGAGGCCGGAGGTTTGGGGGTTAAGAACTTTATTATAGTGTCGGCGATGTCGGGGGTGGTTTAGGGGTTAATATATTTAAACGTGTATAAATTGTATAGTTAGAAACTGTGAGCTTTATTTTTAATTATTTAAGGGCATTTACTAACATTAGAACTGAGTGACAACTTAATATTAGATGAAACACACACAGACACATACACACATATATACACACACATGCACATACATACACATACACACACACATTCACACACACACATACACACACATGCACACATACACATACACACATTCACACACATATATACACACATATACATACACTTACACATGCACACACATAAACACACACATACACACACACTCGCACACATACACACACATATATACACACATATACATACACTTACACATGCACACACATAAACACACACATACACACACACTCGCACACATACACACACATAAATACACAAACATATATACACATACAAACACACACACACACATAGACACACATATTCACACACATACACATTCACATACACACATTCACACACACACCTACATACACACACACACATTCACACACATACATACACACACATACACATATACACATACACACACACTTGCACACATACACACACATAAATACACAAACATATATACACATACAAACACACACACATAGACACACACATTCACACACATACACATTCACATACACACACACACACACATTCACACACACACCTACATACACGCACACACATCGACACACACATTCACACACATACATACACACACATACACATATACACATATACACACACCAACCTACATACACACACACACATACACATACATACACAGAAACACAGACACACACATTCACACACATATATAAACACATACATACATACACACACACATACACAAACACACACTGCCAAGATAAGAATGAGACAGCAAATTATTTTCAATATATCAAAACTGTTTAAATAGAAATGTCCAAAATCGTGCTGCTCAAAACTTTTTTTAATGGGTTGTAATTCTACTGTAAAAGGACAGTTTAAAAATAAACCCATTTTCTTGTCATTTGGAAAGACCTTGAATTAAAGTGCCATGTGAAAACCTACCTGGTAGCAATTAACAATGCTTTTTAAATGGATCAGAATAGCCTACAATACCCAATATATTTAATCTCAAAAATAGCTATTTAGGGGCACATATGATTTACTTTTATATAAAGTAATAATAATATACCAAAACATAATAAAATGAAATGTATTTATTTATACAGGAGACCTATCCATTGTTCATCTTAACACATATGAATTGCTGACCACCTTTACACTACTACAATCCCTAGGAAGGTTGTCATAAAACTATGGGGGAACTTTAGAAGTGTAGTGGTGAGAGGGGTTGATTAAGGGGAGTATCATATTGGGTGGGGAACTGTGATGGGGAACTGGATCAGCAATCTCCATTAGGGGCACAGATAACCTTGCTAAAGTTGTGGCCCTTAAAAATTCTAAAATGTTGATTTGCGGCCCCCATATGTTAGAAAGTAAATCATCACTGGGCTAGTCAATGTAGCTGACTCACTAATGCTCACTCATCTGGGAGCCAGTGAGGTTGATGACGAACCTGCGGAGACTTCAGTGAATTCTTCCCATTATATTCAGTTAACAGTCAAAACAGAAAATAATGTTATTGCACTCATGTGTTAAACATATATTTCTCATAGACTATAAAAAAAAAAAAAAATTCAAAATATCTAAATAGGTGTACATAACATGCCATATATGTTTATGTGTTTATGCATCCTAGGAAGCAAAATAAAAAAAATTATAACTGAAAAAAGAATCGTTTTATTTACTGCAACTTAAAGGGACAGTCAAGTCCAATTTTGCATTGTTGTCTTGTTATTCTTAGTTGAAAGCTAAACCTAGGAGGTTCATATGCTAATTTCTTAGACCTTGAAGACTGCCTCTAATCTGAATGCATTTTGACCACTAGAGGGCATTAGTTCATGTGTTTCATATAGATATCATTGAACTGAAACAAGGTAATTACAGAGGTAAAACATGTATTATTATAATTGTGTTGGTTATGCAAAACTGGGAAATGGGTAAAAAAAGGATTATCTTTAAAATATTGAGATACAAAATTAATTCTCTCTCTCCCTATCTCTATCTCTCGCTATATATATATATATATATATATATATATATATATATATATATATATATACACACATACACACACACACACACACACATTTTTCTATATAAATTAAATAAATTAATCCTGAGTGCATTTTACAGACTATAGTGATTTACCAGTTAACATGCACCTACGTACTATCGTAGCTATCTATTATTGAGTTTTTGCACCACATTTGGCTGTAGAAATATATATACACAATCCAAAAAGGTAGACGGTAGCAGCAGCGTTAAATTAAAAGTTCAATCTTTATTACTCCATGTTAAAATACATACTCCAAGGAGGGAGAAACAAATATAGAATAAGATACACTGATACAAAAAGCAGTATATGCATTTCAGCTTGAGCTGTAATCACTACTGATCACTACTTGAGCACATGAGTCCAAAATATTTTGTGTATTTGTTCACTTTACACCTGCATAGTAGGTTGTTATACGCTATACATGGGAACAGCATTGATGATATATAGCAAGCCACACATAGTAATCACCCAGCCCAGCACTGTTCTTTCTTTGGTTTTGTGTATAAATATATATACACACATACATAAGGAGAGATTTCATGTCAGAAATCCATCAAGTGGATTTAGCAAAGCCAAGAGGTTGGTAGAGATATATAGTAATGATAAAATTATGACTATAACGACATTTCAATAAAGGTTGCAGTAACAGTTAATCACTGAAGCTCATTTTTAAATCCCTATGCTCCGTGAAAGTCACCTCTCATTTATTGCATTTTAGTAGAAAAACATAAATTGCAATCTCACTTTTGACCTGACTTTTATTATCTTTGGATCTGTAGTGTTTTTCTCTGTGGAGTGATGTATGATTCCAGATAAACAAGAACACACAATGCACATCTTATTTTCTATTGTGTCACATTCATAAATCCATCATTGTGACAAGATGAATGATATCTATCCATCAACCTGTCATTCTATTAGCCCTTTGACCAAATGTCTTAAATTTGGGTAGAAACAGGGGGCTTCTGTATTACTGGCAGTGTAGTGACCACTACAGTATTTAAGGAATTCATAAAGATTTAATGAAAGTTGTCTGAGCTGATATCGGTTTATCAAACAAAAGCTTTGCTTAGTAAATTACTTTAATTAATCAGTAGAATGACGTTGAAGTTTTAGAATTCAAAGCTAAAGCTGCAATAACTTCATTTTCAATAAGCTTAACAACTTATCATGCTACAATATTATGTACTTTTAATGACTGGTTTTAGTTTGTGATATTACGTGTATTAAATGGAAGTTAATTCAAAACATTTATATCAAGCTTATATCGAGCACTACTTAAACATTTTAATTTAAAATATATTTTGCATTCATATGGTTAAGTAAAATGTTTTTTTTTTTTTTAAACTAAGCAAAAGTGCATACAGGTCTGTGAGTGGGGTCTGTGTGACATTTACTTGTCAGTAATCGCCCCTCTTTGTTGCATCTGAAATGTATTATAATTATTTTTTTAATTTGTTTCTATATCCCATTACAGAGATAATAAAAAAACATTTTTGTTTATGCTTAAGAAGAATGGGACTGTCCACCAGCAATCACTTCCTGTTTACTTTTTTCTTATCAGGATAAAGAGCTTTTACCTTAATCAATTTTTTAATGCTTTTTAGAATGCATAAAAAATGCTTTGTCATAAACTGTTTTAGAGTTTTCAGTCATTTCAAATAATGACAATACAGAATTATAGCAGCCAAGTACAATTATTTGCATTTTGTTGTATTTAAATGATTGTAAAATTATAAGGGATGGATGACTGATGGAATTTTGTAAAACAAATGTTCTCCTTGACATTCATGGTACTATTTAAATGTTTCTATTAAGAGAATCTAAATTGGAAATTAAGCTTAAGATGTAACCTTCTAGAAAAATGCTTGAGTAGGGAAAATAAGACAAGATTGTAATATACATTCATTTTTTAATTATTATTTGCATCATTTTGCTGTAAAATACTTAATATGTGTTCCACTACCTACAGACAAGCTGAAATGTCTGGACTAGCAACATTGCACATAGTTATTGGGGTCCAACACAGAAAACTGCAGGGTCACTAGTTTTAAAATTACACGCTCAAATTAAGTAGATCATGTAAATTTTGCACTATAATGTCCCTTTAACATTCGAATATCACATGCACATCACATGAATATAACACTGATTCCCATAGACTTACATAGCAAGGTTCTCAACTTGTGAAGTTTTCCGCGCGCAACCGCTGCCTGTATGTATTATTACACACTCCAACAAGTGTGTAATGCTGTTCCCTTCTCTCGCATGACCAATCGTGTGAGAGAAGGACCTCTCAATCACCCCAAGCGAACTGCGTGATTTCTCTCGGCCAAAACAGCAGTGGAGATTACATTGTGAGAAGTAGGCTCACATGTGCGAACCTGCAATGCAATGGCTCTGAAGCAGCTTAAGCACTATGACATTCTACATTAAATGTATATATACTTGATATGGTAAACAAAGTTATATTAGAAAAAAAGAATTATTATTATTATGTCTGGCATAAAAAAAAGAAATTATGTCATTATTTTTAAAGAATGTGATGAAACATTCAAACATACGTAAAAACTTTCATGAGTATTAGGTAGTGATTTTTATTACAACAAAAACTTGCATTTAGTATTATTAATATTATTTGTTTTGTAAATAATACCGTTAAGATTCTTTTTATAATGAGAATATACAAAAAATGTACGAAATTAAAAAAAAATACTTTGAAATCCAGAATGTTTCCTTGTGATGTAAATATACCAAACATCTAGTGCAACAAAGTCCCAAAATAAACCACTTTAATTAGTACAAAACAGTCTATAGTGTTGTTAAAAAGGTTTTCTCTAAGACAATTGTGAGTTTGACTTAAACTGATAAATTGATTAGACAATGAATAAACCAGAGATAAAACTAAACTTAATTTGTTGCACAGTTTTATTGACAAACGCAAATTCTCTGAAGTCAAAGTTCTGTTTTTGTTTCAATTTACATTGAGCATTAGTGTTTTAAAACTGTATATTTATATTTGTATTGTTTTACCTGTTTGAGGTTCATTAGAATTGTAACTTAAAGGGTCAGTATACTATAAAATTGCTTTTCCCTTAATGTGTTCCCAGTTATTTTTTTTTTACCAGCTGCATAGTATAAAATGTATGATATTTGCTTCTTAAGGTTTATTTGTGTATATGAATTATCTGATTTTGTGTTTTGAAGCCACAACCTAATACAATGGGTTGAGCTTGTAGGTATAATCAGATCCCATTACTATATCACATTGTGTACATATACCTGCTTCTTTATCTTATATCTGTCCATAAACCAATCACCAACACTTGGAGAGAACAATGGAAAATTAATATTTTATTACCAAATCTCTTCTATACACCACTGGGAGTGTAATTTCTTCTACTGGATGTGTCAACACAGCTTGGCCTTGAGGCCAAAAACTTTCAGAATAGGTAGGGATACCACAGGCTAAAGAAACTATTCCAAATGCCAATATAAGGGTAATGACAATATTTGTAAATAATTTAATACACTCCAGCAGGTAAAGTGGATCATTGGGAACAAATTAAAGGGGAGACTTTTTTGAGTAAACTGTCCCTTTAACACCTGATATGGCAATTTATTCTGAGGTTGTTTTATGTCCTCAATATCCTTGATGTTTGCATGTTATATAATTTGAAAAAACTTGTTCAGCTTGCTTCACAGACTTCAGTGTTACAATAAAGTGTACCCTGATTTAGAAATAACATTAACTTATTCACTGCCAGAAATTAATGCAACTTATATGTATGTGGAAGCAAAACAGAAGAGGAACCAACATACTCAGCTATGTGTTTTATCTGTATCTATGCAAATGTTGCCAACCACTTGAACAACAATTTAATGTCTAAGCTGCAACATGCTGAGAAAAATGAAAAAAGTGTAAAACTATTTTATCAGTATGCAAAGGGGGAAAAAAGTTTCTAAAATTAACTTTTATTTCTTGTTTAATGAAAATAAAGTTTCAGCAAAAGCAATATGTTCAGGCACATAATAGATCAATGTGGCAAAATCAACTTGTAACAAATGAGAATTACATTCTCATTCCTGGCTATTCTTTAAGGACAACTACCAGAGAAAAAGAGACGTATACAGTGCATATGCAGCAAAATTCCCTAAAAAGTCACAAAGCCGACAATCTGATGGCAATGGAATTATTAATAAATCTAACAATAATTAGATGAAATTCAAAAAGTATTCCTTAATTCACCTTCCAAAAAATGCCTTTCACCTAATCAATTTACCACTATCAACATAAACCAATAAAGCAGAACTCAAACACATAAAAAAAACATAATTTATGTAAGAACTTACCTGATAAATTCATTTCTTTCATATTGGCAAGAGTCCATGAGCTAATGACATATGGGATATACAATCCTACCAGGAGGGGCAAAGTTTCCCAAACCTCAAAATGCCCTTAAATTACACTCCTCACCACACCCACAATTCAGTTTAACGAATAGCCAAGCAGTGGGGTGATAAAGAAAGGAGTAGAAAGCATCAATAAAGGAAATTTGGAAATAATTGTGCTTTATACAAAAAATCATAACCACCATAAAAAGGTTGGGCCTCATGGACTCTTGCCAATATGAAAGAAATTAATTTATCAGGTAAGTTCTTACATAAATTATGTTTTCTTTCATGTAATTGGCGTCCATGAGTCCATGAGCTAGTGACATATGGGATATCAATACCCAAGATGTGGATCTCCACTCAAGAGTCACTAGAGAGGGAGGGAATAAAATAAAAACAGCCATAATCTGCTGAAAAAAAATAATCCACAACCCAAAAATATAAATTTATTTCATTTGAAAGAAAAAAACTTAAATAAAAAAGCAGAAGAATCAAGCTGAAACAGCTGCCTGAAAAACTTTTCTACCAAAAACTGCTTCAGAAGAAGCAAATACATCAAAACGGTAGAATTTAGTAAATGTATGCAAAGAGGACCAAGTTGCCGCTTTGCAAATCTGATCAACTGAAGCTTCATTCTTAAAAGCCCATGAAGTGGAGACTGATCTAGTAGAATGAGCTGCAATTCTCTGAGGCGGGGCCTGACCCGACTCCAAATAAGCTTGATGAATCAAAAGTTTCAACCAAGAAGCCAAGGAAATAGCAGAAGCCTTCTGACCTTTCCTAGGACCAGAAAATAAAACAAATAGACTGGAAGTCTTCCTGAAATCTTTAGTAGCTTCCACATAATATTTCAAAGCTCTTACCACATCCAAAGAATGTAAGGAACTTTCCAAAGAATTTTTAGGATTAGGACACAAGGAAGGGACAACAATTTCTCTACTAATGTTGTTAGGATTCACAACCTTAGGTAAAAATTAAAAAGAAGTCCGCAAAACTGCCTTATCCTGATGAAAAAATCAGAAAAGGAGACTCACAAGAAAGAGCAGAAAACTCTTCTAGCAGAAGAGATGGCCAAAAGGAACAACACTTTCCAAGAAAGTAATTTAATGTCCAAAAAATGCATAGGTTCAAATGGAAGGCCTGTAAAGCCGCCAGAACCAAAATAAGACTCCAAGGAGGAGAAATTGATTAAATAACAGGCTTAATAAGAACTAAAGCCTGTACAAAACAGTTTATATCAGGAAGTATAGCAATCTTTCTGTGAAATAAAACAGAAAGAGCAGAGATTTGTCCTTTCAAGAAACTTGCAGACAAACCCTTATCCAAACCGTCCTGAAGAAACTGTAAAATTCTAGGAATTCTAAAAGAATGCCAGGAGATTTTATGAGAAAACACCATGAAATGTAAGTCTTCCAAACTCTATAATAAATCTTTCTAGAATCAGATTTACAAGCTTGTAACATAGTATTAATCACTTAGTCAGAGAAACCTTTATGACTTAGTACTAAGTGTTCAATTTCCATACCTTCAAGTTTAATGATTTGAGATCCTTATGAAAAAAACGGACCTTGAGATAATAGGTCTGGCCAAATGGAAGTAGCCAAGGTGGGCAACTGGACATCCGAACCAGATCCGCATACCAAAACCTGTGTGGCCATGCTGGAGCCACCAGCAACACAAATGGTTGTTCCATGATGATTTTAGAGATCACTCTTGGAAGGAGAACTAGAGGCAGGAAAATGTAAGCAGGATGAGCATCTTGTTTAGATGAGAGGCCATGAGATCTATCTCTAGAAGACCCCACAACTGAACAATCTGAGAAAACACATCTGTATGGAGAGACCACTCCCCTGGATGTAAAGTCTGGCGGCTGAGAATCCGCTTCCCAATTGTCTACACCTGAGATATGCACCGCAGAGATTAGACAAGAGCTAGATTCCGCCCAAACAAGTATCCAAGATACTTCTTTCATAGCTTGGGGACTGTGAGTCCCACCCTGATGATTGACATATGCCACTGTTGTGACATTGTCTGTCTGAAAAAAAATGAATGGTTCTCTCTTTAGCAGAGGCCAAAACTGAAGAGCTCTGAGAATTGCATGGAGTTCCAAAATATTTATTGGTAATCTCGCCTCTTGAGATTTCCAAACCCCTTGTGCTGTCAGAGATCCCCAAACAGCTCCCCAACCTGAAAGACTTGCATCTGTTGTGATCACAGTCCAGGTTGGCCGAACAAAAGAAGCCCCTTGAACTAAATGATGGTGATATATCCACCATGTCAGAGAGTGTCATACATTGATTAAGCATACAAAGCAAAGACCTCAGTCATGAGACCTAAAACTTCCATGCACATAGCCACTGAAGGGAATGTCTGGGACTGAAGGTGCCGGCATGCTGCAACCAATTTAAAACGTCTCTAGTCTGTTAGAGACAGAGTCATGGACACTGAATCTATCTGGAAGCCTAAAAAGGTGACCCTTGTCTGAGGAATCAAGAAACTTTTGGTAAATTGATCCTCCAACCATATTTCCAAAGAAACAACACTAGTTGATTGGTGTGAGATTCTGCAGTGCAAAGACTGAGTAAGTACCAAGATATCATCCAAATAAGGAAACACTGCAATACCCTGTTCTCTGATTACAGAGAGTAGGGCACCCAGAACCTTTGAAAAGATTATTGGAGCTGTTGCTAGTCCAAATGGAAGAGCAACAAATTGGTAATGCTTGTTTAAAAAAGAGAATCTCAGAAACTGATCATT
The DNA here is from genome assembly GCF_027579735.1 of Bombina bombina. Classification (NCBI taxonomy): domain Eukaryota; kingdom Metazoa; phylum Chordata; class Amphibia; order Anura; family Bombinatoridae; genus Bombina; species Bombina bombina. The sequence goes on along the minus strand of NC_069499.1, from coordinate 1,209,948,753 downwards.
TTCTGGATGAATCGGAATATGAAGGTATGCATCCTGCAAGTCTATTGTGGACATATAATGTCCTTGCTGAACAAAAGGCAGAAAAGTCCTTATAGTCACCATCTTGAAAGTTGGTACTCTAACATAACGATTAAAAATTTTCAGATCCAGAACTGGTCTGAATAAATTTTCCTTCTTTGGTACAAAGAATAGATTTCAAAAACCCCAAACCTTGTTCCTGAGGAGGAACTGGCATGATTACCCCTGAAGACTCCAGGTCTGAAACACACTTCAGGAAAGCCTGAGCTTTTACTGGATTTACTGGGATACGTGAGAGAAAAAATCTTCTCACAGGAGGTCTTACTCTGAATCCTATTCGATACCCTTGAGAGACAATGCTCTGAATCCATTGATTTTGGACAGATATTATCCAAATATCCTTGAAAAACCTTAATCTGCCCCCTATCAGCTGAGCTGGAATGAGGGCCTCATCTTCAAGCGGACTTAGGGGCTGACTTTGGTTTATGGCTTGGATTTTATTCCAATTTGAGGAAGGCTTCCAATTGGAAGCAGACTCCTTGGGGGGAGGATTGATTTTTTTGTTCCTTATTCTGATGAAAGGAACGAAAAAGGTTATAAGCCTTATATTTACCCTTAGGTTTTTAATCCTGAGGCAGAAAAACTCCCTTCCCCCAGTGACAGTTGAAATAATAGAAATCAACTGAGAATCAAATAAATTATTACCTTGAAAAGAAAGAGATAGTAATCTAGATTTAGATGTCATATCAGCATTCCAAGATTTAAGCCACAAAGCTCTTCTAGCTAAAAAAGCTAAAGACATGGATCTAACATAAATTTTGATAATATCAAAAATTGCATCACAAATAAAATGATTAGCATATTGCAATAGGCGAATAATGCTAGATAAGTCAGAATCCAATTCCTGTTGCACTAAATTCTCAAACCAGAAGGTTGATGCAGCCGCAACATCAGCCAAAGAAATTGCAGGTCTGAGAAGATGACCTGAATATAAATAGGCCTTCCTTAGATTAGATTCAAGCTTCCTATCTAAAGGATCCTTAAAGGAAGTACTATCTTCCATAGGAATAGTGGTACATTTATCAAGAGTAGAAATAGCCCCATCAATTTGGGGATTTTTTCCAAAAACTCTATAGATTTTGCTGGTAAAGGATACAATTTTTTAAACCTTGAAGAAGGAATAAAATAAGTACCTGGCTTATTCCATTCCCTAGAAATCATATCAGAAATAGCCTCAGGAATAGGAAAAAAACCATGGAGAAACCACAGGTGGTTTAAAAACAGCATTTCAACGTTTATTAGACTGAACCTCAATAGGACTGGTTACCTCAATATCCAAAATAATTAACACTTCTTTTAATATAGAATGCATATACTCTATTTTAAATAAATAAGTAGATTTGTCAGTGTCAATGTCTGAGGAAGGATCTTCTGTATCAGATATATCCTCATCAGAAGAGGATAAATTATGTTGTTGGTCATTTGAAATTTCATCAACTAAATGAGAAGTTTAAAAAGATTTATTAGAAGGTGGAAATGCAGACAAAGCCTTCAAAATAGAATCAGAATCAAATTCTTACAAATTTACAGGTATATCATGCACATTAGAAGTTGAAGGAACTACAACTGGCAAGCAATGTACTATTATTGATGGATACACTAACTGCATGTAAAAGTTTATCATGGCAACTATTATTTCAACAATTTTACAACAAATGCACTTAGCTTTGGTAGGACCGATGTCAGGCAGCAATGTTCCAGCAGAAACTTCTGAGGCAGGATCAGATAGAGACATCTTGCAAAATGTAAGAGAAAAAACAACATATAAAGGAAAATTATCTATTTCCTTATATGACAGTTTCAGGAATGGGAAAAAAAGCAAATAGCATAGACCTCTGATAGAGAAAAAATCAAGAGGCAAACATCAATGGGGTATTGAAATAATGAAAAAGTTTGGAGCCAAGTATGACGCACAATGTAACGTAAATGTTTTGGCGCAAAAAAATAACCGAAAATGACACACTCGCGTCACTAGTGACGCAACCGTGTGAAAGGTCTCGGCGTCAAGTATGATGTCGGAAATGCCAAAGTTGCATCATAGACATATTTTTCCGTGCCAAAAATATTTTTTCGCCAAGAATGACGCAATAAAGTTTAGCATTTGACGCACCCGCGGGCCTAATGCCGCCCGCAATTTGCAAGAAGTAGTCAATTGAAAAAAACCTAAACCACAGGTAAGAAAAAATTTCTTTAAAAGATGTTTATATTCCCCAAATATGAAACTGACAGTCTGCAGAAGGAAATACATGAACCTGACTCATGGCAAATATAAGTACAATAGATATATTTAGAACTTTATATAAATGCATAAAGTGCCAAACCATAGCTGAGGTGTCTTAAGAAATAAAAAAACATACTTACCAAAAGACACCCATCCACATATAGCAGATAGCTAAACCAGTACAGAAACAGTTATCAGTAGAGGTAATGGTAAATTGAGAGTATATTGTCGATCTGAAAAGGGAGGTAAGAGATGAATCTCTACGACCGATAACAGAGAACCCATGAAATAGACCCCCGTTAGAGAAATCATCGTATTCAATAGGTGATACTCCCTTCACGTCCCTCTGACATTCGCTGTACTCTGAGAGGAATCCTTCAACAATGCTGAGAAGCGCATATCAACGTAGAAATCTTAGCACAAACTTACTTCACCACCTCCACAGGAGGCAAAGTTTGTAAAACTGAATTGTGTTTGTGGTGAGGGGTGTATTCATAGGCATTTTGAGGTTTGGGAAACGTTGCCCCTCCTGGTAGGATTGTATATCCCATATGTCACTAGCTCATGGACTCTTGCCAATTACATGACAGAAATAGCAGAAGTTTTTCATGATAGCATGATTAACGGAGAAATCCTGAATTGTGCTGTCCTTTTTGGATTTGAATAGTGCTGTACTGGTTTACAGTTATTTTGAGAGAAAAGTTGTTTTGGCAGTGACCCCAAATGGCATGCACCTACATTGGTCCTCGACTGAATAAATCTTTGTGTAATCAATCTACCATTACAGTTCAGTAGTGTGTGTAATAGAAGATACCTATTTTAATAACATTTCCACAAACACAAAGATCTTGCATAGTAATTAGCAGACAGTAGACAGTACCTCTTTGTACAAGTTTTAGTGTCTTGTTATAAAACAATACAGGTATATTTATCTAGATCGAGTCCTCGTGTTTGCACTAGTCTTTGTAAACACTTAAAATACAAGCTAAATTATTTAAAAGGAAGCAAAACATGAAATTATGTAGTAAAAAAAATTCCCTTTCAACAAAATAAGATTTTTTCTTAGGTGTGTGCACAAGTTTTGTACAGAAATGAAATATTTTTAAGAGATGTTAGGTACACATCATACCAGAAAATGCCGAAAATGATGACTACCTCCTGAGGGTTAGTATTGATACTATGCTCTTATTTTGCAGAAATATTGCTTCAACTATTGAAAATTCTGCATATATTTATTCTTTAACACGCTAAAAATGGTGCATGATGAAAGAATACATCAAAATATTCTCATTTTGTTTCATTAAAATTTTGGTAAAATGAATCTTCCTCCCAAAACTAGCCTATCGTATTAGAAGAGGGAACGTTTACACAAAAGTTTGGCTCAAAAGAGGAGCAAAGAAATAAACCATTCATGTTTAGATAACAAGTGGCACGCTAATGTAGGAATACTGTGCCCACACTAACTTGTGCTCATATTACAAATTGAAAGTAAACATTTTCATTTGAGTGCAATCAAAACTAACATGCATCAGGTAAAAGTGACTAAAAACCATTGCATAAAGGATTAGGGCTAAAAAAATAAATTGCACCAAACACAACATAAATACTTAAAAATATACTGTTAAACTCATATAAACACAATCCAATTAAAATTAGTCATATATATTTATATATGTGTGTGTCTAAATAATAATTCTATAATAATATTTAATATTGTGTTTCACTGTGTATTTATTGTATTTATTTCACATTCCAATGTTCACATACAGAAATATTTTTTTTAAATTATTAAATAGATATACCTATATATATCTGTATATACCTTTACCTATATATATATACATATAGATATAAAGGTAAAGATATATATTTTACATTAACATTATCAGATGTATTTAGAAATATATAATTAATAATAAAAATTACATTTTTTATATGTGAAGAACAATGGAATGTAAATACATATAACACACTCTGACTTTCGCCTTTTAGCTCTAATTTTTGGATTAATGCACATGAAGAATTAGTTATCTTAAGGCGCATTATGTAAAATATAAAATATTAAACAATATTAATAATTATTGTTGTAATATCGATCTATCTATCTATATATATATACATACAGTATATATATAAAATTATTTTCTACGTATTTTTAGAACATTTTAGTACATCTATAATATTTAAATTAATTATTAATACTTTCAATATTTTAAATGTAATAAATACAAAAAACACCTTAATATACTCATGTCAGGGTAGAGCACTTGAAGAATTAACATACTACTGTGGGGTTTTTTTTGTGCACTTAAACTTCACAGGAGTACACTAATTCTTCATGTATGCTAACCCAACATGAGTTATAGTAATATGCCTTATGTATTTATTAAATATAAAATATTGAACAATATGAATGATTAATGTAATTATGGATGTACTAAAATATTTTTTTTAAATACACTGAATATCTATCTATCTATCTATCTATCTATCTATCTATCTATCTATCTATCTAGAGAGAGAAATAGAGATAACAGGATATATAATAATAATTATTATTATTATTAAGTATTAATATTTTTTAATATGTTATATTTAATATTTTACATGACGCACTTTAAGATAACTCATTCTTCATGTGCACTAACCCAACACCATGTTAGACCTAAAGTGCGAAGCCCAAGCGCATCATGCATATTTTACATTCTAATGTTCTTCAAATAGAAAAATATATATTTTTATAGTTAAATTTATATTTCTATATACATTTGATAATGTTAATGTAAAATATATATTTATATCTATATATCTATAGGAATATTTACAGGTTTATATAATATTTTACTGTATGTGAAGAACATTAGAATGTGAAATACTAATAACTCCTGTTGGTTTAGAGTGTGAGCGATAGTGCTAGGTTGTTTTAATTCTGCGCTCTCCATTGAGGTCTATGGGGAGAATAGGTTAATGTGGTCACAATATCCAAAGTCTTAAAGTTAGCGTGCGTTGGGTTTCGCTCCCATGCTAAACTTTTCTTTCATCTTCTAATTTGCGCGCTAACCCACGCACACAAAGAGATTACTTCTAGTGATGCTTACACTCAAGCGGGAGCACTAAATAGCGTGCCACTTGTAATCTGGAACTCAGTTAGTGTAAAGTGTTATCATTCTTCCCAATGTCAATTAACAATGATAAACTTCATAATTTTTAGATGGAAATTATACAGCTAGATTCCGAGTTTTGAGCGCTATAGAGAAATTAACGAATGCCACAAAAGTTTGCAAACATACACCTTTTGCGTTCGATATGGTTGCGTTGAGCTCCATACTGTACCCAAAACAAGCACTGTGTTTGATGTGCTTGTGCATGATTTCCCCATAGACATCAATGGGGAGAGCCGGCCAAAAAAAAGCCTAACACCTGCGATCGCGGAAACAAAAGTTCCGTAACGCAGCCCCATTGATGTCTATGGGGAAATTAAAATACTGTTTAAACCTAACACCCTAACATAAACCCTACGTCTAAACACCCCTAATCTGCTGCCCCGGAAATCACTGACACCTACCTTCAGGTATTAACCCCTAATCTGATGCTCCCGATATCGCTGCCACTATACTACATTTATTAACTCCTAAACTGCTAGCCCCCCACATCGCAACAAGCTTAATTAAACAATATTAACCCCTAAACCTAACCCTAAACCTAACGTAACCCTAACACCCCCTAACTTTAACATAATACAAATATAGCTAAATTAAATTTACACTTATTAACTAAATAAACCTATTAACCCCTAAACCACCAGCCCCCCACATCGCAACAATCTAAATTAAACTATTAACCCCTAACCCTAAACCTAACCCTAACACCCCCTAACTTTAAAATAATTTAATTAAATCTAAATTAAACTTACAATTATTAACTAAATAACTCCTATTTAAAACTAACTACTTACCTGTGAAATAAAACCTAAGATAGCTACAATATTTACATTGTAGCTAGCTTAGGTATTATTTTTATTTCACAGGTAAGTTTGTATTTATTTTAACTAGGTTAACTATTTACTAACTACCTAGTTAAAATAAATACAAACTTACCTGTGAAATAGAACCTAACCTGCCTTACACTAAAACCTACCATTACCAAAAATAAAAAAAACCTACCATTACAAAAAATAAAAAACATATCATTACAAAAAAAAAAATGATCAAAACAAATATTACAATATAAGATTAATCCTATTCTAATACTCTTAAAAAACACCCCAAAATAAAAAGGGGGGGCCTTAAAAGGGCCTTTTGTAGGGTATTGCCCTGAGATAACCAGCTCTTTTACTTTAAAAATAATACAAACACCCCCTAATACTATACAAACCCCCACCCCCAAACTACCATGGGCCCTTAAAAGGACCTTTTGGGGGGCCCTTGAAATGGGCCTTTTGTAGAGCATTGCCGTGAGATAAACAGCTCTTTTACTTAAAAAAAAAACAACAACTAAAAATTATATTGGCTAATTCAAAAAGGAGCTCCGCTTCGGATGTCTTCAGGAGCTCCACGTCGGATGTCTTCAGGATGGACCTGTTCCGTGCCGGCTGGATGAAGATAGAAGAGGCCGTCTGGATGAAGACTTCTTTTAACAGGTAAAAAAGCTGATATCTTTGGGGCAATGTCCCACAAAAGGCCCTTTTTTAGGGCCATTGGTAGTTTATTGTAGGCTAGGGCTTTTTTTTTTTTTTTGGGTGTGCTTTTTTATTTTGATAGGGCTATTAGATTAGGTGTAATTTTTTTTTATTTTTGATAATTTGTTTGTTATTTTTTGTAATTTAGTGGGGGTTTTTTTTTGTAATTTAGTTAGTTTTTTTTTTAATTTTTTGCAGGTAGATACTTTTTGTAATTTTTAGAGTAGTGTTAGGATTTTTGATTGGTAGTTTAGTTTTATTTAATTGGTAGTTCATTTAATTTTAGTTTAATAATTATAATAGTTTAATTGTTAGTTTAAAATAAAATATTTTAATTTGACAGGTACATTTTAATTTAATTTAAGGTAGGGAAATTGTAATTTTAATATAAAGTTAGGTGGACGTTAGGTTTAGGGGTTACTAGTTTAAATTAGTTTATTACGTTGTGGAGGTTTTTTGGTTTAGGGGTTAATAGTTTATTTTAATATATTTTGTTGTGGGGGGCTTTTGGTTTAGGGGTTAATAGTTTATTTTAGTATATTTCGTTGTGGGGGGCTTGCGGTTTAGAGGGTTAATAGGTTTATTATAGCGGCGGTGTGGGCAGACAGCAGATTAGGGGTTAATAATATTTAAATAGTGTTTTTGATGCGGGGGCTGTGGTTTAGGGGTTAATAACTTTAGTATAGTGGTGATGATGTTGGGGAGCGGTAGAATAATGGTTAATAAACAATTTTAGTGGCGGCAATATCGGGAGCGGCAGATTAGGGGATAGTAAATTTAATATAGTGTTTGCAATGCGGGAGGGCCTCGTCTTAGGGGTTAATAGGTAGATTATGGGTGTTTAGTGTACTTTGTAGCAGTTTAGTTATGAGTTTTATGCTACAGCTTTGTAACGTAAAACTCATAACTTCTGACTTTAGATGGCGGTACAGATCTTGTCGTTTTAGGCTGTAACGCTCACTTTTTAGCCTCACCGCAAAACTCGTAATACCGGCGCTATGGGAATCCCATGAAAATATGCTGTTTTTACATGTGCGGGACTGACGTTGTGGTAAAGGCTAAAAGGTGTGCAGTACACCTATACAGACAAGACTTGTAACAGTGGCGGTGCTGTTTTAACGCTAAAAAAGCCATATTTTTAGTGTTACAAGCCGCAACGCAAAACTTGTAATCTAGCTGATAGTTAGCTGCAATACATACACATATAAAATTTCTAATTTGTACTATATGTAAATTTGAATTGATACCCCAAGTTACATTTTAGCAATTATGTTACCTATACATGATATAAAAATAGAAATGATTTAAACTGTAAATTATGTTAATAATGTCATAAAATAACAGGATTATCTAGTTAAACAGGGGTATAAAAGACTTTCTAATGAGGGCAAGTGCTGAAGATTTTTTAAGACTTGCATGGTTACTCATTTTTGCATCTATGATAAATAAGAGCAACAAAAGTAACAGTAGCACTGCTACACTGTTTCTTAATACAGTAATAGTAATAGTTAAAATGTATACAAATTCAAAAGATGTTAACATGACACTGAATAATATATCAACACATGTAAATAACCATTAATTAAAATCCTACTAGTAAAATGCACGTACAAGATAAATATATAGTAATTGCATATCACAGCAGATGTGGTTAAGAAGTGTGTCCAGACTTCTGAGACAAATTCAACCTCTCTAAAGGATGATCTGATTCAGAGCATTTCTTGTTTGGCAGCCGGACTGTCTCTCAGCTGTTCTTGCAGCTCATGAGATGTACATTTACTTACAGTATATACAGTATATTCTGCTTGGAAGTAGCCAATTAAACGACATAATGCAGCCAACTTCAGTTACCAACTTGCAAGAGTGTAAGGCTATGGAGTCCTGGATGGGACACAATACTTCTATGCATTTCGTGCTCTCATGGGAGGACTTTCCAAAGTGGATTATATATTAGTAACTGTACATCTTATAAGCCGCAAGAACAGCTGAGAGACGGACTGGCTGCCATACAGAAGATGCTCTGAATCAGATCATCCTTCAGAGAGGTTGAATATGGCTCAGAAGTCTGGAGACACAGTGTAAAACTTTATTGATATTTTGGGGACTAAGATATCCCCTTCATCAGCTATACAGATATATACAGTGGGGCAAAAAAGTATTTAGTCAGCCACAAATTGTGCAAGCTCTCCCACTTAAGAAGATGAGAGAGGCCTGTAATTTTCATCATAGGTATACCTCAACTATGAGAGACAAAATGTGGAAACAAATCCAGACAATCACATTGTCTGATTTGGAAATAATTTATTTGCAAATTATGGTGGAAAATAGGTATTTGGTCGATATCAAAAGTTCATCTCAATACTTTGTTATATATCCTTTGTTGGCAATGACAGAGGTCAAACGTTTTCTGTAAGTCTTCACAAGGTTGTCACACAGTGTTGCTGGTATGTTGGCCCATTCCTGCATGCAGATCTCCTCTAGAGCAGTGATGTTTTGGGGCTGTCTCTGGGCAACACTGACTTTCAACTCCCTCCAAAGGTTTTCTATGGGGTTGAGATCTTGAGACTGGCTTGGCCACTTCAGGACCTTGAAATGCTTCTTACGAAGCCACTCCTTCATTGACCGGGCGGTGTGTTTGGGATCATTGTCATGCTGAAAGACCCAGCCACGTTTCATCTTCAATGCCCTTGCTGATGGAAGGAGGTTTGCACTGAAAATTTCACGATACATGGCCCCATTCATTCTGTCATGTACACGGATCAGTTGTCCTGTTCCCTTTGCAGAAAAGCATCCCCAAAGCATGATGTTGCCAACCCAATGCTTCACAGTAGGTATGGTGTTCTTTGGTTGCAACTCAGCATTCTCTCTCCTCTAAACATGACGAGTTGTGTTTCTACCAAACAGTTCTACTTTGGTTTCATCTGACCATATGCCATTCTCCCAATCCGTTTCTGGATCATCCAGTATGCTCTCTGGCATACTTCAGATGGCCCGGACATGTACTGGCTTAAGCAGGGGGACATTTCTGGCACTGCAGGATCTGAGTCCCTGGCGGCGTAGTGTGTTACTGAGGGTAGCCTTTGTTACGTTGGTCCCAGCTCTCTGCAGGTCATTCACTAGGTCCCCATGTGGTTCTGGGATGTTTGCTCACTGTTCTTGTGATCATTTTGACCCCACAGGGTGAGATCTTGTGTGGAGCCCCAGATCGAGGGAGATTATCAGTGGTCTTGTATGTCTTCCATTTTCTAATTATTGCTCCCACAGTTGATTTCTTCACACCAAGCTGCTTGTCTATTGCAGATTCAGTCTTCCCAGCCTGGTGCAGGTCTACAATTTTGTTTCTGGTGTCCTTCGACAGCTCTTTGGTCTTCACCATAGTGCAGTTTGGAGTGTGACTGTCTGAGGTTGTGGACAGGTGTCTTTTATACTGATAACAAGTTCAAACAGGTGGCATTAATACAGGTAATGAGTGGAGGACAGAGGAGCCTCTTAAATAAGAAGATACAGGTCTGTGAGAGCCAGAAATCTTTCTTGTTTGTAGGTGACCAAATACTTATTTTCCACCATAATATGCAAATAAATTATTTCCAAATCAGACAATGTGGTTGTCCACATTTTGTCTCTCATAGTTGAGGTATACCTATGATGAAAATTACAGGCCTTTCTCCTCTTCTTAAGTGGGAGAACTTGCACAATTGGTGGCTGACTAAATACTTTTTTGCCCCACTATATATATATATATTTATATCTATTTATAAATACACAAATCATATTCCCTTATGTGAAGGACACATTGGAATGTGAAATATTTAGAGTACATACACTTTATTAAATATGAATATTGCATAAATATAATTTTACATGTTTTCAGCTACTTGACTTGCACTTATATAGATCTCTATATATGTATTTATGTGTTTGTATGTGTATATATGTCTGTAAATACATAAATACACATATAAATACATATTCACACACATATATACAACAGGGGTGGAAAAATATCACTATGGTTTACTAGTCAGAGGTTAAAAGCTACTAGCCCAGAGGGAAAAGGTTACTAGTCCACTCAAAGTTAAAGAAAGGAAAAAGTAAAAAAAAAATTTAAGCTGTCCACAGCACTTCCTAAGTCTTCCGGTACTAGTGGATCACTGGAAATCTCAAGCCCATATCTTTTAGCCCATATCTTTAAAACCTTATAAAATTGTATTGCAATATTTTTATTAAATTATTTTTATCAGACAGTGTTATGAGTGTAACTGAATTTTTAAATATTTTTTTGATGTGTTTTGTGAGAACTTTTTAGTCAAGCGTAACAGTTAACCAGAGCTTTAAAGTCATGATATCCCGACGAACGTTAAATGAAATTCAGCTCAAGTGAACACATTTACTTTTAACCTAAAATACATATGCTACTTCTGACGTGTGGAATGAGCTGTGATGAACCTCTTTTTCACTTGTGCACAACCGTTAGCACGACACTCATAATCTAGCCCTTAAAGGAACATAAAACTACTTTAATACAAAGTGTCCAAGGAGGACTTTACATTTTTTCTTTTTTAATTTGTATTGTGTATTAAAGGGACAATAAACCCAACATGTTTCTTTCATGATTCAGATAGAGAATACAATTTTAAACAACATTCCAATTTACTTCTATTATTTAATTTGCTCTCTTCTTTTTAGTTATTAACTACAACCTGAACACTCATCAGTTTGGAGCAGGGAAACGGTGTGCTCTGAAGGTCTGTCCTGGAACGCCAAAGTGGTGCACGAATAACCCGCTGAGCCACTCAGCTAAGGAGGTACGCCTCCATTATCGTGGATTCACTGATTGGGAGTAGTGCCGGTGTGGCACAGATTACTGGATTGCAGGAGCAAAGCTGTGCTGAGCTGCCCCCGTCTACCTGACGCCCCCGACAACCGGGCGCTTACTTTAACGGCCCACTGTCAGCTTCCCAGCTGGTTGGTTTGGCTGGCGTTTACATCTACGATTGCCCTATATCAGTAGAAGATATGAGGATACCATAATTGGCCGTTATTGATGCATGCTCCCAGTCCCATCGCAGGAGGATCTGTAAGCCCGGGACTCTGAGTAACATCATCAGTCGGGTGACTATTGGTACTCTTTTCTATTTTTGTGCGACTGCCACGTAAAGTATTGAGACATGTAGGTGGAGGGCTCATTGAATGCTGATCTGACCTCATCTGTGGCTGAGTACAACATTGGTGGGAGCTTTTCTCCTTTTTTTCTCTCCTGCAGTACGCCATCACTGGCATTCGCTTTTATATTTTAGCCGAAACTAAGATGCTAAATGTTTGACTGTGGTTTCAATTAATTTATGCTCTTATTTTGCCAGTGTCGCTTCTCTAATTTAATTTCTACGGCTGAATGCCTAGGGATTAATTCTCAATAAGAGTTGGTTAGAGCTAAAGCATTGTAAATATTTGACTGATGCTCTACATGTTACTTGTATAGTCTTAACTCTCAAGCACTCCATTGGATCCCTCCTTAAAGTTAAGAGGTAGTTAAATCTAACTGAATATACTCTGATATTCCCACAGAGATAATGATTAGGGATCACATTGTCTTATTGTGAGATTTTAAATATCTGCTGTTTAAGTACTAATGCTTTTTTTTTTTTTTTCCTTCTTAAGGGTGATACCCATGAGATATAGCTAAGCTAAGTACTCTCTATTTTGTATCTATCTACGGAATTTCCTGTAACCATTGTTGTGAAATTAAGTATAACGTAACAACTGAGCAGTAATATTATGTGACCTCGGTAAAAGAACAAGTAACCTGACAAATTAGGTGTATGACCTTAAGTGCTTCCATCATAAACGGATTTAGAGGTTGTATTACTTTGTTTGATATTAAGATATAATCAAAGATAAGACTGAATTTGTTGACCTTATATTACCCCTGTCTAAGTGTTTTTATAGTAATTTAGTTACACTTGTTTAATCTTTAGTAACATCACACATTTGTACACCTCCTCACATACTTTAGATTTTTTTTTATTTTTTTATTTTTAAGATTACCCTAACTATTAAGTATCTAGGACAATACTACACTTGTATACAGTACACTATTATAGAATAATTTATATTTTGGCACTACACCAGGTATTTATAGATGTAGGAACAGCAACTTAACTTGCAAAATTGTTGGACCCGTGACTGATACACTTAATTTACATGCACATCATATTAGGATTATTGCACTTTTAATCACTCCCTATCACATTACAGTATACAGGAGCCATTTATAGACTTTAGAAACCTCTGGCCTATGGACAAATATATGCTCAATAAGAGCTCTTTGCCAAAGATGCCCCCTAAGCAGAGGGACAAAAAAGGGAATATCAAGAATCCCAATTCCAGTATAGACATACCTCCAGACAAAAGAAATTTATAGCACTCTGAATACTAATATGTCTGAATTTGCAGCTGAAGTGGCAAAAACTCTGTCCCCTCAATTTGATTTAATTAAATTGGAGATCAGGAAAGAGATAGCTAATCTAACTATAGAAGTTAGACAGTTTGCCACAAGATTAGACAAGGTCGAGAATAGACTATCTGATCTTGAGGATCATTATAATTTACAGGACCCTATGGTAGCAGCGCATAGTAAATCAATTCCGACATTACAAACGAAAATTGAGGACCTTGAGGATCGCTCAAGACGTAATAACTTAAAAATTGTAGGATTACCGGAATCTTTGGAATTCCAAGATCTGATGTCTTTTGTCACTGTTACCCTACCCCAGGCATTACAGGTACCCCCGCCATCTAGTCCGTTTCAAGTAGAATGGGTCCATAGAATTGGATACCGTAAAGAGAGCCAAGAAAATGGGAAACCAAGAAATGTTATATTTAAATTTATCAACTTTCAAGATAAGTTGTTATATCTCAAACACTATAGGAAATTCAATCCCTTTTTAGTGGGCACACATAAAATTTTAATCTTTCAAGACTTTTCAACTGAAACTTTAACCAAAAGAAGGGAAATGTCTCCTTTCTATGGCAGGTTATTAAACGCAAACTATAATATTAAAATGATTTATCCTGCTAAGTTGATTGTATTAAGGAAGGGCATCCCTCATACATTAAACAATAGTGTGGAAGCAGAAGCATTCTGTAGAGAAGTGGGTGCAGATTAAAACAGTACTAATAGCTAAATTTTTATATGAGTACTCCAACATTCTCAGGAGGACTGTTTGTTCTGTGTTATGTAAAAAAAAAAAAAAAAGTTTTCCTTTTTTTCTGTGTTTTTTTTTTTTCTCCCAGACCTTTTACTATTCATCCGGGTCTCGCATTGCCTCGTGTATATTTGACTTAGGCTAATGGAACTGAATTTTAATATAGTTTCCTGGAATGTTGGCGGGATAAACTCTTCAATCAAAAGGAAATCAATAATAAAATATCTGGGTAAACTTAAGCCTGATGTTGCTTTTCTCCAAGAATTACATCTGAAACCCCCAGAAGTTCCTAAACTTAAAACTAATTGGGTTGGGGAGGTTATTGCCGCCACATCAGGCCCTAGGAAAAAGGGAGTAGCGATTCTTTTGAATAAAAACCTAGTATACCAGATTGTAAACAATGAATTGGACCCTGATGGTAGGTTTTTAATTTTAGAAATAATTATTAACAGAATCAAATATATATTGTGTACTATTTATGGCCCTAACGAAGTCGATCGGGAGTTTTGGACTAATTTATCAGTGAATCTGCATAAATACATAGGACAAAATCTAATAATAGCCGGAGACTTTAATTTACTAGCTGACCCTAGCTTAGATAATTAAAAAAAAAAAAGATGTCAAATTTAGAGACAGGAAAGTACATATCTTTCAAAAATTTTGCTCACAATTGGGGCTTATTGATATTTGGCGGGTCCAGAACCCTGATGCGCGTGCATATACTTGTATGTCTAAGGCACATCAATCCCTATCTAGAATTGACTATTTTTGCATTGCAGATTCTTTATTGAAATGGAGGTGGGTGGCCAAAATTGAGGATATTGTTATTTCAGACCATTCTGCTATATCATTGGCCTGTAAAACAGATATGAAAGGTATTGTTAATAATAACATTTATTTTCCGAAACATTTAAGTAACAATACCAACTTTCAAAGTTGGATGGGAATAAGTGGCTGGAATTCTATAAGTATAATTCAAATTATCTCAGGAAAATAGAAGTGTTCTGGGAGACGGCCAAAGCAGTTTTACCTGGTGAGATTAAATCGTATACAGCAGAAGAGAAAAAATGGTCGTGTTGAATTACAGTTAGCTAATCAAGTTAAAAACGTGTATAGAGCCTACATAAATAGCCCTATTAAAGCTAGGTGGGATGTCTGTAGTGAAATCAACTAGAGACATCCTTTTAAAGCAGAAAAGCGCCCAAGAAGCTCTTAAGTTGAAAGCTTTATATGGGGGATATACCGGAAGATCTGCTAAATATCTTTCTAGAATCACTAAATCTAGGTCTAGAAACGGCCATTAAAAAGGGCACAAATAGATTCACTAATCAGTCAGACATTGAAGGAATATTTTTTGACTTTTTCAGTGCCTTATATAAAGCAGAACCACACAATTCTATCAAGCGGAAAGAATTTTGGGATAGGATCCAGATACCTAAACTGTCACCTGAGGCATTAACACCCCGATCACAGAAGATGATATTACATCTGCAATTAAGATGGCCAAACTAAATAAAGCTCCTGGGCCGGATGCTCTTCCTATAGAGTTCTATAGAATCTTACAGGTATATATTACCCCTATTTTAAATAAACTATTTAACTCTTATTTTTCTGGGAACATTTTGTGTTCACCTTATTTCACCTTAGTTCACCTTATTTTGCGGCAGCTAATATTTCTTTAATATTAAAGAAGGATAAAGACCCCCAATCACCGTGTTCGTATAGACCTATTTCCGTTCTTAATACAGATTATAAACTATTAGCGGCCATCTTAGCTAATCATTTAAAGCCCCATATTGGAGATATAATACATGAAAATCAATCTGGGTTCATGCCAGCGCAGAATGCGGCTAGGAATATGAGGAAAGTCTTAGTGCTGAATTTCTTTGGAATAAATATAGGGACCCTAGATTTTTTGGGTCATCGGATAAAGCTATTTTAACAGTCGATGCAGAGAAAGCTTTTGATCAGATAAGTTGGGACCATATGTTCTTTTCCTTGGAACAATTTGGCTTGGTAGGTCATTTTAATAACTTTATACGATCCATTTATAGTGTACCTACATCAGCCATTATTATCAACAACATGTCCTCTAAATGCTTTACCTTACAAAGAACCCATCAAGGGTGTCCCCTTTCCCATTTATTATTTAATATTTGTTTAGAACCCTTAGCCATACTGATTCGTCAGGAACTCAAGGGTATTCTAGTGGCAGGCAATAAAGTGGTTTTGCTACTTTATGCAGACAATCTTTTACTATTTCTGACTAACCTCCAAGACACACTCCCAAAATTACAATAGATTATTTCTCATTTTGGACTAATCTCAGGGTATAAGATTAATATACTAAAATCTGAATTGATGTGGTTACATAGAAATTCGTCATCCACAATTAAGCACCCATTTTTTGTAGTATCTCAAATTACATACCTAGGGCTTAGGCTATCCAAAAATCCTGATGAATGGTATAATCTAAATTATACATATTGCTTGGAATATTGTAAGAAAAAGTTAGAGGATTGGATTTCTCTCCCCATCTCTTTAACAGCTCGTATTGTTCTGATTAAGTCCATTCTTTTTCCAAAATTATTTAACATTTTCCAAAATTTACCGCTTCCTATTCATAAATCAGACATTAGTAAGTGTAACAAAGCCTGCTCCAGATATTTATGGAAAGGAACCAAACCCCGGATTGCTAGTTATTGGCTTATGAACTCTAAAAAGGCAGCTGGGTTAGCGTTGCCAAATATTCAAATGTATTATTTGGTAGCTTTGGCAAGGTATGCCATAGATTGGATAACAGAGAAAGAACATATTACTTAATTTTCATGGGAATCTGGATTGGTTGCCCCATTTTGTTTAAAGGCGCTAATACATTGTAGATTAACATCCTTGCCCTCGTGTACGTTTTACGCAAGTATGTTCAAGAATGTTATAGTGGCGTGGCAGAAACTGTGTTCGGAGTTAGGATATTCTCCATATATCTCGCAAATTCTCCCTATCTGTGGGAATACCACATTCAGTCTGGGGTCCTCAAATATGATTTTTAAAATTTTGGGCCACAAAAGGCTTAAAATGGATTAGTCAAATACAGGGAACAGATGGTTATCCTATAACTTTCGCAGAACTATCTAACAAATTTGATCTTTTACCACGTGAATTCTATGCATACCTTCAGGAGAGGCACTTTGTGTATGAATTGATACATAAATATGGCCCAGATAGGTCATTGGGTTAATTGCGTAATAGAATATCCAGCTATGCATTAGGTTTATATGCAATTTCTCCTCTATACTTATTATTAAATCAAAAAACATCTTGTGCGCAGATCAATGATATAGTGGTAAAATAGTCAGGGGAATTCCCTGGTATCAATGAGCAGCAGATTACTGATAGCTTTAAAATAATTGCACAACCATGGGTGTCAACATCGTGTAGGGAATCTCAGATAAAGATTAGTCTTAAGTGTTATCTCACACCAGAAACTTTATCAAAATTGTATAAAACTCCAGTGCCTTGTTCTAGATGTAAGTCAACTCAAGCAGATCTATTACATTGTTTCTGGGAATGCCTGTAAATCTTTCAGTTTTTGCAAAAGATCCTATATTGGATGAATGTTGTTTTACATTTAGATTATTACTTTAAACCAAGGGAGATCTTTTTCCTGACTAAATCTCATGGGACCCCTAAAAACGTTAAACTTATAAATACTATTATATTAATTAGTCGTAATCTTATTCTCAAAATGTGGAAATCGAGTGCTGCCCCTAAAATTTTGCATTTTAAAAATGCTTTGTTTACTCAATATACAGTGGAGCAGTTAAGTCTACCATATACTTATGAGGAACATTTACTCCCATTTTTCAGGAAATGGGAAGACTTTATTTTGTCCCAACCAACTACATCTCAAAAAAGATTGATTAAACCTTTACTCAATTCAGTATTTGTCCAGATAAATATACACGCTGGCCACTTTCCACAATTTTGGTTAGAGACCAGCGAGGATGACCCTTGAAAAGGTGTCTGGGTTTGTTTTTTTATTTTTTTGTTTGTTTTTTGTGTTTGTCGGGTTTTGTTTGGTTTTGTCTTGTTTTGTTGTATTATATTATGTACTAAGGTATAGTTTAGCACTCTCTATAGATAAGATGCTGTGGTACTAATTTTGTGGCATTTTGTACTGTGGAACTAGAATATCTATATGAGATAACTTCATATTTGCTGATCAATACTATATATGTATGTACTGTTATGTTTTTTTATATTGTAATCTATGTTCTTGCAATGATTTGTACCTTTGTCCTGTGCGGCAAAAATTTATGCAGCATCCTTGTTACTTTGACTCATTTGTGTTATAAATAAATATAAAAAAAAAAAAAAAGTAAGACATTGAGGGGTCGATCCGATAAAAATCGTCGCCCGCAAAAGTCGGCGACGCCAATAATTGCGCGGGCTTGGTATCCTATATACGGCGTAACCTAGAAGTTACGCGCGTATATTTCTGCCATCGCCCGTAGTCTTTTGGGCCATAGGCAGGTATACCAAACCCGCCCAATTTGGTATCGAATATACAGCGTAAGGACTTACGTGGCGAAAATGGAGAAATCTTACTCCATTTTCACCTCGCCACAAAAAGCAGCCGTAAGAAGCCTTACGCTGAATATTGGAGCCCCGTAACTCCCTAAACTGGCTGCTAAATAAAACCTAACACCTAATGCATGCGCAATGTCTATCTCCCTGTCAACCGCGATCCCCTGCCGCAATCCCTAATAAAGTATTTAACCCCTAAACCGCCGCCATCTACATAAACTAATCCCCTACTGTGAGCCCCTAAAACCGCCACCATCTAACTGATCTATCCCCTAATGTGAACCCCTAAAACCGCCACCATCTAACTGATCTATCCCCTAATGTGAACCCCTTACACCGCCGCCATCTATATTAAAATTATTAACCCCTACTTTAATCTACCTACCCCGCCGCCAGCTATATTATCTATATTAACCCTAAGTATATTATAGTTAATATAGTTATTACATTATATATATTAACTATATTAACCCTAATTATATTAGGGTTAATATAGTTAATATAGTTACTATAGTATTTATATTAACTATATTAACTCTATCTAACCCTAACATCCCTAACTAAATTCTTATTAAATAAATCTAATTCATATTATAAACTAAAATATTCCTATTTAAATCTAAATACTTACCTATAAAATAAACCCTAAGATAGCTACAATATAATTAATAATTACATTATAGCTATGTTAGGGTTTATATTTATTTTACAGGTAAATTGTTAATTATTTTAACTAGGTATAATAGCTATTAAATAGTTTCAGGGCTATTTGTAGGGTTAGACTTAAGTTTAGTGGTAGGGATAGTTTAGTATTTCAGGGGTTAAATAATTTAATATAGCTGGCGGCGGTATAGGGGATTAGATTAGGGGTTAATAATTTTACAATAGATAGCGGCGGGGTAGGGGCTCACTTTATGGGGTAGGTAAGGTAGATGGCGGCGGTGTTAGGGGCTCACTTTAGGGGGGTTATAGATTTAATATAGCTGGCGGCGGTTTAAGGGTTAATAATTGTATTAGGTTGCGGTGGGCTCCGGGAGCAGCGGTTTAGGGGTTAATACATATTTTATTGTTAGGATAGTGAGGGGGGATAGCGTATAGAGGGTTAGAAGTGTCGGGCTATGTTAGGGAGGCATGTTAGACTTGTCGGGCTATGTTAGGGAGGCGTGTTAGACAGTGCGGGTGATTTAGACTTTAGTCAGGTTTTGTAGGCGCCGGCAGTTTCTAACGTGCCGTAAGTCACTGGCGACGCCAGAAATTTGTACTTGCGCAGATTTCTGGACATCGCTGGTTTATCAGACTTACGGCACTTTAGCATCTGACGGCGCAGTATATGGGATAGCTCGAGTTGCGAGCTGAAACTGCGGGCGACGCGGGTTCCCTCGCTTGCGCCGCAAACTACGATCTATATCGGATCGCGCCCTAAATAAGAAAGAGGTCTGTATTCACTGCATTTCTATATGGAGTGTCAACTACTCCTGTATTTACTTTCCTTTAATAATGTTTAACAATATAATAATGGTGCACTATGTATAACCAATGCCATGACCAAATACCTGTTTTTAAAAGTAATTTTAAAACACTTTAAAACATTTAATTAACCAAATAGTGAAATTGTGTTTAATAATCTGTATATTCATAGAGTAATTCAGGTGAAGAAAAATGGAAACAAAACTATAACCATACACATTTATATACACTAATCCCAATGAAATTACTTTAAAGGGACATTGAACACATTGAGATAGTAATATAAAATGATAAATCACACACACACACACATATATATATCTGCAATATACTTTCATAATGTATTTTATCCCCTTTTCTTGTAAATCAATTTTGAATTTGTGAACTTTTCAGTTCCTATTAGAAATGGAAGTGCAGAACATTGTTATATTCCACACAGCCATTGGCTGCACACTCTAGTAGCCTATTTATAACTGTCCTGAATTGGACACTAAGTTACAACATAGCAGTTTCCATTGTTTTATAGACACTAAAAGTTTAGTTATTTTGTCAATATTTGAATGAAACTTTAAAAAATATCATCTACATGTTATATCAGTTATCTTTTCTTTAACTGCTTCATTCTATCTAGCATTTATTTTGTGTTTACTGTCCCTTTAATGTCTGCAAGAATAGGCTTTATTCCTATCTAAATCTCATGCTTACAGAAAAACATTTAGCTGCTGTATGAATTAAAAATGAAGCCTTGTATTGCTGTATTTTGTAAAAAAAAAAAAAAACCTAACGTACTTACTAGTGGTAAAACCTGGAATAAACGTATTCTGTATGGTATTTTATTATTGCTTCAGCATCTGCTGTGCATTTCGGTGCAGATGTCATATCTAGAACCATATTGGTGCACTTTGCTTAATTAGTTATGCTCAGGTAAAATAAAAAGTGTTTTTCTAGCAAATTAAAATCTGATATATAAAATGAATTATATTTTCTTCTTGGTAAATTTAACAATTAACTAATTGGCATAAAATTATTTTCAAATGAAACTCCTGATTAACACATTAGCCAATAATAAATAAATAAACAAATAAACGGTACTAGTCATTTGACGGACATTGTTATGCAGTTATTGCAAATTGTAGCATTCTTATACTGCCCAATGTTTTTTCCTCTACTACCCAATGTTGCTGATATATTGCTATTGATCAAAACAATTAATCACAGTAACCTTTTATTCAGTTTACATGGATAATTTGTATATTATTATAGTTCTTGTTAATGATAGTATATGCTACACAATCAATTACTTTCAATAAGACATTACTTCCCATATTATAAAAAAAGATTGATGATGACCCATGACTTTTGCAATGACATGAACTTTTTAAATCTAATATATTGTGGCTATAATCATAATCTGTTACAGTCTAGAATACCTGAACGTTCTATAGTGAAGATTCTAAACAAGGGTACACTGGGGTGTAACAGTCCTTCAATTTAAATTTGGTATAATTTTTTTTTCAGATGAATTTTTAAATTTGAAAATTACTTTTTCCATATTTTTTTGGTAAAACCAAGCACAAAACACTGTGAGCCACAACTGATAACAAGTAAGACACAGAATAGTTTGCAGTCCTATTGCTATTGTTGGTGGGCCCATTTTCTGTAACATATAATTTGATTTATTTTGTTAATGTTTTGTTTCATGCACCTACTAACTACAGAAGTTCAAAAACAAATAACCATCCACACAAAACACCCACCACAGTTTAATTGTGACTTCTATCACCAAATATGCCTCAGCGCTGTTCTTCCTGTGACCTCCCCCACTGCAAAAAAATGTAACCACCATTACCTAGGGCCCAGTGTAATGACCCCTAAAGCTTTTCACTGCAGGAAATACTATTATTTGATCGAACCTCCCAAAGCATTGGTAACCTCCCCTCCCCGTCCCCTAATCTTACTGTTCCTGAAATACTTAGTTGTGTTTAGCCTCTTCTTGCCGGAAGCAAGAGCTCCGATTCTTTTCATTCTCTAAGTGGTTTCTCCTCTATGATAAGAAAATGTAAATATCCTGTTTGGGGAATCATGTTAACCACTTAAGATTAAGGAAGCGCAGGTTAAAGGGCAATGAAACACAAAATATTTATTTCACAATTCAAATAGAGCATGTGATTTCAAACAGCATTCCAATTTACTTCTATTATCAAAGAATATGATATATTCTCCTGATTTCCTTTGTTGAAGAAGCAGCAATTCGCTAATGGAAGCTAGCTGAACACAGAAGATTAACCAATGAAAAGTGACGTTTATGTGCAACCACCAGTTACCAGCTATCTCCCAGCAATGCATTGCTGCCCTAAGCCTTCCTAAGTATGCTTTTCAAATAAAGATACCCAGAGCATTAAGCAAATTAGTCAAAGGGATCACGGCAAAACATATCAGAGGAGGGTGGGGAATTTAATGGGCTCTCCAAATTATTTTGAAGGGACAGTCAAGTCCAAAATAAACTTTTATGATTCAAATAGGTCATGCAATTGTCAACAACTTTCCAATTTACTTTTATCACCAATTTTTCTTTGTTCTCTTGGTATTCTTAGTTGAAAGCTAAATATAAGTAATATAGGTAGGATCATATGCTATTTTCTTAGACCTTGAAGGCTGCCTCTAATCTGAATGCATTTTGACAGTTTTTCACCACTAGAGGGCGTTAGTTCATGTGTGTCATATAGATAACATTGAGCTCATGCACGTTACATAGGAGTCAGCACTGATTGGCTAAAGTGCAAGTCTGTCAAAAGAACTGAAATAAGGGGGAAGTTTGCAGAGGCATAGAAACAAAGTAATTTCAGAGGTAAAACATGTATTATAACTGTGTTGATTATGCAATACAGAGGAATGAATAATAAAGGGATTATCTATCTTTTAAACAAAAAACATTCTGGTGTTGACTTTCCCTTTTATATAGCAAGCAAACGCAGGGAGACTATTATATAACATAGTGTAAATTTATCCATAGCACCATTTGATACTTAGGCCTCTAGTTAACAATGTCTGTCGGACCTGATCCGACAGTGCGGATCAGGTCCGACAGACATCACTGAATACGGCGAGTAATACGCTCGCCGTATTCAGCATTGCATCAGTAGCTCACAAGAGCTGCTGGTGCAACGCCGCCCCCTGCAGACTTGCGGCCAATAGGCCGCCAGCAGGGGGTTGTCAATCAACCCGATCGTACTCGATCGGGTTGATTTCCGGCGATGTGTGTCCACCTGCTCAGAGCAGGCGGACAGGTTATGCAGCAGCGGTCTTTGTGACCGCTGCTTCATAACTGCTGTTTCTGGCGAGCCTGCAGGCTCGCCAGAAACACGGGGCATCAAGCTCCATACGGAGCTTGATACATATGCCCCTTAGGGTGATTCAAACGCTTATTCGTAAACTTTTTATTGGTTAATTTTAATATGGTGTGGTTCACAATTCATTGCTTTATAATATTCTTAAGAGATGAATAGATTGCATTCAGCAACAAGGCATGCTCAGTGAATTCAAGGTGGTTGAGGATTAAATGGAACCCTAGCTTATATGTGAATGTCTATTATTTTTACTGCTGCAGTGTAGTTACTATTAGACAATATCTAACTTATACCATAATAGTACACATTCCACTCATTTGCAAGTGGATCATTTAAAGGATTGGTTTAATTTGTGGCAGTATATAATTATGTTGCAGCAGTTATTTGAATAGTTATTTATATAGTGGGCAAAGAATATACTAGAACATAAAGGGACAGTTTACTCAAAAATGTTCTCCCCTCTAATTTGTTTCCAATGATCCACTTTACCTGCTGAAGTGTATTAAATTGTTCACAAGTATTTCCATAACCCTTATATTGGCATTTGAAATAGTTTATTTAGTCTGTGGTATCCCCACCCATCCTGAAAGTTTTTGGCCTCAAGGCCAAGCTGTGTTAACACAGCCAGTAGAAGAAATTACACTCCCAGTGGGTTATAGAAGAGATAAGGTAATAAAATGTTAATTTTCATTGTTCTCACCAAGGGGTCCATTTATTAGTGTGATCTTAAGACTGCTCAACATTGCCCAATTTACTTGACATGTATAGCAGATGAGCTAGAGAACACTGTTCTAAAGCCTGAAGTCGAAAAGAGGATCGTAGCCCTCAGAGTTGAACTTTTTCCCTACCGCAGTTCCCATGCGGCACGACTGAAGAGCAGCCATTTTAAATGCTATGGAGTGCTCGGTTTTATCCATGAATTGGATACGGCAAGTAGCTCTATAGCGGCCTGCTAATAAGACAAATTCAGGAGGACTAGGATTATAATGGGTTTTGAAAAAGTGGTGGTGGAGGTGACGCAGCATCTGAGTGAGCGCATTAACAAGTTGGAATGGTGCCTCCTAGAGACATGTGCGACTACGATGAAGGAGTTGGATAATTTTGAACAGGTCACAAAGTACCCAACAATGGAGGTATGCAACCGATCGATATGCAGAGTAATCAGAGATGACCCCACTGTGAGAGCTGCACCTAGCCCACACGACAGCAAAGTGTCTGTATCTACCTCTGTCGGATTGCTGACTACACTAGATTTTAAGGCCTCACTCTTATCGGTGCCCCCCACCCCGGGAGGTTGCCGTGCATTTGAGAATGAGCAGAATAACGCAAGCCAGAGTATTGAGGCTGGGGAAGGGCCCATTCTGGCACTAGAGTCGGATCTTTATCACCAAAATAGGTTGCCTACTAATAACAGTCATCGTACAGAGCATAATATTCAGCCGTCATCGTCAAAGAGACACCGAGAGGCTCAAATTACCTTTAGGCTACTAACGGTCAGTGACCACGCCAGAAACCCTGCTATTAGCCCGGAAGGTAATGCGACATACCACGTTGTATTATCTGTGATAGATGCAGTTGGAGGGTCGCAAACAGTTCGTAGTCTCCCATGCCATCACTGGACTAAAGCTAGCGTGTGCATGGTGGGACAAGATGCCGGGAAAGCTGCCATAGTGAAACATTATCTTGCAGGGTTTACACAGCTACTGCCAGCTGTTTTGGAGAGGCAATATAAACTTGGCATTGGATAAGGACTTGTTTACACCAATACCATTCTGGAAGACTCTTAGTGGGACTGATTTACGTTTTAGGATATATGGCGGTTTGTTAGCTTGAATATCTTTTTCTCCACACTATTTAGCCCTCTGGTTTGAGTGGTCATTTATTGCTATAAGATATATTTGTTTTCTGGTTCGGGGGGATGCATGTGGTTTCACTGTGGATGACTGTATTTTCTCCTCTATCACATATTATTCCTAAAGGATCTATATACAGGATGTGAAATTGTTTAATCTTCTCTGTATAAATATAAATCATAATATATATGTCAAGACGTCACTCTTAAGATTGTATGGTCATATTTTTGTGTGACTTGCTAGTTGTAACCTATGGGCCTTTTTACTCAAGTGTTAATCCTAACATAAGACCTTTATAAGAGACAAGCTAGAGATATAAAACAGTTTATTGTTGAGATCTATCTACTTTCTATTATGCTTGTTTATCTGCAGCTGGGCATTGGGCCTGTGCCCAGGTGCAGGATTCTGATATACAACACAGTCTTATATAGGCTAGCCTAGAAGGTCCAGCTTTTTTCCAAAGTAAAATTAATGAGTCCCTGTATATTTTTGTGGAAGGTTTGCTTCAAAAGTTTCATTATTTACTCATGTATCTTATTAAGAATTTGGAGAAATTTTACTGTGCATGTATAATATAACTATAGCTTTATGACAAGGTAAAATGATATATTAGCGTGTTATAGTATACTATACTCATTGATATACATCTATATAGGACCCCCTATTTTTAGATAAGATAGGTAACGCCTGATACGTATATACCTGTTGACTTTATAATTTCTGATACATTTCCCTGTAAGATAAGAGAATATAGTTATGTTATAGGCCTATGTTTAAAATGGGATAGTCAGGATCCTTGAACAGTCTTTTATTAGGATCAATACAGAGCACTCTAAGGAAAATATATTATTGTTGCGTCGTCTGCGGCCGAGATGGCGCAGTTCAGAGTTTATAGGGATCGGGAGAGAAGATCTGTCATGTACAAGTTTCCTAACCTGCCTTAGGCTATATTCTCAAGTAAACTAGCCACCAAGACAATCCTAATAGTCCTTGTGGTGATTTGTTCTATAGTCCTAATGTGATAGGATGTACAATATTTATATAATCAAAAAACCTGTGTATCAGGAGCACTACAGCTAAAGGTGATAGGAGAGGAGACTATATACTTATATAAAAATATGACATAGACATAGCGTTATCTAAAATCTGACATAAATTTATTGCACAATAGATAATATTATTATCAATAAAAACGGACGTCTCCGTCAATAAAAGTTCTTAAAAAGTTGCCGCCATATAATTATTGTAATTTGTAGAAAAGAGTTTGTAGTACAAATATAAGACAGTCCAGTGTACACTTAGATATCCTTAATGGGTGTAGGTTTGCTAGCAAACAAGGGCTTACCCCAAACTTTTCACTCAATATCCTCCGTGGGTGAGTTACAGCCGTTTGCATGATGACATCAGTTATGTGGGCGCTGTCCAAAACGGGCTTTCTGATTGGTCCAAAATTGGGACCAGCCAACAGTGACAGTGGTGACTCACTAAAATGTAGCGTTCATCCGATGAATAATACCTGCACTTAGTGCTAACCAGCACGCAAGGTACAAAAATTCAGTAGTAGGTAAGCTTGATTATCCAATAAGAAGTTCAGAGAGTTCATTGCAAGTTTTCCCAATAGCTAATTATATTAGCGGTATTGCACAATCCTCAATGAACACTGTGGTAGCTCCAGCTACATATAATAAATCTCAATAGTGGTTGCAGCACACACAAATGGCTGTAACTCACCCATGGAGGATATCGAGTGAAAAGTTTGGGGTAAGCCCTTGTTTGCTAGCAAACCTACACCCATTAAGGATATCTAAGTGTACACTGGACTGTCTTATATTTGTACTACAAACTCTTTTCTACAAATTACAATAATTATATGGCGGCAACCTAGGAACTTTTATTTACGGAGACGTCCGTTTTTATTGATAATAATATTATCAATTGTGCAATAAATTTATGTCAGATTTTAGATAACGCTATGTCTATGTCATATTTTTATATAAGTATATAGTCTCCTCTCCTATCACCTTTAGCTGTAGCGCTCCTGATACACACGTTTTTTTGATTATTTAATTTGCCTATTTTTTGGGAACACATAGGTATTCTCAGGAGTTTGGTGTTTTTCACCCTGCGCTCACTGGTTCAATATTCTTTTACAATATTTATATATTTGGTGGTTATAACTAGTGATAGTCCCTTGATAGTACATAATTTGCAGTTCCTATCTTATTTTACAGAGGCATAGATTTTAGTCATTTTATCTAGAATATTGACTCGTATTCCATCTAGTAGCCTGTCATATGTACTTATTTGGAGAGAAAACTAAAACTGTGAACCCCACATTTCTTACTACTGATAGTGCTTGGCCCAAGTAATATGCTATGCTCCCCATATCCCTTCCCACTTAGTACATGTATAGATTTCTCAAAGCTATTTGTTTATGTATATAGTTCTGTTTCTAGTGGTCTGAGACCCGAGTGTGGTCTTTCTAGTTTAAGGAGTGTGCTATATATAGGGGCTCAAATATGACCCTATATGCTATATATTTGAAGGCTTTACATAAATATGGACATTTATAGACCAAAGGGCTTAAAAGTGGCCCTATATGTTAACTTGAAAATTTGAGGTTACTTTTTTGGCTTTAATAATCACATAGGTAACATTTCAATACTTGCATTTCCTTTGACTTTAGATATTTAACTGTATGCTTTTATCTATGCTTTATAATATTGTGATACTGTTGGATTTATATGCGGTACTGTACATTACTTCTGTTTGTCCTTACAGGTTGAGGGCCTGTGTAAGTGTTTATTTTGTACTGCTCTATATATTACCTCAATAAAAATTATATTAAAAAAAAATATATATATATATAAAAGAAATAAATGAAATGCAAAATCCTTTTGATATTATGAATAATGTGTATTGCAATTATTTCTATCAAGTATAACCCACTGCTTAGTGTTTCTTTTAACTCCAACAATGAAACAAACTGTTTTATATCTTTTTAATATAACATGCTCATATACAGTATGAAATCTGAAGAACATTATGGTTCCTAATTTTTTAATCTGGTTCCTGAGTAAAATGTTGGCATTTTCATAAATAAAAAAATAATAGTTATAATAATAATATATTAATTTCTATTTGTTGTTTTAAATTATTATCAGAGTTCAGATTCAAGCAATATATAAGTATAATATTTCTTGTATTAAAGTTGTATTTTACCTGAAATCACATTAGGTATACTGAAGATCTTACAATAACTTATTATCATATTCTATATCCCTTTATAATTGAAAGGGAAAATTAATTTTCATTCAATTCAAGTTGTGTTTGAAAGTGCTTGTAGAATTTAATTTTGTATTATACTACATGTTGAACTACATAAAGGAACATTCTTCAATGAACTGTAATTAAGTCAACTTGTCAGATTCATTTCAATGCATATTTGATAATGAATAGAATTCACTTGTCACTTTTAAGCATTTACTAATCCTCATATGTGTCAACTATGTCCCAGACTTAAGTATATCTTAAGTATAATTACTATTATATTAGAAGAATTGTTATTTTTTTTTAGGTTAAGTGATTTATAACTTTCTGTTTAAACCTAAAAAAAATGTAACACACAAGATTTACCTTTTTAAGAACTTTTTGATGGGTACAAATGTAGACTGGTATCAATCAGACAACTATTCTATTAAAAATCTTATTTAAGCATTTTTGTTCTTAATGATTATTACAACAAAGCCTGACATTTCAAATGCATTTGTTTGACATGTATTTTATATACATATATGATTTTAAATGGTAATTAAGTGTAGCTATATTCTCATAATAAGGTTCCTGGTTTAAAAGGACAGTAAAATCAAAATGAAACTATCATGATTCCAATTTAATTCTGTTATCAAATGTGCTTTGTTCTCTTAGTATCCTCTATTGAAAACTTAACCTAGGTAGGCGGAGAGGAGCTTAGGACTGTGCACAAGCCCTGCTGCAAACACTGTTGCCAGATGGCCTAAGACACTATGGGGCATATGTATCAAGCTCCGAATGGAGCTTAATGCCCCGAGCAGGTGGACAGACATCGCCGGAAATCAACCCGGTCGAGTACGATCGGGTTGATTGACACCCCCCTGCTGGCGCGAGTCTGCAGGGGGCGGCGTTGCACCTTGTGAGCTGCTGGTGCAATGCTGATACGCTCTCCGTATTCAGTGAGGTCTGGCGGACCTGATCCGCACTGTCGGATCAGGTCTGCCAGCCCTTGATAAATAGGGGTCTATGGCTGTATTCGGGCAGTGCTCCAAGCGAACTGGGACTCGCTTGGAGCGTTTTCCTCACACTTGCAAGTGAGATGCCTGGCGTTTTTTGAGCACTCTGATGACGTAAGTCCCAGCGCTTCCAGCGTGCTGGAAAAACTGGGACTTTTTAGAGCAAGCTCAGACGCTTGGCAACATGGCAGTCTCCACACACGTGTTGCTGTGGAGGCTGCCATGTTTTTATAAGCAGCAGAGGAGGGACAGGTGAGGAGGATAAGCCTGACAGCAGTGTTTAGTACAGGGCAAAGTGGAGATAGGTTACTTAACGTGCAGATAAGTTACTTAACGTGCAGATAAATTACTTAACGTGCAGATAAGTTACTTAACGTGCAGATAAATTACTTAACGTGCAGATAAGTTACTTAACGTGCAGTTAAGTTACTTAACCTGCAGATAAGTTACTTAACATATCTCCACTTTGCCCTGTACTAAATGCTGCTGTCAGGCTTATCCGATGTTATGCCGAGAAGGGTTTCCCCAGTGTTTTTGGTTTCCCCTGCCTCTCGGCAAATATCGGAACTCTGACCCACCTCCATTCAGCTGCTCTCAGCTCAGCCCCTGTAGCTTATCCTGCCCCATGTGAGTGATGGGAGCTGCAGCCCTTATATCTGTTTATTATTAGCTGAATTGGGCAGGATAAGCTACAGGGGCTGAGCTGAGAGCAGCTGAATGGAGGTGGGTCGGAGTTCCGATGTTTGCCGAGAGGCAGGGGAAATGGTGTTGTGTAACAGCTACAAGGGAGCTTAGTAAAAATGTTCGCAATATGAGCAAAGTCCATTATTGTGCAGCAGATCCCTTTGCGCATGCAAACGTTTTTTCTAAGCTCCCTTGCTTGTGACGTCACCTAGCGTCACGTCATCGCTGGAAGTGAAGCGCCTCAACTAGCTACTGAGCGCTGCCCGAACGCGGCCTTACACGCTCCTGAGCTCACTGAGGATTATTCTTAAACAAAGAATACAAAGAGAACTAAGCAAAATTGACAATAGAAGTAAATTGGAAAGTTGTTTAACATTTTATGCTCTATCCAATCAATTTAAGTTTTCCTTTCTTTAAATAATCTTACACAACTTTCATATTTTATATATATATATATATTTGTTTTTTTTTAAAAAAGTTAAAATTAGAAAATGTAGTGTGATTCCTTGATCAAAAAACTTCCTTAAAAAGACAGTAAACTAAAAAATACACTTTCATGATTCATACAGCACACAAGATATTAAACATTCCAATTTATTTTCATTATCAAATTTGCTTTGTTTTTTTGGTATCATTTGTTGAAAATCATACTTTGGTAGGTTTAGGAACATCAATGCACTGTATAGCTGGTGATTGGTAGCGGTACAAATACCTGTTGTCATTGGCTCACCAGATGTGCTCAGCTACCTTCCTCTACAACAAATTGTACTAAGAAAACAAAGGAAATTGGAAGTTAGTTTGGAAGTCAATTGAAAAGTTGTATAAAATTACATGCTGTCTGAATCTGAATCATTACAGTTTAGTTTTGACTTTACTGTTCCTTAAAAGGAAATTCTCATTTTTAATTTGCCCTAGTTTAAGATTTTTATTAAAAAAAATAAATTACTTTTTTTATAAAATTAAAAAGTCAATTTTAAGGGGGGCGGAGCTAGCCATTACAGAGTGAGGACGCATCTCAGCAGAGCTCCTGCCACACTTATCAAATTTAGGGGTAAAATTATGCCTAACACCCCCCAAACATACACTAGTGTGTGGAAGATGGGTCTCAATACTGCCCACAGCACTAGTAGTTGAGAAGCTTGTTTCCAGAACTAGGATGAGCAGAGATCACCATATCAGGATCTATCTGCACTATGACCGATGACTGCTGCCTATCCGCATTATGACCGATGATTGCTGCCCTCCCTGTTGAGATTTTGGTTGTAAAGTCTGAAGGATTTTGAGAACATGAAAGCGGTCAGATACCATGCCACCCAAAAACAAAAAGCTACAGTAGCCGCACATTTACGATAAGAGAGCCGCCATCCTGCCTGTTACCCAAGTTACGCAGACCCTCTTTTGGATTCCCCATGATCCCACATTACCTCATACCAAGCTAACACGTAACCAATACCAGTGGTCCCTTTATGATAGAGCACATCATTTACCTTCTAAACAATTTGTCTATTCGCTTAGATCAGCACTATACGGCTTGCAGCGAGGTGCTGAGGCCTGAAAATCACGTGCCTTCGGATGTGTTACCTTATGAAGACTCATACGTTCCTCACCATGCACACAGGATCAAG
This sequence comes from Bombina bombina, assembly GCF_027579735.1. Classification (NCBI taxonomy): domain Eukaryota; kingdom Metazoa; phylum Chordata; class Amphibia; order Anura; family Bombinatoridae; genus Bombina; species Bombina bombina. The sequence continues at coordinate 1,209,916,740 of NC_069499.1, read as the reverse complement.
CCAGATGATAGCGACACTAACAAAGCGGAAGAGGGGATGATCACAGATCTGCTTCAGCCTGCCTGCTGCACGGAGGTATCTAAAGCTATAGAGGCTACTTCAGTGTTAGTGGACATGCATTTTCCAGCTCAAGCAAGTGGCACATCTGGACTATCTACGCTATCCCAGGACATTTATATACCCTATTTATTGATTAAAGAAGTATTGGGGCTTGGATGGATGAGGGCTCATGGGGACATATCATTCTTTGGTACAGATGGGAGACCACTATTGATTAGCAGTGCACATATCCTCCCTGTTCGGAAACCGGAAAACCGTGGAACCACTATCCTTGAGGTGACACGATTGAGACTGTGGCAGAGATCTGAAACGCTCATTGGCATGGAGCTTGCTAGGCAGTCGGGGGACCCTTTTGACCCAGGGGGTAAATTATGCCTCTGCTTGCCTACAAGGAGTATATGAGAGACATTAGCACAGTGAAAGATGGTGTCTCATATGTTAACGTAGCCTGCAATATGCTATGACAACCAGAATAGATCTAAATAAGTATGGGTTACTGCTGTTATATGCAGCCTCGTACTATAGGTCATGCTACATGCTATTGTATATTGGTTTTCTATACACACTGTCACTGCAGGGCTTTAAAAATGCACCTCATATACTCCCAGAATAAATAAGCGTTAATTTACGTATTGGTGGGAAACTCTTGTTGGTTTAGCTATATATTATATTCATAATGTTCCCACATTATTGTAAAAGACCAGTTCTACATTTCCACAGCATATTATGCATTGTAACAGATATGAATATGTAGTGCTCCCCGCACTGGTATACATATTCCCATAGTTCTGGAGAACTAGGACAGAGAAACAAACAAGCCTCCAATTATCAGACTACATGGTTCGTTAAGAATGGTGTTTTACCCATAGTTTTTATTTCTGTTTGCACTCTTTTCAGCCGGCTCAGTTATGATGTTTACATATCACTATGCTTGTCTCCTTTGTAGAAGTCTCAGTCTATGCTTGGAAAGTAGGAGCCCTAGCGCCAAAAAATTGTTTTGTTTTTTTCCTGTGTTTGTTTCTCTTTCTCTCTCCTTTTCCACCTTATTTAATGTTCTGATTTAGATATAAGGAAAAGTAAGGGGAAAATGTTACTACCTAGCATCACATATATCTAAGAATTGAGTACTGATAGGATAGTTCAATACAACTCCTCAGGATATGAGCCCTAATGTATACTTGATACACTTAAGGACTTATCAACAAGAAGTAACTAAAAACTATTTAAGGTCAGTTTCCCTTATATTATGTATTTGTGGCAGACCTTAGCGTATTCAGTCCAATTTACTTATTATCAAGTTTTACAAACCAATATAATGTTACAACAATACTTAATCGTAGAGATTTTGTAGAAAGAAGGATAATACGCAGTATAGGCTATCCTGATACCTAACTTTACATACACCTAAGTTAAGAGTTTCACTGAGATAGTACACACAACTCCCTAGGAATAGGGCTCTAATTACTTACTATGCAATATTACCTGACTACAGTAGTTTTCTGACTAGAGGATATTACATAATATATATTTATATCTCATTTTTATTCTGTTTGCCTTTTGAGATTCAGGAGTCCTCACGGATGGTAATTTTCCTCATCTAGATATAATTTACTATTGATAATTATTGATGGATGACATCATTTAAAGGAACCTTCATTCAGCAAGAAGACGTCGATTGAAGAGGATGCTCCGTGCTGGATGTCTTGAAGATGGAGCTGCTCCACGTCAGAAGGATGAAGATAGAAGATGCCGTCTGGGTAAAGACCTCTGCCCGTCTGGAGGACCACTTCTGCCCATTTGGAGGACCACTTCTGACGGCTTCATTGAGGATATCTTGCCGCTTGGATGAAGACTTCTTCCGGTAAGTGGATCTTCGGGGGTTAGTGTTAGGATTTTTTTTTTTTAATTTTTAATTTTTATTGAGGACCGTAAATACAGGTGAAGTTGAACACTCTTGGTCCAATAATAACAGGATGAAAATTCACAAGGGGTATACATTAAACATGGTACATATATATAACAAACAGAACATAGAACTCTGCATCATATAATAAGGAAAAAAGGATTGTTACGCAAGCATAACAAATGGAACCGTAATAAGAGAATAGATGCAAAACACCAGGACTGACTAATTAAACATTAAATATAACCACACATATGTTATGTTATGCAAATAGACTATAGGAGAATTTAAAATTACCAGTAATCCAGAGTTACACCTTCAGAGTTATATGTAACATGTCCTTATAATTATATAACGGCAGTGTCTACACTAGATATACTGAAACCCTCCCCCATGCAGTCTCGGACGCCGATAAAGCAAGGGAAGGCCAGACACCAAAGTACAAAGTGTACCTAACTTATTTTAACTATAGACATGATAATTAAAGGATTGTCACCTTATAAAAATATAATTGGGAACTCCTGAAGGACTTATAACCTGCTGGTAGATATTGTAACCTAATTGTGGTATTAAGTTCCCGCCCTGTTGATACAGTGGTTAACTATTTGCTTTAACTTTTTGAAATTATATAAACAAGAACAGTTTGGTGCAGGGGTGATGTTATAACCAGATAAAACATTCTAGCTTGTCTTTAAGAACAAAAACTATACTTAACTCCCAAGTTCTCAATAAGAATTATATATATTGGGGCTATAATAATTTGGGAACACACAGTTATTTAGAATAATATTTGCATATACATTCTCCCTATTTCCTTAGGTTATAGTGTATATATACCTTACAAAAACAAAACCTCTTTAATATATAAGAATCTGGCATTTGTGCATTATAAGAAACCTTTTTCTGATTATGTAGAAACTCTACATTGTCTAAAAATTACCAGTCTTCAGGGATTTTCAGCATATGATACCAAACCATGTGTCAGCTAATAGGGGAGCCACCATACCGATCTCCATGATCCTCCACTCGGTAACGTTAGAAAAGGCGGGGAACGTTATAAATAGATTAAGATGTCAGGATAGGTTTAGATGTGAGATCAGTCCTGGTGAGTCACCCCGGTATACCGGGGGGGGGGGGGGGGAAGCTGCCTGTGTAGATCACTGCTGCTACAGGCCTCAATTGTCCAATTCCGGCCCTGGGGTCATAAATACAGCTAAATGTTTCCAATTTTGTTATATGTTAAGTGCCCGAATGATCTCTTGCTGGAGTCAGGTGCTGTAGTTGTGGAACTTTATACAGCGGATTATAGGCCACTCTCCCGGAGCTCATGGAAAGTGCGACTACACCGAGCCACTGTTAGGACATGCCAGTGTTAGGATTTTTTTAGGGTGTATTGGGTGGGTTTTATTTTTAGGTTAGGGCTTTGGGCTGCAATAGAGCTAAATGCCCTTTTAAGGGCAATGCCCATCCAAATGCCCTTTTCAGGGCAATAGGGAGCTTAGGTTTTTTTAGTTAGGGTTTTATTTGTGGTGTTGGTTGTGTGGGTGGTGGGTTTTACTGTTGGGGGGTTGTTTGTATTTTCTTTTTACAGGTAAAAGAGCTGATTTCTTTGGGGCAATGCCCTGCAAAAGGCCCTTTTAAGGGCTATTGGTAGTTTAGTTTAGGCTAGGTTTATTTTATTTTGGGTGTGCTTTTTTTATTTTGATAGGGATATTAGTAATTAATTTAAAGATCTTGTAATTAGTTTAAAGATCTTGTAATTTGTTTTTTATTTTCTGTAATTTAGTGTTTCTTTTTTTTTTTTATTTAGCTAATTGTTTTGAATTTAGTTGATTGTATTTAATTTAGGGAATTTATTTAATTGTAGGGTTAGGTTAGCAATTCAATAGCAATGAAGAAAGGTTCAACGAATCAAGACCATATGCTTATATAGACATTTAAGATTGTATTGCATAGGTACAATATTACAGAATTATTCCAAGACATCTTGGTATACTCACAAATATGTCAACAAATCTAGTTTAATGGTCACTACCTGCCAGGTTTTTCCACAAGCTTGTAAAACATAATGCAGAAGTTTGTAAACTATGTGTTAAATTAATTCCAATGTGTGATTTTGTAAAATAATATTTTAAATGTCTTATAACTGTTGATTATCAATAACTATTTAAACACAGTCATAATGTGTTTAGTATTACAAAAAAAACTATTGATAATGGGATTGCAAGCAATTGGTGCAGATATTAATTAAAGGGCCATTGGATGAAAAATTAATTACAGCATGTAATTTTAACTCCTTTTCATAGTTAAATCACTGCTGAGGAGCTACAGAGCATTTCTGGTCCCATGCTGAAACTGTCACTGATCCAATAGCAACAGTAGTCACACAACTCAGCTTTGAGACTATCGCTGCTGATTTGGTGACTGGTCATTTCTGCTTGGGGCCAGCAGTGCTGTGCTGATCCCAAGCTGTACTCTAACTATGGATTTCGGTCACTATCAATCGGCTGAGGTGTTTTTAGCTCTTTATCTGACCACTGTTCGTTTCAACATGGTTACAAAAGTTTTTGGGTATTTCCTGCAGCTGCAATCTCATTCTCACAGATAAATCCCCTATTCTTAACATGGAGCCAAAAAGTTCTCAGCAATCACAATCCATTTTCAAGATACTTTTCAACAGGTGGTTTAAACCATTTTTGTCTATTCTAATTCAACACCTCAAGGTACTTAATAATGCCCCAAAATGGCCTTTTGGGTATCTTGCAAGTATCACAAGACAATTTGGAATATTTATATTATGTTGCACATTTGTAAATCACTATGAAATGGCCACAGGAGACATTTCACAGATGTATTACCATACATGGTATCCATACATTAAAGCCCTATTCATTGCTATTGTGGCCAGGGCACACATTTACATTTTTATAAGTTAATTTACATTTGTTTATGTATCAAGTACATGGTATGCTGAACAGCTAAGGTGATCTTCAGTAAAGTGAGATTAATAACCCAACAGCTGGAAATGGTATGTGGAAAGCTCTTTCTGTTAATGCTTGCTTCTAAATCACACTCGCACTGTCTTGATTGTAGCTATCTATACCGGTGTATTCAAACAGGATTGTGCTATCATGACTTTAAAAAGAACCTATTGCAATATGAATTCATTCTGATTACTGCTAAACAATCTAAATGCCATTTGTATCTAGACATGAAGGGTATACAGGACATTTTTGCTCAATAGGATACATGCCTGTGCCCATTACTTTCAAATGAGGGGTCACTTGCCACCCTAGGATGTAGCTGATCCCCATAGGGAAGGGAGGATACTACTAGGCTTACTATCTTCATCTCTGATTTCATTAGAGGGGTATAGAGCCCCTCAATTTGAAAGAAGAAATTTCCCACTTTTAAATGAAGGGGATCATACCCTCCTCTTATTTTCATATAATTGCCATGGTATAGGGCCTATAGGCAATCACCTGCCCCAAGTATGCACCTGTGTAGTGCTTGATGATGGGGCACTTTTATAGCCCCTACTCATCCCCATAAATACTGAGGTGTATGAAACCCCAGTATGAAAAAAAGGGAGCCCTCTCTTTCAAATGTGGAATCTAAATCACATTTTATTAGTGGGTGATTGTCATAAAAATTGCAATCACCTGCCTAATGTTTTTACTCTATAGGGAGAAGTGGCTACAATAGAGACCCTACAACCAAAGACAGCATACAACATACACTCACACAATACCCCTCACATGTAAAAAAGAGATTACCTTTTGAGCAAATAAAGCATTTAATGTGCCTTTAGATAGTAGTGTTTAACGTAACAGAAAAAAATCATTGTAATATACCTTCTCAATCTGTCAGGGATGGATTTGATATATGACATTACATTAACAAGTATTAATTTGACCAGGAGTAAATATGAACGTAGCAGACTAAACCATTTGTGTAAAATAACTTTTTAAACTGTCTTTTATGGTACGATTCACATAAAGACAGTTGTATGAAAAAAGTATTCTCTGATTTTTTAATGAAACCTCTTTGCAGTTGCAAACTACTAATCTATAGTCTATGGCTGAGCAAACTAAGGCTGGGGCCAGATGTAGACTTTTGTCTGATTCTTTCAAAGGGGGTGTCAAAGAATATAAAATGTAGGAAATAAAGGAAAGGAAATACGTAATGAGGTTAAAAATATGAGATAGGGAGCTAAAATGACAGCTAATGCATGAACAAAAAAAATAAGGTACAGTAGTTAAAAAGGCTTTGAGAGATGATTGATGAAGATTCAGGGGAAAATAGTCAAATTAATTAGCAATTAATGTGCTCTATGCCAACAATTTCACTAAATTAGCAGCAATTATATTTTATTATATGAATTATACGATTCTGAATATTTTACTGCTTTTATCTAAAATAACATTATTAAAAAATGAATTAAGTATTATGGAATCTTATAATATAGGCTAATAATCAAAACAGAAGATCTTAGAGTATTATCTAGATTATACTATTAGCACGTTTTCTTTGTTCTCTTGATATCTTTATTTGAAAAGCAGGAATGTAAAGTTTAGGAGTGGGCCCAGATTTGGCTCAGCACCTGGGTAGAGCTTGCTGATTAGTGGCTAAATTGATCTACCAGTAAGCAAGCGCTATCCAGGGTGCTGAACCTAAAATTGGCCGGCTCTAAGCTTTACATTCCTGCTTTTCAAATAAAGATAACAAGAGAACAAAGAAAATGTGCTAATAGTATAATCTAGATAATACTCTGTCTTCTGTTTTATGATTATTAGCCTATATTATGATTCCATAATACTTCATTCATTTTTTTAATAATGCTATTTTAGATAGAAGCAGTAAAATATTCAGAATCGTATAAATCATATAATAAAATATAATTGCTGCTTATTTAGTGAAATTGTTGGGATAGAGCACATTAATTGCTAATTAATTTTACCATTCTCCCCTGAATCTTCATCAATTATCTCTCAAAGCCTTTTTAACTACTGTACCTTTTTATTGTTCATGCATTAGCTCCCTATCTCGTATTTTTACCCTTATTACGTATTTCCTTTCCTTTATTTCCTACATCTTATATTCTTTGACACCCCCTTTGAAAGAATCAGACAATAATTGATAATAGGAGTAAATTAGAAAGTTGCTTAAAATGTATTTATTTAATTAATTTATTTTTTATTATTTATTTACAGACATATATATACACACATATAACACATACATACATATGAACACATATAAAGACATATATAAGTGCAGTTAAGTAGATGAAAACATGAAAAAGAATATTAATGCAATTTCATATTTAATAAAGCTTTTAACTATTTATTTACTGTACATATTTCACATTACTATGTTCTGCACATAGCAGAATATGTTTTATGTGTTTCTAAATAGATATTAAAGGGACATAATACTCATATGCTAAATCACTTGAAACTGATGCAGTATAACTGTAAAAAGCTGACAGGAAAATATTACCTGAGTATCTCTATGTAAAAAAGGAAGATATTTTACCTCACAATTTCCTCAGCTCACCAGAGTAAGTTCGGTGTAAAAAGTTATACTCAGCTGCTCCCAGCTGCAGGTAAAAAAATTAAAAAAATGAAGAAATGAACAGCAGCCAATCAGCATCAGCAGTGCTGAGGTCATGAACTCTTACTGTGATCTCATGAGATTTGACTTAACTCTCATGAGATTTCATAGTAAGCTTCCTTTACCCGATTGGTGAAATAATATGAGAGTGCACGAAGCTCATCCTTTCAGTTGTCCCGGGACAGACATACTGATATGCTGCTTAGAAATCCTTTACAATGGGAGGTGGCTACTGAGGAACTTTTGATGTAAAATATCTTTCTTTTTTACATAGAGATGTTCAGGTGATATTTTCTAATCAGCTTTTTACAGCTATGCTGCATCACTTTCAAGTGTTTAAACATTTGGGTATTATGGCCCTTTAATATATATATATCTGTATATATCTATAGTTACCTTTAAATAATCATCTATATATAAGGTATATATATATATATATATATATATATATATATATATATATATATATATATATATATATATATATATATATATATATATATATATATATATATATATATATATATATATACTGTGTATATATATATATATATATATATATATATATTACCAAAATACCATATTATATATATAGAAATATTTATTTTTGAATAAATAGAACATATTATGCAATGTGCAGAACATTAGAATGTGAAATGTTCATATTTTCATGTTGGTGTAGCACATATGACAATATGCAATCAGGTTAGCAAGCGAGTGGGGTGTTAGTTTTTTTCAATTTTTTTTCTCCATTGACTTCTATGAGGGAAGAGGTTATATTTTGCACGACAGTCTAATTGTGCTTTTTACTTTCAACTCATAATACCAGTGCAACCCAACGCACGCAAAAAGTTTACTTCTAGCGCAATTAGTGCTCTAGTTGAAGCACAAAATACCACTCCACTTTTAATCTATTTATAACAGTATATATTAATTTATATATAAAGGATATCAGGCACTCTCGGGTTGTGATGTTTTGGGGGGACACTCCCCTTCCTCAGACAACCAAACACAAACCATAAGTGGCTTTTTAAACAAAATAAAACCCCACCCACAGTGAAGGGAAATTGTGCCAAAACCGTAGTCATGGCAACCCTCAAACAATAGCAATAACAATGGCCTCAGTGAATCCATGTTAGACAGAATGAATAAATCCATATTAGATAAACTGAGTAAATTATATATAATGCATATAAACATATTACATAGTTCAGAGCTAATGACACCTATATTATGTGTATGGAAACATGTATACAAGGTGAAAAAAACATTTACACCAATAAATTAATGATTACATGTTGTGAAAATGTGTAAAAACAGCAGTACCTGGCTCTCCTAGTAGGAACAGATGATCACAGGGATTATCCCCTCAGACATATTCCACCAGCAAAACATATCAATATCGGCATTGTTATTTATATTTTCATTTATATGTCAATTTTATGTCAGACTATAACATCGTTACTGGCAAGAGTTAAGGCATAGGGAAATAGAAAATGGTTACCTTGTGAGGAACTTATATCTCTGCTGCAGATCCAAACTTCCTATGTCAGCGGCGTGCAACATCAGCGGGTGTGCAATTACTCAGGCTCAGACTGTTAATAACGTCATACTTGCGAGACATCCCTGGGTTGTTGACATGCCATTGCAATGACAATCTACTGAACTCTGTGCCCCCTCTGGTTAAGTTATACAAAGCTCGCTCAAACATCACAGCTGAGCAAAGTAGATTATAAAGCAAATAAATACATAAGATGTGCAAAGGCAACATATAGGCGAATATCAAAATTGAATACCTGAAATAAATGCTTAATATGAACCACAAACAGTATATGCACTGTAAGAACTAAATATACGCACAAGATATAAGCAGAGTGTGAACACAAAATATAAGCACACAAAATATGAGACACAATCTGAGAGCCCCATCTGACCTATATACTACATAAACATCGGACATATGATCCTATCTAAATTGCACCATAATAACCAATCTTGCCTTGCTAAGAGATATCTTGTAACCCTATACAAGGTATAGAGTAAGACCTAAACTAATCTACTTCCTATGTAGGGAAATTGATCTAGAGGAAAGTATTGTGCTAGCAGTTCCATGAGAAAAATAATTTCTAGTAGCCTCATAGTCACCAACAGCATGGTGGTTGTGCCGATTAAGTATATAGGGGTATAAGGGCCAAATTGTTGAACTCCTATATGGTGAAGTCATAGGCTCCTGTACAGCAAAGGAGGGGGGGGAGGGCAAAAAAGGGGAAGGGAATAAAGGGGAAGGGGAAAAAGGGGAAAGGAAAAGGAAAAAGAGGGGACAAATTACTCATAAATAATCAGGCCACAACACACATCAGGCCTAGAAAAAATTAAATCATTATACTATTAATGGAAATGGAAGGATGTCTCTCATAACTTATGGATTATGGTACTCTCATGTGTTAAAAGTCCTTACGTTTTTTAGACAGGAGTCTACTAAAGAGTCCAAAATATTTAAAAAGTCAAAAATATTTAAAGAGTCCAAAACATTTAGTGGACATCATTCTGGGGTAACATCTTCTTCATCTGATGATTCCTTTATAAGAAACAATGCCAATACAAGCTGACATTTAGTTCCTTGGGGCATAATGTGTTGAGTTTGAATATCCACTTGGACTGTATTTGGAGAAATTTAGGTGTCAATCTCCTCTCCTAGGTAATATGGGCACATGTTCAATTAGCTTAAAGCGCAAATCATGTACTGTATGTCCACTTGTGTCAGGGCAGTATTTTGTGACAAATGTAATTCGATTATTTGGGTCTTTTACTTTTACCACTGCTGGTTTGTCCTGTTCACTTATACAGTCCAACAAGCATTCTCATTTGTACCCCCTTTTCGATGAATTTTCTTGCCATGTCGTGGAGTTGTGAATTGTTTTCACTACATCACTGTTATTTTGATTGACTCATGACATTTGGCCATGTGGTATTGCTCTGAGTAGGGGGTGGGGTGGCAACTCTGCGCATAAACGACCAAGTTTCTATCTGTCAGTTTTTGATAGAGAGTGGTTCCCAAGTACTCACCATCTCTGTAAACATATAGGTCAAGGAATTCCACTCTCTCCTGACTCAAATTCATCTTAAATTAAATGGGATATTTAAGATCATTCAGTTCTGTGAACCAATTCTGTAGTGTTTCTTTAGGTCCTTCCCAGATCATGAATAGGTCATCAATATAGCGTTGGTATATTATCAACTCTTTTCTGTGGAAGACCCTCATGACTACTTCCTCATAGTGCTCCATGTAGAGGTTTGCGAAGGAAGGGGCAACATTTGAACCCATAGCGGTTTCATTTAATTGGCAGTAGTAAGTATCTTCGATTTGAAATACTTCAACCGGAGACTCAGTTCCAAAAGCTGTAGAAGGAATACCATGGGTAGTCCCACATAAGGGTATTTGCTTAATGCCCTAACCACCATCTTGGCTGAAGGATTCCAAGAAGGGATGCTACCGGTGCATAGAATGCAATGCAATGCCATGATCCCAGGTCCAACATTCCCCCACCCTGACACTAACCAGAAATGTTACATTCAACACTACCTCACATGTACAACACTGGTCGTAATCTATATGATCAATTGTCCTTGTGGCCTTTTCTATATAGGAAAGACGGTGGATGATGCACGTACACGCATGGTCAACCACAGGTCTTCTATCAGAGCCGCGATCAAGAAGCAAAAGCGTGACCAACCGGTGACCCACCACTTTGCTACAAGTGGACATAAAGTACAGGATCTGCGCTTCAAGCTAATTGACCATGTGAGATCAACACCTCAAATTGCTCCAAATAGAGTCCAAGTGGATATTCAAACTCAACACACTACGCCCCAATGGACTAAATGTCAGTTTGAATTGTCATTGTTTCCTATAAAAGAATTATCAGATGAAGAAGATGTTACCCCAGAAATGTCCACTAAATTTTTTGGACTCTTTAAATATTTTGGACTCTTTAAGTAGACTCCTGTCTAAAAAGCTTAAGACCTTTTAACACATGAGAGTCCCATAATCCATAAGTTATGAGAGACATCCTTCCATTTCCATTAATAGTATAATGATTACATTTTTTCTAGGCCTCTAATATTTTTTTCTAGGCCTCTAAGAATTGTTAACTCCGTCATCTCAATGGTACATTGTATATGTGGCCTGATTATTTATGAGTAATCTGTCCCCTCTATTTCCTTTTCCTTTCCCCTTTTCCCCTTCCCCTTTTCCCCTTCCCCTTTTTTTTCTCCCCCCCCCCCCTTTGCTGTACAGGAGCCTATGACTTCCCCATATAGGAGTTCAACAATTTGGCCCTTATACCTCTATATACTTAATCGGCACACCCACTATGCTGTTGGTGACTATGAGGCTACTGGAAAGGATTTTTCCTATGGATCTGCTAGCATAATACTTTCCTCTAGATCAATTTCACTGTTTGCATAGGAAGTAGATTAGTTTAGATCTTACTCTGTATAACTCGTATAGTGTTACAGGTTATCTCTTAGCAAGGCAAGATTTGTACTTATGGTGCAAACTAGATAGGATCATATGTCGGATGTTTATATGGTATATAGGTCAGATGGGGCTCTCAGATTGTGTCTCATATTTTGTGTGCTTATACTTTTTGTTCACACTCTGTGCTTATATCTTGTGCATATATTTAGTGTTTAAAGTGCATATACAGTCTGTGGTTCATATTAAGTATGTATTCAGGTATTCAATATTCGCCTATATGCTGCTTTTGCACGTCTTATGTATTTATTTTCTTTATCCTCTACTTTGTTCAGCCGTGATATTTGAGCGAGCTTTGTATAACTTAACCAGAGGGGGCGCAGAGTTCAGTAGATTCCCATGGCAACGGCTTGTCAACAACCCAGGGATGTCTCGCAAGTATGACGTTAACAGTCTGAGCCTGAGTAATTGCACACCCAGTGATGTTGCACGCCGCTGACATGGGAAATTTGGATCTGCAGCAGAGTTATAGATTTCTCACAAGGTAACCACTTTCTATTGCCCTATGCCTTAAAGCTTGCCAGTAACGATGTTATAGTCTGACATAAAATTGACATATAAATGAAAATATATGGCAATGCCGATATTAATACGTTTTGCTGGTGGAATATGTCTGTGGGGATAATACCTGTAATCATCTTTTCCTACTAGGAGAGCCGAGTACTGCTGTTTTTACACATTTTCACAACATGTAATCATTCATTTATTTGTGTAAATGTTATATTCACCTTGTATACATTTTTCTATACACATAATATAGGTGTCATTAGCTCTGAACTATGTAATATGTTTATGTGCACTATATATGATTTATTCAGTTTTTCTAATATGGATTTATTCATTCTGTCTAACATGGATTCACTGAGGCCATTGTTATTGTTATTGCTATTGTTTGAGGGTTGCCATGACTACGGGTTTGGCGCGATTTCACTTTACTGTGGGTGGGGTTTATTTTGTTTATGGTTTGTGTGTTGGTTGTCTGAGGAAGGGAAGTGTGTCCCTGAAACGTCACGCTTGTTCTATTAAACTACATTCAAAATGACCAGAAAATGCCTTCTTATATCCTTTGTATTTAACCGTTGGCACCCTAGCAGCTGATTGTAGGTGAGAGTGCTCTCTTCTGCACTATATATATATATATATATATATAGACCCTGCTGTAGAAGGAATACAAAAAATCATAAAAGACTTACAACCACTACTCTTAGAGGATCCCACACTCAAAAAATCTTTCCACAACCCCCTATCCTGGCACTTAGACAACCACCCAACCTAAAACAGAAACTGGTCCACAGAAAGCTACCCCTTGATAAAAAGAACACCTAGAATGGAACCAAGTGCTTCAACAAAGCTCTATGCAAACTATGTCAACACATTTGTGAAAGCAACACAGCTAATCACAAGAGCAAATCCTATAACATTAAAAAGGCATATTCATGTATATCTGCAAATGTGGTATACATGATACATTGCACTGCATGTGAAGTGGGATGTTATATTGGAGAAACAAGCCAAAAACTGCACCTTGGGATGAACTTACACAGACATTCAATCAAAACCACTGTGAAACAAAATACTGTACCCTGTTGGTCACCATTTCACCCAACCTGACCACTCCATCCAAAACCTCAAAATCAAGATTCTCAGAGGCAACTTCAAAAACACCATGGAAAGAAAAACCTTTGAAATGAAAATCATAATGCATTTCAACTTGCTAAATTCTGGACTAAATGTGGACTCTGGTTTCTTAACCCATTATCAAAAATGTTTATAATGTACTTTCATATACTGTAGTCAATTACATTGTATATTCCACACTCTCTATGCATAGGTACGCAGGTAAGCCTATGTCCACACTTTTCTCATTATTATTATTCCTCTTTTTTTTCTTTCTTTCCTTTCTCCTTTTTTGACTATTTTATATTCCCCTGTATAACTAATTGTATATCTTTATTCATATGGATTCTATGTTGATATATAACTTTATGTCACTATATGCTGTGTGTATCACCATATTATTTTCCCCTGTCTGTAATCTTTTACTGACACTATCTGCCTGTTTCCTAAACCTCAATCATGATTTTTACGACACTCCTCCTCCCCCTGCATTCAGACCTCTGCAACACTTTTTAGCCTGTGTTTTAAGATATAATCTGTAAATTCAATCAAATTGGTCAGTATTGCTTCAGACTTGAAAAAGGAAGACACTTATAAATGTATAGTTAGTCCAATAAAAAATTATCATTGCTCAATGCAATATTCTTGTTATTTTGCTATATAAATATATATATATATATATATATATATATATATATATATACAGTATATATGTATATATATATATATATATATATATATATACATATATATACATATATATATATATATATATATATATATATATATATATATATATATATATACAGAAAAAAACACGGAAGGGAACTGCACTCTCATACTGGACCGGGTACACATCCTATGACCCTGCAACATGCTCAGCCCTGGGTGCCACTGGCACTCACAGGAAGCTGTGCTGTCCCCAGAGCCACAAGCAGTTAACCCCAGACAGGTCTGGGTGCAAGAACCATAGGGAAAATTACAAAACAAATTAATACAACACACAGAGAAAACCCAGCACTCACTTACAAGCTCTCAGCTAAGATTTAAAAGCTGTTATAGGGTCTCAGGTATTTGGAAAGGACCTTGACGTGGTACCTGAGCTTGTCCCATTTGGCCAGATGCGGTGACTAACCTTTCCAGTTTTGCTTTTAAATCTTAGCTGAGAGCTTGTAAGTGAGTGCTGGGTTTTCTCTGTGTGTTGTATTAATTTGTTTTGTAATTTTCCCTATGGTTCTTGCACCCAGACCTGTCTGGGGTTAACTGCTTGTGGCTCTGGGGACAGCACAGCTTCCTGTGAGTGCCAGTGGCACCCAGGGCTGAGCATGTTGCAGGGTCATAGGATGTGTACCCGGTCCAGTATGAGAGTGCAGTTCCCTTCCGTGTTTTGTATATGTCTAGGGTGATTACATATTCCTGTGCACCCTTTTTTTGTTTTCAGTTTGTTTGGATTTGAAAGCTTGCATTGTGTGGCTGTTATAGGGTCTCAGGTATTTGGAAAGGACCTTGACGTGGTACCTGAGCTTGTCCCATTTGGCCAGATGCGGTGACTAACCTTTCCAGTTTTGCTTTTAAATCTTAGCTGAGAGCTTGTAAGTGAGTGCTGGGTTTTCTCTGTGTGTTGTATTAATTTGTTTTGTAATTTTCCCTATGGTTCTTGCACCCAGACCTGTCTGGGGTTAACTGCTTGTGGCTCTGGGGACAGCACAGCTTCCTGTGAGTGCCAGTGGCACCCAGGGCTGAGCATGTTGCAGGGTCATAGGATGTGTACCCGGTCCAGTATGAGAGTGCAGTTCCCTTCCGTGTTTTGTATATGTCTAGGGTGATTACATATTCCTGTGCACCCTTTTTTTGTTTTCAGTTTGTTTGGATTTGAAAGCTTGCATTGTGTGGCTGTTATAGGGTCTCAGGTATTTGGAAAGGACCTTGACGTGGTACCTGAGCTTGTCCCATTTGGCCAGATGCGGTGACTAACCTTTCCAGTTTTGCTTTTAAATCTTAGCTGAGAGCTTGTAAGTGAGTGCTGGGTTTTCTCTGTGTGTTGTATTAATTTGTTTTGTAATTTTCCCTATGGTTCTTGCACCCAGACCTGTCTGGGGTTAACTGCTTGTGGCTCTGGGGACAGCACAGCTTCCTGTGAGTGCCAGTGGCACCCAGGGCTGAGCATGTTGCAGGGTCATAGGATGTGTACCCGGTCCAGTATGAGAGTGCAGTTCCCTTCCGTGTTTTGTATATGTCTAGGGTGATTACATATTCCTGTGCACCCTTTTTTTGTTTTCAGTTTGTTTGGATTTGAAAGCTTGCATTGTGTGGCTGTTATAGGGTCTCAGGTATTTGGAAAGGACCTTGACGTGGTACCTGAGCTTGTCCCATTTGGCCAGATGCGGTGACTAACCTTTCCAGTTTTGCTTTTAAATCTTAGCTGAGAGCTTGTAAGTGAGTGCTGGGTTTTCTCTGTGTGTTGTATTAATTTGTTTTGTAATTTTCCCTATGGTTCTTGCACCCAGACCTGTCTGGGGTTAACTGCTTGTGGCTCTGGGGACAGCACAGCTTCCTGTGAGTGCCAGTGGCACCCAGGGCTGAGCATGTTGCAGGGTCATAGGATGTGTACCCGGTCCAGTATGAGAGTGCAGTTCCCTTCCGTGTTTTGTATATGTCTAGGGTGATTACATATTCCTGTGCACCCTTTTTTTGTTTTCAGTTTGTTTGGATTTGAAAGCTTGCATTGTGTGGCTGTTATAGGGTCTCAGGTATTTGGAAAGGACCTTGACGTGGTACCTGAGCTTGTCCCATTTGGCCAGATGCGGTGACTAACCTTTCCAGTTTTGCTTTTAAATCTTAGCTGAGAGCTTGTAAGTGAGTGCTGGGTTTTCTCTGTGTGTTGTATTAATTTGTTTTGTAATTTTCCCTATGGTTCTTGCACCCAGACCTGTCTGGGGTTAACTGCTTGTGGCTCTGGGGACAGCACAGCTTCCTGTGAGTGCCAGTGGCACCCAGGGCTGAGCATGTTGCAGGGTCATAGGATGTGTACCCGGTCCAGTATGAGAGTGCAGTTCCCTTCCGTGTTTTGTATATGTCTAGGGTGATTACATATTCCTGTGCACCCTTTTTTTGTTTTCAGTTTGTTTGGATTTGAAAGCTTGCATTGTGTGGCTGTTATAGGGTCTCAGGTATTTGGAAAGGACCTTGACGTGGTACCTGAGCTTGTCCCATTTGGCCAGATGCGGTGACTAACCTTTCCAGTTTTGCTTTTAAATCTTAGCTGAGAGCTTGTAAGTGAGTGCTGGGTTTTCTCTGTGTGTTGTATTAATTTGTTTTGTAATTTTCCCTATGGTTCTTGCACCCAGACCTGTCTGGGGTTAACTGCTTGTGGCTCTGGGGACAGCACAGCTTCCTGTGAGTGCCAGTGGCACCCAGAGCTGAGCATGTTGCAGGGTCATAGGATGTGTACCCGTTCCAGTATGAGAGTGCAGTTCCCTTCCGTGTTTTGTATATGTCTAGGGTGATTACATATTCCTGTGCACCCTTTTTTTGTTTTCAGTTTGTTTGGATTTGAAAGCTTGCATTGTGTGGCTG
The DNA here is from genome assembly GCF_027579735.1 of Bombina bombina. Taxonomy (NCBI): domain Eukaryota; kingdom Metazoa; phylum Chordata; class Amphibia; order Anura; family Bombinatoridae; genus Bombina; species Bombina bombina. The sequence goes on along the minus strand of NC_069499.1, from coordinate 1,209,899,431 downwards.
TTATAGGGTCTCAGGTATTTGGAAAGGACCTTGACGTGGTACCTGAGCTTGTCCCATTTGGCCAGATGCGGTGACTAACCTTTCCAGTTTTGCTTTTAAATCTTAGCTGAGAGCTTGTAAGTGAGTGCTGGGTTTTCTCTGTGTGTTGTATTAATTTGTTTTGTAATTTTCCCTATGGTTCTTGCACCCAGACCTGTCTGGGGTTAACTGCTTGTGGCTCTGGGGACAGCACAGCTTCCTGTGAGTGCCAGTGGCACCCAGGGCTGAGCATGTTGCAGGGTCATAGGATGTGTACCCGGTCCAGTATGAGAGTGCAGTTCCCTTCCGTGTTTTGTATATGTCTAGGGTGATTACATATTCCTGTGCACCCTTTTTTTGTTTTCAGTTTGTTTGGATTTGAAAGCTTGCATTGTGTGGCTGTTATAGGGTCTCAGGTATTTGGAAAGGACCTTGACGTGGTACCTGAGCTTGTCCCATTTGGCCAGATGCGGTGACTAACCTTTCCAGTTTTGCTTTTAAATCTTAGCTGAGAGCTTGTAAGTGAGTGCTGGGTTTTCTCTGTGTGTTATATATATATATACAGTATATATATATATATATATATATATATATATATATATATATATATATATATATATATATATATATATATATATATATATATATATATATATATTCATATTATTAGTGTCCAATACTACTATACTATGCACTCACTGGATTTAAGCACAGCACACTTTTATTAAGCATTGACATTTCGGGGCATTCACCCCTTCTTCAGACAACCCAAAATGTGATACAAACAGTGTTTAATACCCAACAAGCCCCTCCCCTATCTCAGTTCAGCCAATCAAACAAGTAGGAGATGATATTACATCATATGCACACAAATGTATCATCAAAACAAATCATCATCAGTGTTTCATCATAAATAATATTTATAAATGTGTGAGGTCTAGTGAGACCTAAATATATATAGTGACATATTAAATCAGTGACATGTTAAAAGTGGACATGGATCTATACCTTAAGTATATATTATTATTTATACTACACCACCGATCAGCAGCCAAGGACTAACAAATGCCAGACATAATTAATCTCTTAAAACCAGGGAAAGAAAAAACACATTTACATAGAAATAAATAGCACTTTATAACAAAAACAAATGTGTCCGCCATTACTTACCACACTATGTTCAGCGTGCTAGGCAGTGGGCGTGGTCACTATCTGTGATCAAACATTACCGCAACATAGCTTCATATATTACACCGCTATAATCCAAGCGGAGCAATTACATCCTACCTGAAGCTTTATTCCCTCCTTTACCAGAGCTTGGTTCACCACAGCTTCCTAAAACCAGACTTTTGTGCTTTAATTGTTGTATGTACTTGTTCCGTAGTTCTTCATGAGACAGTCATACTGTGCTTGGTATCGCAGCTTGCTTTCTTTTCCCGTGACTCACAGTGTATTCCTTTTCAATCTGGGAATCTGTAAATGTGTTATTTCAAAAGACCACATTCAGGTGAGTTGCTTTCAAACAAACCAGCCAACGCGCATTTCACCCATGATCCTTGGTGACAAGGGCTTCATCTGGGCTGTCAATCATAATGTGAGTCAGTCTTTTAACAGGTAAACTCCACCTCTTTTTGTTGCATCATAGCTTCTTAAGGTGGATGAGTCCCGTCTCCAATAATTGCTCACTATCACCTAGATTACAAGTTGTGCATTAGGGTAAAAAAGCAGCGTTAAGAGGTCCTAATGCTGCTTTTTTATGCCCGCTGGCATTACAAGTCTTGAAGGTTTAGGGTCACTGCACACTTCTTTGGCCTTACCGCAAAACGACTTACGTAAACTTCGTAAAGTCTTTTTTCTATGGGACTTCCATATCGCTGATATTCTGTTTCTGTTGGGAGGCCAAAAAGTGAGCAGTACACCCTACCCTGTCAAGAGTCCTAACGCATTTAAAAGTCAGTAGCTAAGAGTTTTATGGTACAACACCGTAACATAAAACTCATAACTAAAGTGCTAAAAAGTACACTAACACCCATAAACTACCTATTAACCCCTAAACCGAGGCCCTCCTGCATCGCAAACACTATAATACAAATTTTAACCCCTAATATGCCACTCCAGACATCGCCGCCACCTACATTATATGTTTTAACCCCAAATCTGCTGCCCCCAACATCGCTGACACCTACATTATATTTATTAACCCCTAATCTGCTGCCCCAATGTCGCTTCAACCTATCTACATTTTTTAACCCCTATTCTGCCGCCCCCAACGTCGCTGCCACTATATTAAATTTATTATCCCCTAAACCTACGTCTAATCCTAACCCTAACACCCCCTAACTTAAATATAATTACAATAAATCTAAATAAAATTATTATCATTAACTAAATTATTCCTATTTAAAACTAAATACTTACCTATAAAATAAACCCTAAGCTAGCTGCAATATAACTAATAGTTACATTGTAGCTAGCTTAGGGTTTATTTTTATTTTACAGGAAAGTTTGTATTTATTTTAACTAGGTAGAATAGTTATTAAATAGTTATTAACTATTTAATAACTACCTAGCTAAAATAAATGCAAATTTATCTGTAAAATAAAACCTAACCTAAGTTACAATAACACCTAACACTACACTATAATTAAATAAATTAACTAAATTAAATACAATTACCTAAATTAAATTAAATTAGCTAAGTACAAAAAAACACTAAATTACAGAAAATAATAAACAAATTACAGATATTTAAACTAATTACACCTAATTTAATAGCCCTATTAAAATAAAAAAGCCCCCCAAAATAAAAAAAACCCTAGCCTAAACTAAACTACCAATAGCCCTTAAGAGGGTCTTTTGCGGGGAATTGCCCCAAAGTAATCGGCTATTTACCTGTAAAAGAAAATACAACCCCCCCCAACAGTAAAACCCACCACCCACACAACCAACCCCCCAAATAAAATACTATCTAAAAAAAAAGTAAGCTCCCCATTGCCCAGAAAAGGGCATTTGGATGGGCATTGCCCTTAAAAGGGCAGTTAGCTCTTTTGCAGGCCCAAAGTCCCTAACCTAAAAATAAAACCCACCCAATACACCCTTAAAAAAACCTAACACTAACCCCCTGAAGATCGACTTACCGGGAGAAGTCCTCATCCAAACCGGGCCAAAGTCCTCAACAAAGCCGGGAGAAGTCTTCATCCAAGCCAGGCGAAGTGGTCCTCCAGATGGGCAGAAGTCTTAATCCAGACGGCATCTTCTATCTTCATCCATCCGGAGCGGAGCGGGTCCATCTTCAAGACATCCGATGCGGAGCATCCTCTTTATCCGACGACTAAAGCTGAATCTTTAAGTGACATCATCCAAGATGGCGTCCCTTATATTCCGATTGGCTGATAGAATTCTATCAGCCAATCGGAGTTAAGGTAGAAAAAATCCTATTGGCTGATGCAATTGGAATGTAAAATATCAATAACTACCTTCGGGTTTAGCGCTGTAGGTCTAACATGGTGTTGGATTTTTTTTTTTAAAGTGAGTCCCATTAAAGTCTAGGGAGAAGTTATGTCACAATATCCAAAGTCCTAAAATTAGCGCATAGGGTTTCGCACACACGCAAACAATTTACGTTTAGCTTGTAATACATGAACTAACCTATGCGTATTATGTTTACTTCCAGCAGTGTTTGCACACTAATTAGCACACCACTTATAATCTGGCCCTTTATAAGCAAACTAAACAGTTTTTTTCTTTTGTTTGTTCAGTCTGTCTGTCTGTGTGGTCATGGTAGTTCCCAAAACTATACTTTAGCTTAATCTGGAAACTGAATCAACCTGAAATAAAAAAAAAACAATTAAAATTTATAGATATCCAAACCAACAAAGGGCAAGATTACAAGTGGAGTGGTATTAAATGCACCTGTTATCTTGCTAACTCCCCTAGAAGTAAACTTTTTGCACTAATCGAGTAGAGCTCTTATTACAAGCTGAAATCCGACGTGTGTAAAAAAGCCAAACATAGAATATTGTGCATGCATATTCCCCTTAGAACTGAATAGAGAAAAAAAGTGGAACACCCTACTTACATGCAAACCTGATCGCATATTCTTAAGTGTGCTAACCCGACATGAAAATATTAATATTTCACATTCAAAAGCTCTTCACATGGCAAAATATATTTATTTCTTCATAAATATATGTTTCTACATATATCTGATGTTTTTTTGCACTAATATATATTTATACCTATATATATGAATGATTATATATAGGTATAGATATATATATATGCACATACACACACACACACACATATATATATATATATATATATATATATATATATATATATATATACAGTATTCCACAAAACTGAGTACACCCCTCACATTTCTGTAAAAAATGTATTATATCTTTTCATGTGACAGCACTGAAGAAATAACACTTTGCTACAATGTAAAGTAGTTAGTGTACAGCCTGTATAAGTGTAAATTTGCTGTCCCCTCAAATTAACTCAACACACAGCCATTAATGTCTAAAACGTGAGTACACCCCAAAGTGGAAATATCCAAATTGGACCCCATTAGCCATTTTCCCTCCCTGGTGTCATGTGACTTGTTACTGTTACAAGGTCTCAGGTGTGAATGGGGAGCAGGTGTGTTAAATTTGGTGTTATCGCTCTCACACTCTGTCATACTGGTCACTGGAAGTTCAACATGGCACCTCATGGCAAAGAACTCTCTGAGGATCTGAAAAAAAGAATTGTTTCTCTACATAAAGATGGTCTAGGCTATAAGAAGATTGCCAAGACCCTAAAACTGAGCTGCAGCATGGTGGGAAAGACCATACAACAGTTTCACAGCACAGGTTCCACTTAAAACAGACCTTGCCATGGTCGACCAAAGAAGTTGAGTGCACATGCTTAACGTCATATCCAGAGGTTGTCTTTGGGAAATAGGCTTTTGAGTGCTGCCAGCATTGCTGCAGAGGTTGAAGTGGTGGGGGCCAGCCTGTCAGTGCTCAGACTATATACCCCACACTGCATCAAATTGGTCTGCATGGCTGTCGTCCCCGAAGGAAGCCTCTTCTAAAGATGATGCACAAGAAAGCCCGCAAACAGTTTGCTGAAGACAAGCAGACTAAGGAAATGGATTACTGGAACCATGACTTGTGGTCCGATAAGACCAAGATTATTTGGTTCAGATGGTGTCAAGCATGTGTAGCGGTAACAAGGTGAGGAGTACAAAGACATGCGTTTCTTGCCTACAGTCAAGCATGGTGGTGGGAGTGTCATGGTCTGGGCCTGCATGAGTGCTGCCGGCACTGGGGAGCTACAGGTCATTGAGGGAACCATGAATGTCAACATGTACTGTGACATACTGAAGCAGAGCATGATCCCCTCCCTTCGGAGACTGGGCCACAGGGCAGTATTCCAACATGATAACGACCTCAAAGACAACCAATGCCTTGCTAAAGAAGCTGAGGGTAAAGGTGATGGACTGGCCAAGCATATCTCCAGACCTAAACCCTATTGAACATCTGTGGGGCATCCTAAATGGAAGGTTGGGGAGCGCAAGGTCTCTAACATCCACCAGCTCTGTGATCGTCATGGAGTAGTAAAAGAGGACTCCAGTGGCAAACTGTGAAGCTCTGGTGAACTCCATGCCCAAGAGGGTTAAGGCACTGCTGGTAAATAATGATGGCCACACAAAATATTGACACTTTGGGCCCAATTTAGACATTTCCACTTAGGGGTGTACTCCCTTTTGTTGCCAAAGGCTTAGACATTAATGGCTGTGTGTTGAGTTATTTTGAGGGGACAGCAAATTTATACTGTTATACAGGCTGTACACTCACTACTAAAAGATATAATAAAATATTTACAAAAATGTGAGGGGTGTACTCACTTTTGTGGGATACTGTATATATATATGTATGTATATATATATATATATATATACACATATGTATTTATGATTTCATCTGTGTATATATATCTATAAGTACATTTATCCACATATAAATACAAATGTACAGTACACTTTTATACATATATCCATATGTCTTTAGAGATGTATATGTATGTATCTCAATACAATAACACCTGAGACCTCCAATAATTGAGCCCTAGCTTATAACTTTTTTGTGCAATATTTTTTTAATAATTTTTATGAGATGTTATGAGTGTAACTGTACTTTATAATGTATTTTTGATGTGTTTAGTGAAACTTTTTTGTTCTTGCAAAACAGTTAACAAGAGCTCTGAGGAAATGCTCTCCCAACGAGCGTTAACTTCAATTGTGGCAAGCGATCGTGTTTACTTTCAACTTATAATAAGAGAGTTAAACCCAACGTGCACAAACACCCATGATAAACTATTAGTGCTCCACTTGTAATCTAACCCAAAATGTTTTAGAAACCCTCAAAATTTTATGACTATTGGATTTTACCCAATCACCAATATAAAAATAATAATGCCAAGCATGCATGCATGTATTTAGTTCCAGATTTTTCTCAAAGCATGTGCATAAAACATTGGGTTAGATTTAATAAAACTCACTGCTATGGTTATCAGCCAGACTTTACTTCACAAGGAAAAATAAGATTCATAAAGAAAAGCGAGTGTAGCTTCTAACTGTTGTGAGTTAATCTCATAGAAACTAAAGAAAAATCCGGACGACAGGATGGAAGGGAGGTGCATTTGACACCACTTGGAAGTCAGGGCAAGAGGTGGGGTTAGAAGGGGGGCTTATAAGCCCTATACAGGAAGTCAGGTGGCCTCTTAAAATCAGGACAGCATGGTAGGTTAAGTTAGGTTAAGGCTAAGTGGAGTTTCTGGAGCCTGACTTACCTTGCCATAGTAAGTTGAATGGAGCAGGTGTCTGGATAAGGGACCATCTGGCTGGCACTCAGCCCTAAATTCCGGATCAGATGCATCCCCCTGTGAGAGAAGGGGAGTCGGTTGCAGGGCCCAGGACCAGGGAAAGGCCTGTAAGAAGATCCAGGCCCCCAGAGAGGCTCAGTCCGGGGGAGCCGGCATCCAGGGTCAGGAGATCGCTGGTTGGGCCCCATGGTCGTGGGGGCGGTGTAGCAAGTGGCGGAGCTCGGCAGCAGAATGCGGAGGTAGGTGCGCGGCCTACTACGGCTCCGGCCGATAACGTCATCGGGAGGCTTTATACAGAGCGGCCAGGTGCAGGAAGAGGCAGGAGATCGGGGCGGAGCAGCAGGAGTACGAGAGAAGACAGCGGTAAGTGTTGGAGGGGAGAGGGGGAGGACCGAGAGGCGGCAGAGAGTGTGCCGGTATGCATTAGCACCGGAAGCGGGTGGGGGCTCAGAGCAAACTCTGGGGAGGGAGGGAGCGGGTAACCGGGGAGAGAGCTGCAATAAGGGGCACTAGTATGAGAGGTAGGGGGAGTTACAGCAATACAGAGGAGCCGGTTTGAAGGGGACCTGGGGTAGAGGAGCTGTCTTCACGGCTGCTGTTAGATTCCGGGTACATGGGCGGTCACTGACTGTGGAGGCTGAATGGAATGGCAGCTGAACTGCCACGGCACAGGCGGTATTATTAGTCAGGCAATGACCTGGGGTAGGGGCATAAGGGTGGTGCATACAGCTGGCCTTGCACTGTGGGGGGTTTGTGGCTCTGCTCTGGGGGGGGGGCATAGGGAGTAAGATGGCTTGTGGAACCTTACTAAAGCTTTGCAAATTTTTGTAAGCTTGCAATTAGGTAAGCAGGCTGATAGTACAGTAAAAGGGGGCTGAACGGTGGTTTTTCAGGACTTATGGCATGTGGGGTAGCTGGAGATGGGAAATTTAAAAAAAAAAAAAAAAAGAAATGAGCAGAAACAAAAAGAGAATGGTGGAAGGGGGTTAGAGGAGTGGTATTTGGTCCGGGTCCTGGGTGGGGTCAATTCCATAGGTCATAGCTTAGGTCCCGGGTGGGAGGTCCAAGTGGGGGGCTAAGGTTAGCCATACGCATGGTTCCTGGTTATTTTGCTCCACACAGAAAAAGGGAAAAAGTGTGCCCTTGTTTTTTTTTCAGAGGAGCCGGGGCATAAGAGCATCGGGGTGCAGGGACCAGTGGTCAGGGGAACAAGAGGAGGGGCGGCAGGAGTTGGAGGCTGTGACGGCCGCAAGGGATACAACGGACACGGCTCAGGAGCAGGTGACAGAGCTGGTTCTAGTCTTGGAGGCTAGAGGCACCTTTGATGAAGAGGAGGACCCACTGGAGGGGACATCTGCAGGACCGGTTATGGCGAGTCAGGTAGGGGACATGTCTGCCTTGACTCAGCTTTTACAGTTGTTGACCCCGCAGCGGGGAGATGGGGGTAGGGAACAGGGTGAGAGAGGCAGAAGGGAAAGGGAGCTAGTTCAGCTAGACAAGGGGGATAGGGTGAGGGGGCGGGTTTTCACATCTTCTCCTTCTCTACAGACTGCTGAATCCGGAGCAGGTTGGGATAACAGCCGGGCCCCAGTCACGGGGCCTGGGCTGGCAGGCAGCTGCAGGAGATTGCATTCGCCCTTGAGGAGAGGGCCCAGGAGAAGGGCTCGAGTGGAACGGTCGGCACCCAGGAGCAGACAGGACAGAGGGCAGTCACCCAGCAGGAGGAGAGGAGACAAGAGGGACACTGACAGTGGCAGAAGGGAGCACGCAGGAAGCAGGGGAGACAACAGGAGTGCTGGAGGAGGGTTGAGGAGCGAGGTGGCAGTGCAGGCATGTCCTATGGAAGGACCGGTTACGGCGGTACAGCACTCAGATGAGATTACTGCTGCGGTAGGGACTGGAATGAGTGGAGTGGTGAGTGGTGAGAGGGAGACATTGTTGAATGGTCTGAAGGGTCTGATTGTGGCACTGGAAAGAAGGGATCAGGCCTCGGGGGCATGGAGCCAGGCGGGGACCGGACTAGCTGTGGCAGTGGGGATAGGAGGGCCGGAGAGTGCTCCAGGAAAATCCGGAGACGTGCTGAAGGTACCGGAGGATGCCCTGAGACGGCCGTGCCTGTGTTTGGTGGGTCCATTGGGGATCCATCTCGCGATGGAGGCGAAAGAGAAGATATGGAAGAGGGCGTTCATGGAAATATTCGCGTTACTACCGTTGGAGCAGGTGTTGGAGTTGAAAGAGGATGATAAAGAAAAAGGAAGAAGAAGAGAGGAAGAAGCGGTATCGAAAAATATCTAAAACGTTCGGGAATTGGGCCAAGGCATTTTACATTATGGCTAGTGTGATAGGGGAAAAAAAAAAAGGGGAGCAATGTTCCGCTCTTTTTTGTAACGCGGAAGAGATTTCGAGTGCGTATCGCACATATGGGGGAATGGCGTGGTGGCGGTACGACGAGAGGTTCCGCCAACAGATGGCAGTTAGGCCAGAGATGCGGTGGGATGATAGAGACATGGGAATATGGCTCGAAATCATGACACCGCTCCGGGGGGGACAGTGCTTTTGGACAGCCAACTCCGAAACCGGTGCGGGGGCCAGAGTTGGTACAGCAATGGCAATACATAAAAGTTCTGTGTTTCCAATTTAACGAGGGACAATGCTGTTTTGGGACAGGGTGTAAATATAAACATGAGTGTTCCCACTGCGGGGGAATGTTTTAAGAAGGGTAAGGCCGGAGGAAAGCCAGGGGAGATGGGTCCAGCTGGCCAGGACACTGGTGAGGGTAGTCAGGACACCGGTGATGGTTCCATGGCTCGAATTGTACGGGCGTAAAAGAGGTCATGGGGGGATGCAGAATTGCTTTTGACTAGTTTTAGTTCATGTTTTAGGATCCTGTTCAGGGAGCAGGAAGTGGGACGTTTCGGGGGAAACTTGAATTCCCAGAGGTGGTGAGGGAGAAGCTGAATAAAGAGATTGCATTGGGGAGGGTAGCGGGCCCATTTTCTGCCCCACATTTGGGTAATTTGAGGGTTTCCCCTTTGGGGCTGGTCCCCAAAAAAGCAAAGGGGCAATTTAGGTTGATCCACCATTTATCGTACCCTAAGGGCACTTCTGTGAATGATGGAATTGACCCGGGGTTGGTCTCCGTGAAGTATGCATTTTTTGATAGGGCAGTGGCAGTGATCAGACTCGCAGGGCAGGGGCCCTATTGGCTAAGGCAGAGATGGAATCAGCATTCAGGTTGTTGCCAGTCCACCCTAAATGCCATCATTTGCTGGGCTGTGTTTTTGAGGGTTCATTTTTTGTGAATCAATGTCTCCCCATGGGATGTTCCATCTCATGTGCATATTTCGAAAAATGTAGTTCTTTTGTGGACTGGGTGGTCAAGAAAAATCGGGGGTTTTGTCCTTGGTACACTACCTGGACGATTTTTTTCGTGGGCCCGGCCGGGTCTGGAGTTTGCGAAAAACTGGTTAAAACGTTTGGGGAGGTGGCAGAGGAGTTCGGGATCCCAGTGGCAGAAGACAAGTCGGAGGGGCCAGTAACGTCCCTAAGCTTTCTGGGTATCCAGTTGGATACGGAGAGGATGGAGTACAGGTTACCTGAGGACAAGCTGGTGGACTTGAGAAAGGTCATTCAGGAGACCTTAGCGAAGCTAAAAATCACGAAAAGGAAGCTGCAATCACTTATTGGCAAGCTGAACTTCGCCTGCAAAATTATTCCAGTGGGATGGGTTTTTTGTAGGCGGCTGTCGTTGGCTACGGCAGGTGTCCCAGGGCCACATAATCATGTGCGGCTCCCGGCAGAGCTGAAAGATGATCACAGGGTATGGGAGATCTTCCTGGCCCAAGTCAATGGCATGTTATTGTTCCAATGAGATAAACTGGTCGGATGACAGTTTATGCTTATTCACTGATGCATTGGGGGCCCATGGCTTCGGGGCATATTTGAAGGGTAGATGGTGTGCCGAGGCATGGCTGGGGAATTGGGCAGCTTCAGGCCTTTTTTGGAATATTTCCCCCTTGTGGTGGCGTTGCATATTTGGCCGGATGTATTGAGGAATAAGAGAGTGTGTTTTCACTCATACAACCTCGGTGTGGTGTGGGCCATCAACAAGCTGACGGCATCCACTCTCCCGGTCATCCGCTTGTTGCGAGTGTTTGTATTGGAGTGTAACATCTCTTTTTGGGCGGTTCACGTTCCGGGGAAGCTTAACGTAATAGCTCACTCTTTATCCCGTTTCCAGTGGCAGCGGTTTTGCGCGGTGGCCCCGAACGTGGAAGCAGAGGGTGCAGCATGCCCAAATTAGCTGTGGCAACTAGGGTGTCAAGGATAATCAGTCTGGTGAAAGGAGCATTGGCTCCTAACACGTGGAGGGCGTACGCCCGGGTCTGGAAGCAATGGTTTCAATGGAGGGGGATGGTGCAGCTTGGGGGCACGGAGGAGAATTTAGAGAAATTGGTGCAGTGGGTTGGCTTATGGGGAACAGAAGGGCTTTTGCCCTCAGAAGTGAGGAAGAGGATGGCGGCGTTAGCATTTTTATTCCAATTACTGGGTTGGGAGAATGTGACAAAAGTATTTTTGGTATGAATGGCGGTGAGAGGTCTATGCAGAGGAAAGAAACAAGGGGATAGCAGGAGGCCAGTCACGTTCGCGCTGCTGGGGGAAGTGGTGAGGTGTTTCACTACAGAGGAGGGCCTGTTGTTTAGAGCGGCTTTCGTGCTGGCCTTCTTCAGGGCTTTTAGAATCTCGGAGTTGGTGGGTCAGAATAAACAAGTGGCGGGAGGTCTGTTGAGGAAGGATGTGTTAGTGAAGAGTGATGAATTGGAGATATGGCTTAGGCGATCCAAGACGGATCAAGGGGGTAGCGGGATGATGATTCATATTCGAGCGATATCGGGGCCTTGCTGCCCGGTAACGGCAGTGCGGGAGTTCATACAGGTTAGTCCAGGGAACGAGGGACAGTTCCTGGTCCATAAGGACGGGTCTACCCTATCAAAATTAAAATTTGTGGCAGTGTTGCGTAGGGCGGTGGAAAAGGTGGGCTTGCAGGGATTGGAGTTTGGGTCCCATTCATTCCGCATTGGGGCAGCGACGGAGGCGGCATGCTTGGGGCTGGATGTGGGTGTGATAAAACAGATTGGGAGATGGAAGTCTGACAGGTATAAGGGGTATGTACGACCGGATTTGAGAGTGTGAAGGGTACTAGGTCCTTTATTTTGTCTTGGCAGGTCCGGTTAGATGTTGGATTTTGGGACACACTTACATTTACTGGGCGAGAAAGGCGGCAGCTGTGAAAAAAAACGGCATTCAATTGGGGCTGCCAAGGGACAAGATTGTATTGACATGGTTGGGGATTCGGGGCCTAAAGTGGGACCAAGTTGTGGGTAAGGTTGTGGATTATGCAAGGTTTTTCTCCCCTCCTCACATATTGTTGATTCATGCGGGGGGCAATGATTTGGGATATGTGTTGCAAAAAGATATAGTCAATAGGATAAAAGGGGGTCTGGATAGACTAAAACAGCTGTTCCCAGAGTTATTGATAATATGGTCAGAGATTGAGTGTAGAGTAGTTTGGAGGGCTGCTTGGGATCCAAAAAAGTTAGAGGCTTCCAGACGGAAGATAAACAGGACAATATCAGGTTATGTAAGGAGACTTGGGGGTTTCGGACTCAGACATGTAGAGTTTGAGGGTGAGTCGGGGAGGTGTTTTTACCTACCTAGGGTATTGAAAAGGCTTGGGGCAGTGCTCGGCTGGGGCCGAGCTGTGGCGGGGTGCTTGTGTTAACCTCTAGAGGCTTATGCCTGGGAGGAATTGTGGTACCCCCCCGGTTGGTTAAGAGGGTAGGAGTTATTGAAGATGGGCCGCCCCCCCTTCCGGGTCGGGGGGGGTGGGGATGGTACAGTGGATATGGGCAAGCACCATGGATTGTTTGAATTGAAATGTTATGTTGGTTAAGATTGTATTTAATAAATTGAGCTGCAGCCTTTTCATACCCAAGTTGGAGTTGTGTATTTATTGATAGGGTTAAGAAGGACTTGACAATGTGGGGTCAAGAAAAATCAGGACGACAGGATGGAAGGGAGGAGCATTTGACACCACTTGGAAGGAATGGGGTGAAAGTCAGGGCAAGAGGTGGGGTTAGAAGGGGGGCTTATAAGCCCTAGACAGGAAGTCAGGTGGCCTCTTAAAATCAGGACAGCACGGCAGGTTAAGTTCCCGCCCTCCCTCCCTCCCTAAAAGGAGAAAGGTTGGGGAGGTGATTGGAAGTTGCAGCTATGGCGGGGTGCTTGTGTTAACCTCTAGAGGCTTACACCTGGGAGGAATTGTGGTACCCCCCCTGGTTGGTTAAGAGGGGAGGAGTTATTGAAGATGGGCCGCCCCCCTTCCGGGTCGGGGGGGGCGGGGATGGTACAGTGGATATGGGCAAGCACCATGGTTTGTTTGAATTTAAATGTTATGTTGGTTAAGATTGTATTTAATAAATTAAGCTGCGGCCTTTTCATACCCAAGTTGGAGTTGTGTATTTATTGATAGGGTTAAGAAGGACTTGACAATGTGGGGTCATACCCTTTACTCTTTATATTTATCTCAGTATTTCCACCAGATTTTATTGTAAGGAATTCTGGTACTACTTAAATAATGTTACAAATAGGTAAACATTCCTATATTTTTATTCAGTAAAAGCTGTTTAATTTTAAAGGCAATGAAAATATTTATTTGAGGGAAATTTACTAGCTTACAAATAGTAAAGTGTGAACACTAGTTTTTCATTTCACTCTGATCTATGACAAAACTCTAAACATGCCCAGGAAACACTCTGTTCCACGTTCTTGCCAGCACTATATTTATTATATAGGATTAGCTGCATGTATAATCTCAACTATTTAAATTTGATTTCATACCTACTGCATTTGCATGTAAAATTTGAATTTGCATTCTTGAAGTAAATTGCATTTGCATAGCATTAAGTGGAATATAGTTTGCAATGAAAATGAAAATTGTGTTTACTTAATAATTAGGATTTATATTTTATTTGCAAATACTTTAGGATGGAAATTAAATTTGATTCTAATTATTTATAAAACCTTTGTGAGATTAATTACAAAATATGAGGTTAAAAAGTTATACTGTAATTTAAGAACCTGCTGAAGATTATTCTTGCCTTTTATTATAAAAAAACTACGGTAGTTATCAACCTCAAAGGGTTTTTCTTAATCAATTTCACAACGGATCTCACAAACCTGGCAAGCCTTAAAGGGACACTGAACTCAATTTTTTTCTTTCGTGATTCAGATAGAGCATTACATTTTAAGCAACTTTCTAATTTACTCCTATTATCAAATTTTCTTCATTATCTTGGTATCTTTATTTGAAATGCATGAATGTAAGTTTAGATGCCATCCTATTTTTGGTGAACAACCTGGGTTGTCCTTGCTGATTGGTGGATATATTCACCTACCAATAAAAAAGTGCTGTCCAGAGTCCTGAACTAAAAAAAAGCTTAGATGCCTTCTTTTTTAAATAAAGATAGCAAGAGAACAAAGAAAAATTGATAATAGGAGTAAATTAGAAAGTTGCTTAAAATTGCATGCTCTATCTGGATCACGAAAGAAAAAGAGTTATTGAATATGGCCAATTTCTTTCTTGAAACAGCCATATACTTTAAAAAATCAGTACAAAATATTAACTGAATTTAACAAAGAATTTCTATCCCCCAGAAGATCCATTTAACTGCAAAATATCATAACAATTTATTTAGAAGTTTCTGTTAAAAATAATTTCACATGAAATATAATTTTTTTTACATATAAATAACATAATAAAATACTAAACAAATGTATTTTAAAAAAAATATATATTATATATATATATAATTATATAAAATATATATTACGATATGTTAATTATCGCATATGGAATAAAACAGCTATATGGTAAAATGAAGAAAGAGAAACTGTTATTGCCTTCTCCAATAGCATTCTCAAATAACAATATAATTACATGTATATTTTTGTGATTGAGATCTATACTTGAGATAAATAATTATATATACTGCATGTTGTTATGGCCTTGACAGAACACAAGGTGGAATACAAAAGTCTGAGCCAACCAATCAGATAAATATTTTGTTTACTTTTGTGGAGCTAGCGGTAAGAAACATTTTGCTCTTGGTTCATTAAATTATATATGAAAACATCTATTTTTAATTGAAACTGAATTGAATTGTGAGTGTTCACAGTTTACATTTTTCAGCCTATGCCATACTCTAAGCTAAAACAAATATACGCCACAATCTTATTTTAAAAAAAAACCTGCAAACCTCATTGTTTAAAAACAATTAATCTGAAATGTCATTATACAGCTGCTTATTTAAAGTAATACGCCCTATCTTTACTATGAAACCTTACTTTACTTCTCTTTACTTACATTACTTCTTTACTCTTATCTCTACTCTTTCTTCAAACCCAAAACATCTGTTCTCCACTTTCAATACTCTTCTCCGCCCACCCCCACCCCCTAAGACAACTTTTTTGTCAGTTCAAGACTTTGCTAGTCACTTCAATAACAAAATTGACTCCATTAGAAACGAAATCAGCTCTCAACATACTTCCATTCTCTCACCCCCTCAAACGCTCGCAATCAACCACAACCCACATAGCCATAAATTTAGCTCTGAGGAAGACGTTTCAGCACTGTGCTCTAACCTCACTACCTGTCCCCTTGACCTTATCCCCTTACAGCTACTCCCCTCCCTCTCTTCTACACTTACCCCTATACACACACACATTTTCAACCTCTCCCTCAGCGCCAGTATATTTCCCTCATCTCTGAAACATGCACTGGTCACACCTATCCTCAAAAAAACTTCTCTTTATCCAACCTCCCCATCCAACTACCGCCCTATTTCCCTACTCCCTCAAAGCTCCTCGAAAAGCTATTAAATGCACGCCTATCCCATTTCCCTACATTAAGCTCCCTCCTTGACCTACTGCAATCTGAATTTCATCCCCATTACTCCATAGAGACACCAATCATTAAGGTTACCAATGACCTACTTACAGCAAAATCAAAAGGCCACTTCTCCCTGCTTATCCTCCTTGATCTGTCTGCAGTCTTTCATACTGTTGATTACACTCTTTTGCTCCAAACCCTCCAATCATTCGGAATTTGTGACACGGCTCCCTCGTGGTTCTCTTCCTACCTGTCAAACTGTACCTTTAGTGTAGCCTTTGGGGCCTCCTCTGCCCCCTCACCACTTTCTGTTGGGGTTAGGGGTACCGCAAGGCTCTGTCCTTGGTCCCCTCCTCTTCTCAATGTACACATCATCCACAGGTTCCAATATCTTTTGTATTCCAAAGACACCCAAATCTACTTCTCTGCACCAGACCTATCTCCTTCCTTGCTAACCTGTGTCACTAACTGTCTTTCTCACATCCCTTTCTGGTTTTCCTCTCACTACCTCAAGCTAAATCTCTCCAAAACTGAGCTCCTTATTTTCCCCCTTCTTCCAAAATCTCCAACCCCAATCTCTCTAACTGTCGACAACTCCATCATTACTCCTACCCCGTATGCCCAATTCTTGGGGTCACATTTGACTCAGATCTTTCTTTAATTCCTCATATTCAGTCCTTGGCTAAATCATGCCGCTTCCACCTTAAAAACATCTCTAAAATTAGACATTTCCTTACACAAGACAAAACTAAGATCTTACTCCACTCCGGGGTTGTTTCCTGCCTCAGTTACTGCAACTCTGTCCTCTCTGGTCTCCCCAGCTGCTGTCTAGCTCCTTTACAACCCACAACCCTCTGCCAGGCTCATCTTCCTTACACGTTGCTCTTCATCTGCTGCACCTCTCTGCAAATCCCTTCACTGGCTTCCTATTACTCTGACATACAAAGCCCACAACTGCACTGCTACCCCCTACAGGGAGTGCAGAATTATTAGGCAAGTTGTATTTTTGAGGATTAATTTTATTATTGAACAACAACCATGTTCTCAATGAACCCAAAAAACTCATTAATATCAAAGCTGAATAGTTTTGTAAGTAATTTTTAGTTTGTTTTTAGTTATAGCTATTTTAGGGGGATATCTGTGTGTGCAGGTGACTATTACTGTGCATAATTATTAGGCAACTTAACAAAAAACAAATATATACCCATTTCAATTATTTATTTTTACCAGTGAAACCAATATAACATCTCAACATTCACAAATATACATTTCTGACATTCAAAAACAAAACAAAAACAAATCAGTGACCAATATAGCCACCTTTCTGTGCAAGGACACTCAAAAGCCTGCCATCCATGGATTCTGTCAGTGTTTTGATCTGTTCACCATCAACATTGCGTGCAGCAGCAACCACAGCCTCCAAGACACTGTTCAGAGAGGTGTACTGTTTTCCCTCCTTGTAAATCTCACATTTGATGATGGACCACAGGTTCTCAATGGGGTTCAGATCAGGTGAACAAGGAGGCCATGTCATTAGATTTTCTTCTTTTATACCCTTTCTTGCCAGCCACGCTGTGGAGTACTTGGACGCGTGTGATGGAGCATTGTCCTGCATGAACATCATGTTTTTCTTGAAGGATGCAGACTTCTTCCTGTACCACTGCTTGAAGAAGGTGTCTTCCAGAAACTGGCAGTAGGACTGGGAGTTGAGCTTGACTCCATCCTCAACCCGAAAAGGCCCCACAAGCTCATCTTTGATGATACCAGCCCAAACCAGTACTCCACCTCCACCTTGCTGGCGTCTGAGTCGGACTGGAGCTCTCTGCCCTTTACCAATCCAGCCACGGGCCCATCCATCTGGCCCATCAAGACTCACTCTCATTTCATCAGTCCATAAAACCTTAGAAAAATCAGTTGAGATATTTCTTGGCCCAGTCTTGACGTTTCAGCTTGTGTGTCTTGTTCAGTGGTGGTCGTCTTTCAGCCTTTCTTACCTTGGCCATGTCTCTGAGTATTGCACACCTTGTGCTTTTGGGCACTCCAGTGATGTTGCAGCTCTGAAATATGGCCAAACTGGTGGCAAGTGGCATCTTGGCAGCTGCACGCTTGACTTTTCTCAGTTCATGGGCAGTTATTTTGCGCCTTGGTTTTTCCACACGCTTCTTGCGACCCTGTTGACTATTTTGAATGAAACGCTTGATTGTTTGATGATCACGCTTCAGAAGCTTTGCAATTTTAAGAGTGCTGCATCCCTCTGCAAGATATCTCACTATTTTTGACTTTTCTGAGCCTGTCAAGTCCTTCTTTTGACCCATTTTGCCAAAGGAAAGGAAGTTGCCTAATAATTATGCACACCTGATATAGGGTGTTGATGTCATTAGACCACACCCCTTCTCATTACAGAGATGCACATCACCTAATATGCTTAATTGGTAGTAGGCTTTCGAGCCTATACAGCTTGGAGTAAGACAACATGCATAAAGAGGATGATTTGGTCAAAATACTCATTTGCCTAATAATTCTGCACTCCCTGTATATCTCAGACCTTGTCAACAGATACTCTCCTTCCCGTCACATTTGCTCTGCTCATGACCTCCTATTCTCCTCCTCTCTTGTTAACTCCTGACACTCCCGCTTACAGGACTTCTCCAGACCGGCTCCCATCTTGTGGAACTCTCTGCCTCACTCCACAAGACTCTCCCCTAGTTTTGAAAACTTCAAGCGCTCCCTAAAGACTCTACTGTTCAGGGATGCATACAACCTGCACTAACCTATCTTTATACCATTTCTTCTCCTCCATTGCTATCCCCTTGAACCCCCTTAGCATGTAAGCCTAAGAGCCATGCTGTTTGTAGATTACCTTCTTTAGAGCTGACTACAACAGTGCGACTCTTAGCAGGGCCCTCTACTCGTCTGATCCCTATAAATGTTTCCTTGTATTCTGCCTATGTTTATAGCACTGTGGAATCTGTTGGCGTTCTACAAATAACCGATAATAATAATAATAAAAAACCTTGACACACAACTCTGAGAACTGTAATATTTTGACAAAAAAAATTGCTATAACTCAAGGGTCTGAAATATGATATTCATTGTTAATGGCAATTTTATTAACTGTAACAGTAATAGTGATAACCTGATACAATTTTATCACTATGTTCAACATGTTAAAGTAATAGTAAACCCAAATATTTCTTTCATGATTCAGAGAGAGCATGCAATTTTAAGCTACTTTCTAATTTGCTCCTATTATCAAATTATCTTCCATCTCTTGCTATCTTTATTTGAAAAAGCAGGAATGAAAGCTTTGGAGCCAACCTATATTTGGTTCAGTACCCTGGATGTGGCTTGCGGATTGGTGGCTAAATTTAGCCATCCAATCAGCAAGTGCAACCCAGGTTCTCAACGCTCCAAAGCTTTTATTTCTGCTTTTTCAAATAAAGATAGCAAGAGAACGAAGAAAAAATGATAATAGGAGTAAATTAGAAAGTTGCTTAGAATTGCATGCTCTATCTGAATATTAAAGAAAATATTTGGGTTTACTATACCTTTAACTAGACAATTCAAATGATGTCCCAAATTTTACACAAATATCTATAAAAATATATCTAAACTTACTGTACATCTCTTTCAGGACTACCAACACATAATGTAATGCTGCATTACAACAAATACCAAGTCATTATTACCAATAACTGATTAGATCAAACTGAAGTTTAGTTAAGGTAAGGGAGTACTTTTCTGTTATCAGGCACATGGGTTTTGTAATCTGATTCACACATCTGTGCACACAGGATATTTAAACTCAAAATACATTTAGCATTTTAACATTATATTTTAATATTATTTTGAGTATTTTAAATGGCTATCTGTATACAAATGGCATGGAACAGCTTCTTATCTTTTTTTATATTATTTTTCAATATATGTTCCCTTATGCCAGTATGCAACCTTACAACTCCTGTATAATGTAATACAATATAAAGCATAGATCCCATGTAATTTATATTCAGCTTAATTTTATTTATCCTTAACTACTTCTTGAGTCTATCTTGAACTACTAAACTTTTGGTTGCTCAATATATTCAGTGTGATCTCCCGCTGAGTAGCCTCAGCTGTACACGCTGTCAGCAGTGACTGACAACATCAGATTCTTTTGACAAACATTTTGCTCATCTTCACTGCAGCGAAAACACAGAGCACAGACAGGTGTTTAGCCCACTAAAGAATATTTTCACATTTTGCAGTCATGATAGAGCTATGCTTTGCTAAAAGCAGGTATTATACTGTCCATATTTTAATGATTTTTTAAAAAAACTCTTACTAACTTGTGATTTTGTTAATGATGAATTATAATACACTATGTGAGTATATGGAGATGTTGATATACAATAAAATAAATTAACATTTGCCAATATAACAAGCTTATTTTAGAAATGTATTTATTGTATTGTAGACCTAACGTAATGTACACTCAACTATATTGATGAGAAGCTTATTTTTCTTATACTTTAAAGAGACATTACATCCATTGAATGTCTGTATAGCATGTTGAGGCAATTAAGATCTGCTTTGCAAAAGATCTTCATAACAAATTAAAGTTTTAAAATCAATTAACAAAGCAAATTTATTATGTAGTTTACAAGGTTTTGCAAATCAAAAGCAGTTCAGAAATACACCCCATTAAAAGCCTGGTGGAATGCATTTTCATGTCTCAATTGGTGTGTCCAATTAGAGACAGATGTAAATGAGCAGCTGAATGTACTCATAAAGGAGAAAAGATCCATAGGTAACATTGTCTCACCTGGATATTTCCCATTACATCTTGTATACATTGTGGATAAATATATCACATCTACTTAATTTCTTGTATAAAACAATGTGAAGAGATAGGGGGCACCCAAGATCAAATATACAACAACTTGTAATTAAGTGATCTATAGAGGATTGATGATAGAAACTTTTAGGTTGTTGATAAAAAAATAAGACCAAAATAATTTGTGATGGTTGTGAGATATGCTCAGTGGTCTGTTTATATAAAGTGAATGAGATTATGATGAGAGAAAAGAACACTAAAGTTATATGCTAAATGGTGATGGCTACAGTCGTATGTGACTGTGTGTAATGTGTGAATGATAATGGGGGATAACAATAGAGAAGTAGTGTAAAAAATATATTAATAATAATATTATATTAGTGTAATATGACTAATGAAAAATATAGACCAACTGATGTGATGAATAGAAAGAATGTGATGTATGAAACCTAATATGAAATGCTATATGGGTAAGGATGTGTGTCGGGGATTAATGTGATACGAAGGGGAATAATAATGAATACTAGAATTGGATTACATGTTTTAAAAGGTATTATGAGCAATAAAGTGTTTATGTGATGATGGGGATCTGAATACATTTATATAGGGATGTGAACAGCATGTGTGTGAGATGTGAATGAAATGTATTTAAGATAATCAAATGTGTAGTGATACAAAAACTACTACACTGACATCAATAAAGATGACTGATGTTGCAAGAAGATTGGATAATGTCACAAGTCGAAAGCTGCTAGATCAACACACTCATTCAGACCATCCGGAATCAAGGAATGTAGTTTGTAGATCAAGTAGGATTCCTTTCGTATAAGTTGTAGTAGAGGATTGATTATGTGTTCTCCTAGGTATCTGCTCAATAAGTATAATAGTTAGTGTTTTGGAACTCCCTTTATGTTTTTGGGTACAGTGCCTAGATACACTGGCCTAGATTTAGAGTTCGGCGGTAGCCGTCAAAACCAGCGTTAGAGGCTCCTAACGCTGGTTTTGGCCGCCCGCTGGTATTTGGAGTCAGTGATTAAAGGGTCTAACGCTCACTTTGCAGCCGCGACTTTTCCATACCGCAGATCCCCCTACGCCATTTGCGTAGCCTATCTTTTCAATGGGATCTTTCTAACGCTGGTATTTAGAGTCGTTTCTGCAGTGAGCGTTAGAGCTCTAACGACAAGATTCCAGCCGCCTGAAAAAAGCAGGAGTTAAGAGCTTTCTGGCTAACGCCGGTTTATAAAGCTCTTAACTACTGTACCCTAAAGTACACTAACACCCATAAACTACCTATGTACCCCTAAACCGAGCTCCCCCCACATCGCCGACACTCGATTAAAAATTTTAACCCCTAATCTGCCGACCGCCACCTACGTTATACTTATGTACCCCTAATCTGCTGCCCCTAACCCCGCCGACCCCTATATTACATTTATTAACCCCTAATCTGCCCCCCACAACATCGCCGCCAGCTACTTAAAATAATTAACCCCTAATCTTCCGACCGCAAAGCGCCGCCACCTACGTTATCCCTATGTACCCCTAATCTGCTGCCCCTAACATCGCCGACCCCTATATTATATTTATTAACCCCTAATCTGCCCCCCACAACGTCGCCGACACCTACCTACACTTATTAACCCCTAATCTGCCGAGCGGACCTGAGCGCTACTATAATAAAGTTATTAACCCCTAATCCGCCTCACTAACCCTATCATAAATAGTATTAACCCCTAATCTGCCCTCCCTAACATCGCCGACACCTAACTTCAATTATTAACCCCTAATCTTCCGATCGGAGCTCACCGCTATTCTATTAAATGTATTAACCCCTAAAGCTAAGTCTAACCCTAACAGTAACACCCCCCTAAGTTAAATATAATTTACATCTAACGAAATAAATTAACTCTTATTAAATAAATTATTCCTATTTAAAGATAAATACTTACCTGTAAAATAAACCCTAATATAGCTACAATATAAATTATAATTATATTATAGCTATTTTAGGATTAATATTTATTTTACAGGCAACTTTGTATTTATTTTAACCAGGTACAATAGCTATTAAATAGTTAAGAACTATTTAATAGTTACCTAGTTAAAATAATAACAAATTTACCTGTAAAATAAATCCTAACCTAAGTTATAATTAAACCTAACACTACCCTATCAATAAAATAATTAAATAAACTACCTACAATTACCTACAATTAACCTAACACTACACTATCAATAAATTAATTAAACACAATTCCTACCAATAAATACAATTAAATAAACTAGCTAAAGTACAAAAAATAAAAAAGAACTAAGTTACAGAAAATAAAAAAATATTTACAAACATAAGAAATATATTACAACAATTTTAAACTAATTACACCTACTCTAAGCCCCCTAATAAAATAACAAAGCCCCCCAAAATAAAAAATTCCCTACCCTATTCTAAATTAAAAAATTTACAAGCTCTTTTACCTTACCAGCCCTGAACAGGGCCCTTTGCGGGGCATGCCCCAAGAAGTTCAGCTCTTTTGCCTGTAAAAAAAAACATACAATACCCCCCCCCCAACATTACAACCCACCACCCACATACCCCTAATCTAACCCAAACCCCCCTTAAATAAACCTAACACTAAGCCCCTGAAGATCTTCCTACCTTGTCTTCACCATCCAGGTATCACCGATCCGTCCTGGCTCCAAGATCTTCATCCAACCCAAGCGGGGGTTGGCGATCCATAATCCGGTGCTGAAGAGGTCCAGAAGAGGCTCCAAAGTCTTCCTCCTATCCGGCAAGAAGAGGACATCCGGACCGGCAAACATCTTCATCCAAGCGGCATCTTCGATCTTCTTCCATCCGGTGCGGAGCGGGTCCATGTTGAAGCAGGCGACGCGGATCCATCCTCTTCTTCCGATGTCTCCCGACGAATGACGGTTCCTTTAAGGGACGTCATCCAAGATGGCGTCCCTCGAATTCCGATTGGCTGATAGGATTCTATCAGCCAATCGGAATTAAGGTAGGAATTTTCTGATTGGCTGATGGAATCAGCCAATCAGAATCTAGTTCAATCCGATTGGCCGATCCAATCAGCCAATCAGATTGAGCTCGCATTCTATTGGCTGATCGGTAAATTTGTTATTATTTTAACTAGGTAACTATTAAATAGTTCTTAACTATTTAATAGCTATTGTACCTGGTTAAAATAAATACAAAGTTGCCTGTAAAATAAATATTAATCCTAAAATAGCTATAATATAATTATAATTTATATTGTAGCTATATTAGGGTTTATTTTACAGGTAAGTATTTATCTTTAAATAGGAATAATTTATTTAATAAGAGTTAATTTATTTCGTTAGATGTAAATTATATTTAACTTAGGGGGGTGTTACTGTTAGGGTTAGACTTAGCTTTAGGGGTTAATACATTTATTAGAATAGCGGTGAGCTCCGATCGGAAGATTAGGGGTTAATAATTGAAGTTAGGTGTCGGCGATGTTAGGGAGGGCAGATTAGGGGTTAATACTATTTATGATAGGGTTAGTGAGGCGGATTAGGGGTTAATAACTTTATTATAGTAGCGCTCAGGTCCGCTCGGCAGATTAGGGGTTAATAAGTGTAGGTAGGTGTCGGCGACGTTGTGGGGGGCAGATTAGGGGTTAATAAATATAATATAGGGGTCGGCGATGTTAGGGCAGCAGATTAGGGGTACATAGGGATAACGTAGGTTGCGGCGGTTTACGGAGCGGCAGATTAGGGGTTAAAAGTGTAATGCAGGGGTCAGCGATAGCGGGGGCGGCAGAATAGGGGTTAAAAAAAATATGCAGGGGTCAGCGATAGCGGGGGCGGCAGATTAGGGGTTAATAAGTGTAAGGTTAGGGGTGTTTAGACTCGGGGTACATGTTAAGGTGTTAGGTGCAGACGTAGGAAGTGTTTCCCCATAGGAAACAATGGGGCTGCGTTAGGAGCTGAACGCTGCTTTTTTGCAGGTGTTAGGTTTTTTTTCAGCTCAAACAGCCCCATTGTTTCCTATGGGGGAATCGTGCACGAGCACGTTTTTGAGGCCGGCCGCGTCCGTAAGCAACTCTGGTATCGAGAGTTGCATTTGCGGTAAAAATGCCCTACGCTCCTTTTTTGGAGCCTAACGCAGCATTTGTTTTAACTCTCGATACCAGAGTTAAATTTATGGTGCGGCCAGAAAAAAGCCCGCGGAGCGTTAACAGCCCTTTTACCGCCGAACTCTAAATCTAGGCCACTGTGTTTCAAGAATTTAATCTTGATATTTTGAAGATGTTCACTCCATCATTTTTTAATTTCACGGCTTGTGCGCCCAATATATTGCATCCCACAATTACATTCTATTAAATATACAACAAAGATAGACTCACAAGTCGTAATATACTTCCACATGTTGCACCTGGATTTGTGACATTTAAACACTCCACAACGTAGCTTGAAATTATTCAAAAAAGTATATTTGTTGTTAGCAGTGCATGCATATTAATATATAATTTGTCCCTCACTACTTTGCTCGGTGCCAGTTTGTTTTTAATAGTTGGCGCTCTTCTGAAAACAATTCTCGGCTTAGAACTTATATGGTACTTTAAAAACAGATTATTACACAAAATTGGCAAATGTTTGAGTATAATATTTTTAATTTCACGGTGGTCACAAAAAGGGGTGTATTGACAATAGTGGAATCATTTGTGTGATGTTTGTCACTGAGTTTTTTATTAATAGTTTTGACAAAATATTTATTTTGGTCCTCATTCAGTGCTCTTAGATATCCTTGTTGGATCAAATCCAAGGGGTATCCTTTTTCAAGAAATCTGTCTTTAAGGATTATCGATTGTGTTCTAAGTTTCTCCGGATACATCTAAATTGTCCATAGGGGACATTCTTCTTTCAACTTAAATAATGATTGCTATTAAACTCCAGAAAACATATTGTAATCAACCTTTTTTTAAAAAAGTTTTGGAAGTAATATACCTTTGATTGGAAAAAGAGAGTTCTAAATAAATGAATTCAATAGTATTTTTTTGTATGTTACTAGTGAATTCTAAGCCAAAATTATTAGTATTTAATGATTCCATAAAAGTGCCAGCTTCAATAAAAGTCCCTTTGAATAAAAAGAGCAAATCATCTATATAACGGCCATAGAATACCAGATTTGCTCCCATTGAGGATCCATAAATAAGAGTTTCCTCAAAAGCACCCATATACAAGTTGGCAAAACTGGAGGCAAATCTGGTACCCATGGCCGTCCCCTTGGTCTGTAGATAGTACTGCCCTTGATATTTAAAATAATTATGGTTTAAAATAAATTTGATAAGATCAGTGATGAAATCTTGTTGTGTAGGTGGCATATAAATATCATTTTTCAAATAAGATTGAATTGCAAGCATACCATTATTATGGGGAATGTTAGAATAGAGAGAACTAACATCACTGGTAATCCACCAGAGATCCTCAGAGGTTTTAATGTTAGCTAATTTACCCAACAAAAACAAGTTTCTGATGTAGGAATGTGGATAATGTGTGGATGTTATATGTTATATTCTATATGCCTTTTGATGTTTATTCATATGTTTAGCTTGTATACATATATTTTTTGCTTTATTCCCTTGTTTGGCATAGATATATTTTGTTCATTTGTTTTCACACTCATCTGGTGGTATGACATCACCTGATCAGTCTGCACTATCTAGCAATGACAAATGTTTCCAATTATTTTTTAATCAATCATTTGTTTGGTTATAAATACCATGTTAACATTACTATTTTTATGAAGCCTGATGAAACAGCCTTTTAATATCTGAGAAACGTATTTCTTGTTTTACTATTTTAAATAAATGTAAGTTTTATCTTACAACGTGCTATTTGACAATCATTGCTTATCTCCTGTTTGGAGAGAAATCTACAGAAGATATTCTATCCTACGGCTGACACATCACGGGAGGCCAGTCTGATGGGTGACATACTCTGACAGAATTTATGATTTCTTGGCCATTTTTCAGAGAATATGAATGATAACACAAAAACTTTTCTTTTACTCATGGTTAGTGTTTGGCTGAAGCCATTTATTATCAATCAACTGTGTTTACTCTTTTTAAATCATAATGTCAACAGAAACTACCCAAATGACCCTGATCAAAAGTTGACATACCCTAGTACTTAATACCGTGTATTGCCCCCTTTAACATCAATGACAGCTTGAAGTCTTTTGTGGTGTTTGTGGATGAGGTTCTTTATCTTCTCAGATGGTAAAGCTGCCCATTCTTTCTGGCAAAAAGCCTCCAGTTCCTGTAAATTATTGGGCTGTGTTGCATGAACTGCATGTTTTGAGATCTCCCCAGAGTGGCTCAATGATATTGAGGTCAGGAGACTGAGATGGCCACTCCAGAACCTTCACTTTATTCTGCTGTAGCCAATGACAAGTCGACTTGGCCTTATGTTTAGGATCATTGTCATGTTGGAATGTTCAAGTAGGTCCCATGCGCAGCTTCCAGGCTGATGAATGCAAATTTTCCTCCAGTATTTTTTCATAACATACTGCATTCATCTTGCCATCAATTCTGACCAAAATTTCCTGTGCCTTTGTAGCTCACACATCCCCAAAACATCAGCGATCCATCTCTGTTTTTCACAGTAGGAATGGTGTACCTTTCATCATAGGCCTTGTTGACTCCTCTCCAAATGTAGCATTTATGGTTGTGGCCAAAAAGCTTAATTTTGCTCTCATCACTCCAAATGACTTTGTGCCAGAAGGTTTGAGGCTTGTCTTTGTGCTGTTTGGCTTATTGTAAGCGGGATACTTTGTGGCATTTGCATAGTAATGGCTTTCTTCTGGTGACTTGACCATGCAGCCCATCTTTCTTCAAGTGCCTCCTTATTGTGCATCTTGAAACAGCCACACCACATGTTTTCAGAGAGTCCTGTGTTTCACCTGAAGTTATTTGTGGGTTTTTCTTTGCATTCTGAACAATTTTCCTGGCAGTTGTGGATTATATTTTAGTTGGTCTACCTGACCGTGGTTTGGTTTCAACAGAACCCCTCATTTTCCACTTCTTGATTAGAGTTTGAACACTGCTGATTGTCATTCTCTATTCCTTGTATATCTTTTTATATCCCTTTTTCTGTTTTATACAGTTCAACTACCTTTTCCTGCAGATCCTTTGACAATTATTTGGCTTTCCCCATGACTCAGAATCCAGAAACTTCAGTGCAGCACTGGATGAAAGATGCAAGGGTCTGTCAGGAGTACAGAATCTCATTGACCTTTTATACAAACACACAAATTACAAGCAAACAGATCACAGGTGAGGATGATTACCTTTAATAGCCATTCAAACCCCTTTGTGTCAACTTGTATGCATGTTATCAGGCCAAAATCACCAGGGTATGTAAACTTTTGATCAGGGTCATTTTAAGGTTTGTTGATGATTCAGTTGATCAGTAAGACCATGCATGTTTAAGAAGACAGATTTGTTTTTAATATACTAATATACAACTATATTTTAGATTTGAATAAACGTTTGATATACAATAGCCAGTTAAACAGTTGTTAATTTGGGTTGTTCAATTTTGTCAAATAAATTTGTATATGAGGATCAGTTAATGTTATCAAAATATAAATTATTGAGCATAGATTATTGCATAAACATACAAACTATTATGCATTTTCACTATCGATCAATAACATAAACTATAAATATGAATGAGGAATCTCTGAGGAAGCGCATGTACGCATGTACGAAACATGTCAGATAGTAAGAGCTGCACCTCTTGTCTATCACCTGTATGAATAAACACTGTTGGCACTGGCTACCTGTCTGGATCTGTCGTTTTTTCTTCAGTCTATACATATAAGGGCAAAGCATGTCTGTATAAGCTTTAACATAAATTAAATATTATTTGAAAACAACAATGTAATTGCTTGGGTATATAGGGCAGCAGATAAACGTCCTTTGTGATATTTGGAAGATTGTTAAATGGACCTCTCATTTTCTAGCTCATTCTCACTAACAGTATTCCTGCAGTGGTTTTGATATGATGATATTATATGGTGTTCAATGTCACCCTCAATGAGGAAGGGTTCACAGGCATTGATACTACCTTATTGCTTCTGTTGCTAGCCATCAGGGAGGTTTTCTATAAAGAGAAGAAATGCTTTTCAGAGGCCCTATTTCTCCCATAAGACACAAAGAGCCTGTACTTTTCCATTAAGGTGTCTTTTTTTCTTGTAATTGGTAGGTGATTTCCATAAAACTGTTATCTACCTGGATTTAGCCTATGAGAGAATATAAGCTTTTGAGGAACCCCATAATATAAAGATAGCATGCACCGTACACAAAAAAACACCCTATGTACCTGATACTTTAAGTATTAAAGGGACAGTCTACTTGATTTTTTTGTTAAAAAAGATAGAAAACACCTTTCCTACCCTTTTGCCAGCATTGCACAACCAACATTGTTATGTTAATATACTTTACAACCTCTAAACCTCTAAATCTCTGCCTGTTTCTAAGCCCCTGCAGGCCGCTTCTTATATCAGTGGAAGATTTTTTTTTTTTTTAAACCCACAGCACACTAAGATATACACAGAATTACATGATATAGGAGAGTTCATTGTGGATATTTGTTGTTTAAATTTTTTATTTTAATTTCATAGGTGTCAGGAAAGAAGAAAAGGGAATAAAAAATCAGAACTGAAAGCAAAAAAATTGCAGTTTTGGTTGTCTGTGTTTACACTTTTTGAGTATTTATCCAAGATAAGCATGCTGTGGATATGCCTGTCTAGTCTTTTTTTTCCAGTTATCTCTGTAATTGGTGACTATACTGGTCTTCTTTCTATTGGACTTTATAATTTTATTATTTAGTATAATCTAGAGTTTGTTCCAGAAAAAAACCCATCAATTTTCTATAATATCCTAGACCTATGCACAGCTTACTTATCTATTAATCCTCTCCACTTTACCATATAGCTCTGCTAATCAAGCAGTTTATTTCAGAACCTTCAAGCCACACAGAGTTTTAAAATATTGCTGGATGACTTATTAATATGTATTGGACAATTTGTGTTGGATTATATCCATCTGGAATTAAGTAACGTTTATTTCCCAGACTCATGACTAAGGCCCTTGAGCCATACTTAGCAAGATAAATTGAGGGCATAAGAGAGAAAAATCAACTTTTTCCTTGCCTAAATTCAGATTTTAATGTTATTCAATGCTCAACTCATTTCCTGACCTCTTAGACTGTACTGTGCTCAAATAATACAATCTACATTTTAGCTACATATTTTAGCTTCTCGTTTCTAGAGACATTCACAGATGTTTATGGTAGAAATACTGCCTATAGTCTTATAAATTTGTATAATAAGATAGATTCATTTAAAAGGTACACAGCTTATAGCCGTATCACAGTAATGAAAGATTTACAGCAAATTGTACATTTCTGTATTCACCCATTCCCAATTCATTTTAATCATTCTCCTTACAGAACTGCAATTTAATAATTGTTATCACTAGTTATACAGTTTTGGATTAGTGAATGCACTTTTCAACAAATTCTGACTAATATTTCCAATTGTTATATTTGTAACAAGGGCTCAGTATCACATTATTTTTAGCTTAAAGGGACAGTCTAGGCCAAAATAAACTTTCATGATTCAGATAGAGCATGTAATTTTAAACAATTTTCCAATTTACTTTTATCACCAATTTTGCTTTGTTCTTTTGGTATTCTTAGTTGAAAGCTTAACCTAGGAGGTTCATATGCTAATTTCTTAGACCTTGAAGCCCACCTCTTTCAGATTGCATTTTAACAGTTTTTTACCACTAGAGGGTGTTAGTTCACGTATTTCATATAGATAACACTGTGCTCTTGCACGAGAAGTTATCTGGGAGCAGGCACTGATTGGCTAGACTGCAAGTCTGTCAAAAGAACTGAAAAAGGGGCAGTTTGCAGAGGCTTAGATACAAGATAATCACAGAGGTTAAAAGTATATTTTTATAACTGTGTTGGTTATGCAAAACTGGGAAATGGGTAATAAAGGGATTATCTATCTTTTAAAACAATAAAAATTCTGGTGTAGACTGTCCCTTTAAAGCATATGTAACAGGTACAGTCTGAATTTTATTCAGATTTATTTCTCATGTTACCCAACCCAGTTTAGCACAAAGTGTTAATAGAATTTCAGATTTTGTAGTCACAGAGACTAGTATGTCCATCAACAATTTGTTTAAGCCTTTGAATTATATATAGATGTAAATCCAGGGTTCAGGAAAAGTTGTGGTCATATGATTGTGAGAGCCATTAAGGTGCTTCCTTTTCTTTTCCCTCAGACTTTGCTGGGTGGGAAGGGACAGGAGGATTCAGTGCTGCAAAGGACCGAATGGAACTTTCTCCCTATAGTGAAGGAGTCTGCGGCTTAACTGTCTTGAAATGTTGAACTGGAAGAGTAGTGTCTCCTTGCTTAAGGAAAGCTGCAGCAGGAAGGTTTGCTTCAGGAGGTCAATACTCAAGTTTGACATAAAGGTGCGCAAAGTATTGGCTCCCTAAAGATTTAGGTATATTATTTAGCCTCAAACCCATAGTAAGAAGCTGGTGTTTTCCTGCCCCTATGATGTGGGATTAGACTATTCCAAGTATACTGGTTGATTAGTTTGGACAAACTGGACCTGGAGCAAGAGATATCTGTTTTCCCACCTCTCAGTGAGCAAGTATTTTAGGTTGCATTGTTATGGTGTGTGGAGGATTCCCCATGGCATCCCCTTATTCCACTGAGAGAGAAGAGACTCTCTGCTGAAAGACAGATTGGTTAGAGTTCAGAAGCCAGGAAGAACTAGTTCTGTCCAGATTGCTTTACCAGAGAAGGGTCTGAGACAGACACATATTAGTAGTCCTCGGATGGGTTGCTATCCTTGTTTAGGATGTTGCAACTGCAACAGCATGATCAAAGGTGGGATATTTCTACACCCCCTAACGGGAAAGAGATATAATATTTCTGGATACCATACATGCAATACAGATTTCATTATTTATCTGATTAAATGCCCCTGCTCCAAAATCTATGTAGGGGAGTCAACACGCAGGGCCAGGGATCGTATAAATGATCACAAATCCAATATTCGTACAAAAAATCTTGATGCCCCAGTGTCAGGTCATTTTCTTCAGGCTGGTCACTCAATCTCACAACTTAGGTTTCAAATCATTGAACATATTAAAAGACCTAGGCGAGGGGGTGATAGGGTTAAACTGTTGAAAACCAGGGACACTTTTTGGATATACATCCTACAATCTATGGCTCCTGTAGGGATGAATAAAGAAATAGATTGGGGGGTAACCCTTTAATATACATGTCTCTCCTATAACTATAGAATAGTACCTTGTGGGCTATATACTTACACTAGACAATATATGTATTTTTGGGAACTTTGTATATATTTTTTGCTAGTTCTAAGTATTTTTAACTTTAATATATAAATGTGTTATATATTGTTTTTAATTTAGGTTGTATGTATTTACAGGTCTTTGAGTGTTAAAGAAGAGTGATCTCTCTGCTAACAACCACTAGAGGGAGTATGTAGGTTAGGAATGTACTTGATTACCCCTGAACCAGGTAATTGAGCCCCTCCCCTCTAAGTAAGGGTATAAAGTGTGAGCAGTTATGATGTCATTTAGAACATGATAAGGTCAGTGTATGACCGAAACGTTGTATCTCTTGTCTGCCATGATGTTAAACTAATAAAGGAAGATTTTTTGCATTTACAAGGTGCTGCTGTTTTTCTGCCTCTTTGGATTCTACAAGGGACTATTGCAGGGTCCCTACAGCGTGCACCTATTTGCCTGGGTACTAGTGCTGGGCCTTTTACACTATATACTATTTGCTTTACCAGAATAGTCAGGTATTGGGATATATTTTCTGCTTTCACTCCATTAGCCAGGTACATACAAAATAAATATTTAGAAATGCAAAGAACATTTTCCCCTATATAAAATATGTATGGTACATGCACAGTAAAAAACACTATTAAGTATTAAATATGAATAATAATGGTATTTGAGTGGAAAGGGCTCAAAAGTATGTATAAATATGTTTTTCTGTTTATAAAAGTTTATATACATATGTGTTTATATGTGTATTTATGTATGTATACTTACACATATTTAGACTTGTATATATTTATTATGGCTCTTTCCACTCAAACACCTTGTCGTATACCATATACCCTTTAACCCTTTTAACTTTTTATTAATATTTTATTAGTGTATATATGAGTGTAACACTTTATTTTATGTATTTATGATGTGTTTGGATCTACTTTTCTCTTGTAAGGTGTATCCAGTCCACAGATTCATCCATTACTTGTGGGATATTCTCCTTCCCAACAGGAAGCTGCAAGAGGATCACTTCAGAGCTGTCTATATAGCTCCTCCCCTAACTGCCACTTCCCAGTCATTCTCTTGCAGCTCTCGACAAGGGAAGTAGCTAGAGAGATGTGGTGCATTAATGTAGTTTATCTTCAATCAAAAGTTTATTATTTTCAAATGGTACCGGAGTTGTACTATTTTAGCCTCAGGCAGAAAGTTGAAGAAGAGTCTGCCTGTGGTTTTTGATGATCTTAGCAGCTTGTAACTAAGATCCACTGCTGTTCTCACACATAACTGAAGAGATGGGTAACTTCAGCTGGGGGAATAGCGTGCAGGGTCTCCTGCTCTGAGGTATGTGCAGTTTTAAATTTTTCTAGAGAGATGATAAGCTAGAAAATGCTGACAATACCGGATTTATTTAAGGTAAGCCTGATTACAGTGATTTAATAACGACTGGTATCATGTTTGCTGTAAAGGGTAATATTTTTGTTATTTACTCCCATTACTGAATAGATATAACGTTTGCTTGAGGTATATAAACGTTTATTACATATTGGTGATAAAACTTTATTCTGGGGCCCAGTTTTTCCACATGGCTGACTAGATTTTGTCTAGGGATAGTTTTTTAAGGCTCTCTCACTGTGAGTACAGGTTGGGAGGGGCCTATTTTCACGCCTAAAGGGTTTTTGTGCCTTCCAAAGTCATTGTATGGGTAGGTAGGGCCACAGCAGAGCTGTGGCAGTTGGTTGTGACTGTTTAAAAATGTTTATATCGTTTTTTTTATCCGGTTTTGAAACTTGCTTGCTGGTCTCATTACTAGTCTGTTTAAACATGTCTGACTTAGAGGAAACTCATTGTTCATTATGTTTAGAAGCCATTGTGGAACCCCCTCTTAGAATGTGTACCAAATGCACTGATTTTACTATAGATTACAAAGACCATATTCTGGCTTTAGAAAATTTATCACCAGAAGAAATTGACAAGGAGGAAGTTATGCCTTCTAACTCTTCCCATGTGTCAGAACCTATAAATCCCGCTCAGGGGACGCCAAGTACATCTAGCGAGCCCATTGCGTATACCTTGCAAGACATGGCGGCAGTTATGAATCATACCCTTACAGAGGTATTATCTAAACTGCCAGGATTGCAAGGAAAGCGAGACAGCTCTGGGACTAGAATAAATACAGAGCTCTCTGACGCTTTAGTGGCTATGCCTGATACACCCTCACAATGTACTGAAGCTGAAGCAGGGGAGCTTCAATCTGTGGGTGATTTTTCTGATTCAGGGAAGATACTTCAACCTGATTCTGATATGTCTACATTTAAATTTAAGCTTGAGCACCTCCGCGTATTGCTCAGGGAGGTCTTAGCAACTCTGGATGACTGTGACACTATTGTAGTCCCAGAGAAATTATGTAGATTGGATAAATACTATGCAGTACCTACTTACACTGATGTTTTTCCAATCCCTAAAAGGTTTTCTGAAATTATTACTAAGGAATGGGATAGACCAGGTGTACCGTTCTCTCCCCCTCCTGTTTTTAAAAAGATGTTTCCTATAGACGCCGCTACATGGGACTTATGGCAGACGGTCCCTAAGGTGGAGGGAGCGGTTTCTACTCTAGCTAAGCGTACCACTATCCCTGTCGAGGACAGTTGTGCTTTTCTAGATCCAATGGATAAAATATTAGAGGGTTACCTTAAGAAAATTTTTATTCAACAAGGTTTTATTCTCCAGCTTCTTGCATGCATTGCCCCAGTCACTGCTGCTGAAGCTTTCTGGTTTGAGTCTCTAGAGGAGGCTCTATAGGTTGAAACCCCGTTGGAAGATATTATTGACAAGCTTAAGGCTCTTAAGCTAGCCAATTCATTTGTTTCTGACGTCGTTGTTCATTTAACCAAACTAATGGCTAAAAATTCAGGTTTTGCTATTCAGTTGCGTAGGGCGCTATGGCTTAAATCCTGGTCAGCTGACGTGACTTCAAAGTCTAAACTTCTAAACATTCCCTTCAAAGGACAGACCCTATTCGGGCCTGGACTGAAGGAGATCATTTCTGACATCACTGGAGGAAAAGGTCACGCCCTTCCTCAAGATAGGTCCAACAAATTAAGGACCAAACAGTCTAGTTTTCAGCCCTTTCGAAACTTCAAGAATGGCGCAGCTTCAACTTCCTCTAACACAAAACAAGAGGGAACTTTTGCCCAGTCTAAGCCGGTCTGGAGACCTAACCAGGCTTGGAACAAGGAGAAACAGGCCAAAAAGCCTGCTGCTGCCTCTAAGACAGCATGAAGGAGCAGCCCCCGATCCAGAAACGGATCTAGTAGGGGGCAGACTCTCTCTCTTCGCCCAGGCTTGGGCAAGAGATGTGTAGGATCCCTGGGCATTGGAAATTGTGTCCAAGGGTTATCTTCTGGAATTCAAAACCTCTCCCCCAAGAGGGAGATTTCATCTATCACTTTTATCTGCAAACCAGATAAAGAGCGAGGCATTCTTACATTGTGTTCAAGACCTCCTAGTTATGGGAGTGATCCACCCAGTTCCGCAGGAGGAACAGGGACAGGGCTTCTATTCAAATCTGTTTGTAGTTCCCAAAAAAGAGGGAACATTCAGACCAATCTTAGATCTCAAGATCTTAAACAAATTTCAAGATGGAGACTATTCGAACCATCCTTCCTATGATCCAGGAGGGTCAATATATGACTACCGTAGACTTAAAGGATGCTTATCTTCACATCCCGATACACAAAGATCATCATCGTTTTCTCAGGTTTGCCTTTCTAGACAGGCACTACCAGTTTGTGGCTCTTCCCTTTGGGTTGGCCACGGCACCAAGAATCTTTACAAAGGTTCTAGGGTCCCTTCTAGCGGTCCTAAGGCCGCGGGGTATAGCAGTAGCCCCTTACTTAGACAACATTCTGATACAGGCTTCGACTTTTCAATTTGCCAGGTCCCACACGGACATTCTTCTGGCATTTCTGAGGTCCCATGGGGGGAAGGTGAACGAAGGACCTCTATCACTCTATCACCTCTAACAAAAGTTTCATTCCTAGGGACTCTGATAGATTCGGTAGAAATGAAGATTTACCTAACGAAGGCCAGATTATCAAAACTTCTAGACTCTTGCCGTGTTCTTTATTCCACTTCTCGTCCTTCAGTGGCTTAGTGTATGGAAGTAATCGGTTTAATGGTAGCGGCAATGGACATAGTACCGTTTGCCCGCCTACATCTCAGACCGCTGCAACTTTGCATGCTCAGTCAGTGGAATGGGGATTACATAGATTTGTCCCCTCTACTAAATCTGGATTAAGAAACCAGGGATTCTCTTCTCTGGTGGCTATCTCGGGTCCATCTGTCCAAGGGGATGAGCTTCCGCAGGCCAGATTGGACTATAGTAATGACAGATGCCAGCCTTCTGGGCTGGGGTGCAGTCTGGAACTCCCTGAAGGCTCAGGGCTCGTGGACTCAGGAGGAGGCACTCCTCCCGATAAACATTCTGGAACTAAGAGCGATATTCAATGCTCTTCAGGCTTGGCCTCAGCTAGCTGCGGTCAGGTTCATCAGATTTCAGTCAGACTGTAGCCTATATCAACCATCAGGGGGGAACAAGGAGCCCCCTGGCAATGTTGGAGGTTTCAAAGATAATTCTATAGGCAGAGGTTCACTCTTGCCATCTCTCAGCTATCCATATCCCAGGAGTAGAGAACTGGGAGGCGGATTTTCTAAGTCGGCAGACTTTTCATCCGGGGGAGTGGGAGCTCCATCCGGAGGTATTTGCCCAGCTGATTCAACTATGGGGCAAACCAGAACTGGATCTCATGGCATCTCGTCAGAATGACAAACTTTCTTGTTACGGGTCCAGGTCAAGGGATCCCCAGGCAGCGCTGATAGATGCTCTAGCAGCGCCCTGGTCCTTCAGCCTGGCTTATGTATTTCCACCGTTTCCTCTGCTCCCTCGGCTTATTGCCAAGATCAAGCAGGAGAGAGCTTTGGTGATTTTTATAGCTCCTGCATAGCCACTCAGGACTTGGTATGCAGATCTGGTGGACATGTCATCCTTTCCACCATGGACTTCACTTCTACTTCAAGGTCCCTTCAAACATCCAAATCTAATTTCTCTGCGTCTGACTGCTTGGAGATTGAATGCTTCATTTTATCAAAGCGTGGTTTTTCCGAGTCGGTCATTGATACCTTAATTCAGGCAGGAAAATCTATCATAAGATATGGTGTAAATATCTTCATTGGTGTGAATCCAAGGGTTACTTATGGAGTAAAGTCAGGATTTCCAGGATATTGTCTTTTCTCCAAGAAGTATTGGAGAAGGAATTGTCAGCTAGTTCCTTAAAGGGACAGATTTCTGCTCAGTCTATTCTTTTGCACAAGCATCTGGCGGATGTTCCAGACGTTCAGGCATTTTGTCAGGCTTTAGTTAGAATCAAGCCTTTGTTTAAACCTGTTGCTCCGCCATGGAGTTTAAATCTAGTTCTTAAAGTTCTTCAAGGGGTTCCGTTTGAACCTCTGCATTCCATAGATAAAGCTTTTATCTTGGAAAGTTCTGTTTTTGGTAGCTATTTCTTCGGCTCGAAGAGTTTCAGAGTTATCTGCCTTGCAGTGTGATTCCCCTTATCTGATCTTCCATGCAGATAAGGTAGTTTTGCATACCAAACCTGGGTTTCTTCCTAAGGTTGTATCTAATAAGAAAATCAATCAGGAGATTGTTGTTCCGTTACTGTGTCCTAATCCTTCTTCAAAGAAGGAACGTCTATTACACAATATTGACGTGGTTCGTGCTTTAAAGTTTTATTTACAAGCTTCTAAAGATTTTCGTCAAACATCTGCATTGTTTGTTGTCTACTCTGGACAGAGGAGAGGCCAAAAGGCTTCGGCAACTTCTCTTTCTTTTTGGTTAAGAAGTATAATCCGCTTAGCTTATGAGACTGCTGGCCAGCAGCCTCCTGAAAGAATTACAGCTCATTCCACTAGAGCGGTGGCTTCCACATGGGCTTTTAAAAATGAGGCTTCTGTGGAACAGATTTGTAAGGCGGCGACTTGGTCTTCGCTTCATACTTTTTCTAAATTCTACAGATTTGATACTTTTTCTTCTTCGGAGGCTATTTTTGGGAGAAAGGTCTTACAGGCAGTGGTGCCTTCTGTTTAAGCGCCTGCCTTGTCCCTCCCTTCATCCGTGTCCTATAGCTTTGGTATTGGTATCCCACAAGTACTGGATGAATCCGTGGACTGGATACACCTTACAAGAGAAAACAAAATTTATGCTTACCTGATAAATTTATTTCTCTTGTGGTGTATCCAGTCCACGGCCCGCCCTGTCATGTTAAGGCAGGTGTTTAAGCATCATTTTTTATTTTTTATTTATTCCTAACCCTGTACGCGATATTTAATTTGCGCTTGTGCAGTTGCATTTAATTGTATCTTGTAATAAGAACTCAAGTTAGCACGGGCATGATATTACAATATTGTGCCCATGCTTATGATTGTGTGCCACTTGTAATCCAGCCCAATGTTAGTCCTAGGCATTACAATAATACACTCCAATTTTTGAGTACATTCCAAAATCCAATCTTATTCTAAAATTCAAACTTATATTCCTTATCTATGTCCATTGGAATTAGTTATTATTATTTCTCTCCTTAGCACATTATCACATATATGTTTTGTGGCTATAAAGGATTAACATTATAAGGCTGGACCATTGCCATCTGGCCTGTCCTGATTGGACCATTGAACCTATGTAATGTACTCTGTTGTTTGAATCCTTTACCTCTGATGAAGCGCAGGTGTATTTTCCTGAAACATGTCAGGTCTTTCTACTTATGACCCCAATTATGTTCTTGGATTGTACCAATAAACACACAGACTTATATTGAACTTTTACAGCCTGGGAACAGTTATTTCTATTTCCTGGTGATTATTGCAAAAAAACTTTAGATAGTCTGGAAGAACATAAAGCAACATTATTTGGATGATTATACATATTTACATCTGCTGTTTATTTTTTGCTCATGTTTTCTTATTTATATTTGCAATAATTATAGCATAGTTGTCAACTGTTTTTCTCGGGACAGTCCCTTTTTTGTTTTTTTTCTGTCCCTGCATATTAACTCTGTCCCCTGTTCAATTTAGACTATTTAGTTTACTGCAGTCTTCTGTTCATTGAAATTTAGCAGTGTGTATAGGTTTCAGGTAAGGGGAAGCCATAAGATTATATATAATACTAGGGAGGGTAGGAGGGAAGAGTTGAGGAAGTAAGGTAGCTCAATAGTGTTGCACAATTTGGAACAAATTTAATTTCCCCCATGTATATGCTAAGGCTTTGTTTACCAGGGGCATAACACATCAGGCTCTTCCTGTGCTGAGATTGGAACTCACAGACATACAAAACAATACAAATTTAGAGCAAGATTATGGAAATGAAATGGAGTGCTATCATTTGCGCACAAGCAATATCGTCTTTTCAAGGCCATTTGCACGCAAGTTAAATTTCCCTTGTTTTACAAGTTGAAAGTAAATGTGAACACATGAGCACAATCGCGGTTTATGTTAGAATGATTACTGCAACCTCATAGCTCTGGTTAACTCTCACATCTCTGTGTGTGTACATATGTATTTTGTACTTATATGTGTATATATATATATATATATATATATATATATATATATATATATATATATATATATATATATATATATATATTTACACATATAAATACATATGTATATATTTATAGACAAATATATAAGTGAAGCCCTTTGCAGTCAAGTAGATGAAAACATGAAAATCATATTTATGCAATATTCATATTTAATAAAGGTTTAATTTACTGTAAATATGATGCATTCCAATCTCTCTCTTTCTCTCTCTCTCTCTCTCTCTCTCTCTCTCTCTCTCTCTCTCTCTATATATATATATATATATATATAAAATCATGTATATATATATATATATATATATATATATATATATATATATATATATATACAGGTAGCCCTCAGTTTACGCCGGGGTTAGGTTCCAGAAGGAATGGTTGTAAATCGAAACCGTTGTAAATTGAAACCCAGTTTATAATGTAAGTCAATGGGAAGTGAGGGAGATACGTTCCAGGCCCCTCTCAAAATTGTCATAAGTAACACCTAATACATTATTTTTAAAGCTTTGAAATGAAGACTTTAAATGCTAAACAGCATTATAAACCTAATAAATAATCACACAACACAGAATATATAATTTAACTAAGTTAAATGAACAAAAACATTTGCTAAACAGCATTATAAACCTAATAAAATAATCACACAACACAGACTTCACTTGCATTTTTCTGCAAACAGTTCTTTCTATGCATTCCAATCTGGACTGATTTATAGACAGGAAGATCTTGTTCCTTTGAAATCTGCTTGATAGCTCAGGTCTGGTTAAACTGATTAATTTCAGCTTGCTTGGCTTTGCTGCAACACAAGCGGACAGCTCCACCTACTGGCTATTTTAATAAATGCACTGCTTCTCAATACTTTTCAATAGCAGTCACATGACTGAAAAATAAGGTTGTTATTCTGAAACGGTGTAAATTGAACCGTTGTAAAACGAGGGCCACCTGTATATATATATATATATATATATATATATATATATATATATATACATATATATATATATATTTATATATATATATGGAAAATGTGTGTGAAAACCCTTCAGATATACATTTGAAGATCTCTTTAAGAATAAATGTAAGATATTCTGCTAAATGCACAACAATGGATTATGAAATGCAATATTATCTTCCTATGTTGCACTTTTAAATTACTGCAATCCTGTTAACGGGATTTTTGGGTGTAAGGTTTTTTCAACCTTTTCATCTCCATTGAAGTCTTCACAAAGTATCTTGTTTCCGTGACTTTGTGAACATGAGTGTTTAAACTTTTTACTTTCAAGTCTTAATACGAGCGTGAATCGCTGAGCGCAAAAAACACGATCACAAACTACCCCTCCACTCGTAGGGGGAAATTTACCAAGCAGCAGATGCTGCTATCTCCCTGCATAGTTTCTGGCTCATAAGTCCGCTGCTCCTTAACTTGTTTGACTTTTAGGTGGCGGACTGCAATCATCATGATCAGATACAGTCGGGATTGACACCCCCTGCTAGCGGCCGATTGGCTACGAATGTGCAGGGGGTAGCATTGCACAAGCTGTTGGAATTTAGCGTAGCGATGCAGGGCAGACATGATTCGCTATAGCCAATCATGTCCGCCCGGGGTTTGATAAATAGACTCCATAATCTAGCCCTTACTGGGGTATTTTTGGGTCTGCTAGCAATCACTGCAGCAGCATATATAAAAACATGAACAGTTATCTTACAAAATGATTTCTAATTGTGTCAATAGTGTCTTGGAAAAGTAAAACATACAAATAAGTCCTCAACATAGCTGCATATAATATTCTCAGCATCCCCAAGACAGCAGTTAGCAGGTTAACATACTGAGGTAATATCATTGTATAATTTCACTCTGTGTAACATCTATATAAACTATACAGATGCTGAATGGTTAAGAATTTAACCCTTGTTGGTTTTTATTGGTACTTTATACAAAGGTATAATTTATATGTCAATGGTGTGCTTGAGATTAAGGGAGGTGACGAGGAGCTTGATGATTTAACCTGCAAAGCTAAAGCAGTACTTAAAGAAAATGTTCTATGTTAGAACAATTTCATTATTACACTTTTGTTTGCAAAGCGAAACATAGTTAAAGTCAGTTCCATAGCAACAATGAACTGCTAGGAGCTAGCTAAAGACATCTGGTGAACCAATAATAAAAGTAAAAT
Source organism: Bombina bombina (assembly GCF_027579735.1). Lineage (NCBI taxonomy): Eukaryota > Metazoa > Chordata > Amphibia > Anura > Bombinatoridae > Bombina > Bombina bombina. Next base: position 1,209,857,566 of record NC_069499.1, on the reverse strand, counting down.
GTGTGTAGCCTCCATTCAACAGCTAGCTCCCAGTACTGCATTGCGGAGTCCACAAATGGCGGCACCAAAGGCAGGTTAAAATAAATTTTTCATTGCACCTGGGTCATACAAAGTGACGTTTCGGGCATCAAGCCCTTAATCATACATATGTATGATTAAGGGCTTGATGCCCGAAACGTCACTTTGTATGACCCAGGGGCAATGAAAATAAATCTCTTTTAACCTGCCTTTGGTGCTGGCATTTGTGGACTTTGCTCAAGAGGGTATACAGCTGTGTCGGTGTGCACCAGACAGTTAGTGCTGTACAATTGGAGTGAGTAATACAGAACTGCATTGCTACTGAGGATACATGCATATCCTTTTTAACTAAGGTACCCAAGAGCAAAGCAGAAGTAAATTTAAAAATGACATGCTGTATCTGAATCATGAAATGTAATTTAATGTTAACTTTCCTATCTCTATAAGCAATAAGTATGGCTAATGTATGCTACTAGTATTTTATGTGCTTATTTTAGGGTGGACTGGCATGGCTGGAGCTATGGGCATAGCTCTGCTGCAAAGTTTCCCTGGTAATTTATTTCAAATTTTGCACCATCTATGATTATTGGTATTTATTTCCTATTTGTAATAAATCCATATGTTACAGTAATGGTGTCTGACATACTTTTTGCATGTGTTTGGGTTTAATTTGTCTCAGGTTCTGTAGGTTCCTCAAGAAGTATGTTCAGTTAGTGGTCGCACTGTAAATTAAGTTAGTTCAATATGTCCCAGTCTCCCTAAACCAACAAAGACTCGACCTCTCCCTGTGAAGTCACAGTGCATGCAATGGCCATTGCGTTCTGTCTGCTCCGTCTTTTCTGAAGATGGTGAAGAAAGATATACATGGAATACAACATAATGAGCAGAAACAATATAATGTACTATGGATTTCCGAATATGGTAAGAAGCTGCACTACGCTAAATGTTGGTAATTGCTCTGTTTATATTTGTCAAAACAACAGACGACTGCTTGCTTAAATTACTGTATTAAGTGAAAATTAAGGACAAAATTGGAAATTACCGATTGTCATCAACTACTGGCACTGCAGATTGCAGAGTTAAATACTGAGAAAAAAAATATTGTCTTTTCACTTTTCCTTCAGGAGCTGATATATATTTTTTTTTTTTAAAAGAAAGAACATTTTATCTGACCTTGCATTGACTACCAACTTACCAAGCCTTAAATAAAATTACTATAAAGATCTCATACTACTCCCACAAGTCTCTAAGCCTTTGGAATAGCTTCAATCAACCCCATCTTCCCTTGACCTCAGGGGAGCTCACAACCTGCTTTATATCAGCAAAGGTAAAGAATGTAAAACAGTTTTTTATTCCTTGTATTTGTGTTATTGGCTGAATGCATTTAAGCTCATGTTAAAAATGAGCTGCTATTGCGAGATCAGCTGTAACATCTTTTTAGGAAACCCCTAAAAATAAAAACTTCTGTTATAAGCTCAATTGTTTACTACAATTACAATCACAAGGTAAGACAAGCTAGCTGGCAACATATTATTCAAAGATGTTAAAGTGATGGTTATCTCTCTCTTTTATAAAAACAGATCCGGAATGTAAGTGATATTTTTGATGAAGCTAAATTAATCAGTTGTAATGAAGCTAAGCTGTAACTTACATTTTAATATAGATAAAAAAAATTAAAATACCCCGCACTCCGCTGCCCACTTCAAAAGTAAATTTTTCTGTGAGCTAACGGTTTAAATTGTTCTAGCTACAACAAAAGGTGCCCAAAGGGGAGAGCAATGATTGGAGAAAAATTGGAGTTAATGGGGTATATTTATCAAGCTCCGAATGGGGCTTGATGCCCCGTGTTTCTGGCGAGCCTGCAGGCTCGCCAGAAACAGCAGTAATGAAGCAGCGGTCACAAAGATCGCTGTTCCATAAGCTGTCTGCCTGCTCTGAGCAGGCGGATACACATCGCCGGAAATCAACCCAATCAAGTACGATCAGGTTGGCCGCGAGTCTGTAGGGGGTGGCGTTGCACCAGCAGCTCTTGTGAGCTGCTGGTGCAATGCTGAATACGGCAAGTGTATTGCTTGCCGTATTCAGCAAGTCGGACCTGATCTGCACTGTCAGATCAGGTCCGCCAGACCTTGATACATAGGGGCCTAAACCTTTAACCAACAGAAAAAATGTTTTTTGAGCTTGGGTCATTTGCATTTTATATCGATATTAACCCCTTAATGACCAAGGACGTACGCCATACGTCCTCAGAAAAAATGCAGTTAACGCCTGAGGACGTATGGCATACGTCCTCGGTTTGGAAAGCAGCTGGAAGCGATCCTCATCGCTTCCAGCTGCTTTCCGGTTATTGCAGGATGCCTCAATATCGAGGCATCCTGCAATAACAATTTGTACCCCTCCGGTGCAGAGAGAGCCACTCTGTGGCCCTCTCTACACCGGACATCGATGGCTGCAATCGTTGGTGGGTGGGAGCTGCAGTGGGAGGCGGGTTGGCGGCCATCGATGGCTTCAGAGACACAGAGGGGGGCGGGATCGGGGGCGGGAGAGTCAGGGGCGCGCACAGACACGCGCGCATGCACGGGGGATCGGCGGGCGGGCGCGTGCACGGGGAGGGAGCGGGTGGGAACTGCTTACACTACAGAAATAAGTGGGAGGAAGAGGGGGAATAAATGCCCCCAAAAAGTAATCTAAGGGATCTGGGAGGGGGTGGGGGTAGGGGTTGGTCGTGGGGAAGCTACACTACTGAAAAATGTAAAAAATTAAATAAAAAAGAGAACAAATATTGTTAACTGGGTACTGGCAGACAGCTGCCAGTACCCAAGATGGCCCCCAATAAGGCAGAGGGGGGGGGTTAGAGAGCTGTTTTGGGGGGGATCAGGGAGGTTGGGGGCTAAGGGGGGATCCTATGTAAATATGCTAAAGATGTATTTAAAAAAAAAAAATTGTTTTAGTACTGGCAGACTTTCTGCCAGTACTTAAGATGGCGGGGACAATTGTGGGGTGGGGGAGGGAAGGGAGCTGTTTGGGAGGGATCAGGGGGTCTGATGTGTCAGGTGGGAGGCTGATCTCTACACTAAAGCTAAAATTAACCCTGCAAGCTCCCTACAAACTACCTAATTAACCCCTTGACTGCTAGCCATAATACACGTGTGATGCGCAGCAGCACTTAGCGGCCTTCTAATTACCAAAAAGCAACGCCAAAGTCATATATGTCTGCTATTTCTGAACAAAGGGGATCCCAGAGAAGCATTTACAACTATTTGTGCCATAATTGCACATGCTGTTTGTAAATAATTTCAGTGAGAAACCTAAAATTGTGAAAAATGTAGCGTTTTTTTTAATTTGATTGCATTTGGCGGTGAAATGGTAGCATGAAATATACCAAAATGGGCCTAGATCAATACTTGGGGTTGTCTACTACACTACACTGAAGCTAAAATTAACCTTAGAAGCTCCCTACATGCTCCCTAATTAACCCCTTCACTGCTGGGCATAATACATGTGTGGTGCGCAGTCGCATTTAGCAGCCTTCTAATTAGTAAAAAGCAAAACCAAAGCCATATATGTCTGCTATTTATGAACAAAGGGGATCCCAGAGAAGCATTTACAACCATGTATGCTATAATTGCATAAGTTTTTTGTAAATTATTTCAGTGAGAAACCTAAAGTTTGTGAAAAAAATTGTGAAAAAGTGAACAATTTATTTTATTTGATCATATTTGGCGGTGAAATGGTGGCATGAAATATACCAAAATGGGCCTAGATCAATACTTTGGGATGTCTTCTAAAAAAATATATATACATGTCAATGGATATTCAGGGATTCCTGAAAGATAGCAGTGTTCTAATGTAACTAGCGCTAATTTTGAAAAAAAGTGGTTTGGAAATAGCAAAGTGCTACTTGTATTTATGGCCCTATAACTTGCAAAAAAAAGCAAAGAACATGTAAACATTGGGTATTTCTAAACTCAGGACAAAATTTAGAAACTATTTAGCATGGTTTTTGTTTGGTGGTTGTAGATGTATAAAAGATTTTGGGGGTCAAAGTTAGAAAAAGTGTGTTTTTTTCCATTTTTTCCTCATATTTTATAAAAATTTTTATAGTAAATTATAAGATATGATGAAAATAATGGTATATTTTGAAAGTCCATTTAATGGCGAGAAAAACGGTATATAATATATGTGGGTACATTAAATGAGTAAGGGGAAAATTACAGCTAAACACAAACACCGCAGAAATGTAAAAATAGCCTTGGTCCCAAACGGACAGAAAATGGAAAAGTGCTGTGGTCATTAAGGGGTTAAAAAGTAAGGTATAGCGCATCTTCATTACAACTGATGAATTAAACTCCATCTAAAATATCATTAACATTTCGGATCTGTTTTTTTTAAAGGGGAGAGTTTACCCTCACTTTAAACTTTATACATTTTACACTGTGGGCTAGATTACAACTGGAGCGCTAAACTATTGCTCTCCCGCAAACGGTCAAAGTTGCCCGTTAGCCGGAGTGCAATAATTAACCATTACTACTTATTACTACCGCAAGCTTGCGGTAGCAATTAGCACTTACAAAATTAACCAGAGATCGGATCTCTGATTAATTTGATATAGTCCCAAAATACTGTCTAGTGTAGTATATTAAAAAATAAAGGTGGCAGCATCTTACTGCACTAGGCAGTATTTTGGGGTTAAAGTCGCTGGGAGTGGGGTATTAGAAAAAAAACTACACTAAAAAAATGCCTTTATATTGCGGTGTATGGGAACTGTGTGTTCCCAGTAAATATATATGTATATGCTTTTATATATATATACTGTATGTATATATATATATATATATATATATATAGGGAGTGCAGAATTATTAGGCAAATGAGTATTTTGACCACATCATCCTCTTTATGCATGTTGTCTTACTCCAAGCTGTATAGGCTCGAAAGCCTACTAGCAATTAAGCATATTAGGTGATGTGCATCTCTGTAATGAGAAGGGGTGTGGTCTAATGACATCAACACCCTATATCAGGTGTGCATAATTATTAGGCAACTTCCTTTCCTTTGGCAAAATGGGTCAAAAGAAGGACTTGACAGGCTCAGAAAAGTCAAAAATAGTGAGATATCTTGCAGAGGGATGCAGCACTCTTAAAATTGCAAAGCTTCTGAAGCGTGATCATCGAACAATCAAGCGTTTCATTCAAAATAGTCAACAGGGTCGCAAGAAGCGTGTGGAAAAACCAAGGCGCTAAATAACTGCCCATGAACTGAGAAAAGTCAAGCGTGCAGCTGCCAAGATGCCACTTGCCACCAGTTTGGCCATATTTCAGAGCTGCAACATCACTGGAGTGCCCAAAAGCACAAGGTGTGCAATACTCAGAGACATGGCCAAGGTAAGAAAGGCTGAAAGACGACCACCACTCAACAAGACACACAAGCTGAAACGTCAAGACTGGGCCAAGAAATATCTCAAGACTGATTTTTCTAAGGTTTTATGGACTGATGAAATGAGAGTGAGTCTTGATGGGCCAGATGGATGGGCCCGTGGCTGGATTGGTAAAGGGCAGAGAGCTCCAGTCCGACTCAGACGCCAGCAAGGTGGAGGTGGAGTACTGGTTTGGGCTGGTATCATCAAAGATGAGCTTGTGGGGCCTTTTCGGGTTGAGGATGGAGTCAAGCTCAACTCCCAGTCCTACTGCCAGTTTCTGGAAGACACCTTCTTCAAGCAGTGGTACAGGAAGAAGTCTGCATCCTTCAAGAAAAACATGATTTTCATGCAGGACAATGCTCCATCACACGCGTCCAAGTACTCCACAGCATGGCTGGCAAGAAAGGGTATAAAAGAAGAAAATCTAATGACATGACCACCTTGTTCACCTGATCTGAACCCCATTGAGAACCTGTGGTCCATCATCAAATGTGAGATTTACAAGGAGGGAAAACAGTACACCTCTCTGAACAGTGTCTGGGAGGCTGTGGTTGCTTCTGCACGCAATGTTGATGGTGAACAGATCAAAACACTGACAGAATCCATGGATGGCAGGCTTTTGAGTGTCCTTGCAAAGAAAGGTGGCTATATTGGTCACTGATTTGTTTTTGTTTTGTTTTTGAATGTCAGAAATGTATATTTGTGAATGTTGAGATGTTATATTGGTTTCACTGGTAAAAATAAATAATTTAAATGGGTATATATTTGTTTTTTGTTAAGTTGCCTAATAATTATGCACAGTAATAGTCACCTGCACACACAGATATCCCCCTAAAATAGCTATAACTAAAAACAAACTAAAAACTACTTCCAAAACTATTCAGCTTTGATATTAATGAGTTTTTTGGGTTCATTGAGAACATGGTTGTTGTTCAATAATAAAATTAATCCTCAAAAATACAACTTGCCTAATAATTCTGCACTCCCTGTATATATATATATATATATATATATATATATATATATATATATATTTATATATATATATATATATACTGTATATTTATACTGTATATATATATGTATGTGTTAATATGTGTATATACATATATTAACACATATATATATATATATATATCAGCATGTACATATATATTTGATTGCTGCCATCGCTGCATGAATTACCCCCTTCGCTGGTGCTGAAGGAGCCTATGGAAGCGCGCTCTCATGAGGTCAAATTCGCATTCCGACTCGTAATACCAGCACATATTAGCGTATTCTGGTATTACAAAGTGGAACGCTAATATTGCTTTCATGAAAGCGATATAGCGATCCACTTGTAAATCTAGCCCTTAGCATTTTGTTAAATAGAATAAAACAACATTTAATGTTCAATTAAACATTCCTACATAGAAATTTCCAAAAATGTTTTTTATTATAGCATTGTATTTAGGAATATTATTAGATATCATTTAATTTGATATTACTGGCTATGTAATTCGATTTTGTGCTGCTAATGCATGGGCTGATCAAGATGTTCTTTAGACATAATTGAAGTTTTCTTGCAGATCTAAGAATAAGAAAACTAAATAATAAACATTATTCAAAATATAAACAATTTGTGAAAGACTGCAAGAAGTACTTTAATACCCTTGACTACCAGGAATTTCATAGAAAAAACTACTCTAAATACTGAATAATTTTTAACATTTTTGCTATCACTCCTTTTAAACAAAAATATGGGGGCCGATTTAACAAATGTCGGATGGACATGATCTGCTGTAGCAGCATTGTCGGCATTTGCTGTCGGCATTTATCATTGCACAAGCATTTCTTGTGCAATACCACCCCCTGCACATTCGTGGCCAATCACCCGCTAGCAAGGGGTGTCAGTCATCCCGATTATATCTGATCGGGATGATTGCTGTCTGCCACCTCAGAGGTGGCGTTCGAGTTAAGGAGCAGCGGTCTTAAGACCGCTGCTTCTTAACTTATGTTTCAGGGGAGGGGTACCTGAAACTACTGGGGTAGATTGCAGCATCCACTGCTTGATAAATCTACCCCATGGTCATTTATTTTTATTTTTTATTTACCTTATAAACTATATAATTTTTTTTAGAAGACAACCCAAGATATTGATCTAGGCACATATTGGTATATTTTATGCCACCATTTCACCGCCAAATGCATATAAATCATATAAAAAAAAGTTAACTTTAACAAACTTGTGGCCAGATTTCGAGTTTTACGTTATGAGCTGTGCAGTGCTAAGAGCAGTTTTCTCTCACCGCTCACTTACCTACAGCGCTGGTATTACAGGTTTTTACAAACCCAGCGTTAAAAGGAAAGAAGTGAGCGTAGAGCAAAATTGAGCTCCATACCGCACTCCAATACCAGCGCTGCTTAAGTCAGCGGTGAGCTGGTCGTATGTGCTTGTGCACGATTTCCCCATAGACATCAATGGGGAGAGCCGGCTGAGAAAAAGTCTAACACCTGCAAAAAGCAGTGTAAAACTCAGTAACGCAGCCCCTTTGATTCCTATGGGGAAACACATTTTATGTTTACACCTAACACCCTAACATGAACCCTGAGTCTAAACACCCCTAATCTTACACTTATTAACCCCTAATCTGCTGCCCCTGACATCGACGACACCTGCATTATACTTATTAACCCCTAATCTGCCACTTCGGGCACCGCCGCCACCTACATTATACTTATTTACCCTTAATCTGCTGCTCCCAACATCCCCGACACCTACATTATTTTTATTAACCCCAAATCTTCCGCCCCAATGTCGCGGCAACCTACCTACATTTATTAACCCCTAATCTGCCGCCCCCAACATCACCGCCACTATATTAAATGTATTAACCCCTAAATCTAAGTCTAACCCTAACACTCCCTAACAAATATAATTTAAATAAATCTAAATAAAATTACTATCATTAACTACATTATTCATTTTTAAAACGAAATACTTACCTATAAAATAAACCCTAAGATAGCTACAATATAACTAATAGTTACATTGTATCTAGCTTAGGGTTTATTTTTATTTTACAGGCAAGTTTGTATTTATTTTTATTAGGTAGAATAGTTATTAAATAGTTATTAACTATTTAATAACTACCTAGCTAAAATAAATACAAATTTACCTGTAAAATAAAACCTTACCTAAGTTACAATAACACCTAACACTACACTATAATTAAATCAATTAGCTATATTAAATACAATTAAATAAATTAAATTAGCTAAATCACAAAAAAACCCACTAAATTACAGAAAATAAAAAACAAATTACAGATATTTAAACTAATTACACCTAATCTAATAGCCCTATCAAGATAAAAAAGCCCCCCCAAAATAAAAAAAAACCCTAGCCTAAACTAAACTACGAATAGCCCTTAAAAGGGCCTTTTGCAGGGCATTGCCCCAAAGAAATCAGCTCTTTTACCTTTAAAAATAAATACAAACAACCCCCCAACAGTAAAACCCACCACCCACACAACCAACCCCCCAAATAAAAGCCTAACTAAAAAAACCTAAGCTCCCCACGCAAGCGAAAAGTGTTTTTTTTTTTTTGCATTCTCCATTGAAGTCTAATGGGAGAAGTTAGAGCTGTCATGATATCTGAAGTCCTACAGTGCATTCTTTCATACTAACTTTTTACTCGTTATTCTGCGTTATTCTGCAAGTTAAAAGTTTACTTTAAGTGGCATTAGCACTCAAGCATCAGTGCTAAATGCCGCTTCACTTGTAAACTAGCCCATTGACAGCCCAATTTACCATTTGCCCCATTTTTTAATGTAATTCTGTTTTTGATTGTCCAAAAACAAGCTGAAGAATATTAAAAACACTTAAAAAGTTTTATGACCTGACACTTTTAAGTTCACTAAGTAAACTTTTTAAAAATATTGTAAAAGATTACCTAAAAGTGTCCACTGTTTTTAAGTGATTATGAATGATTTTAGAACATACAGTAAACTTCAAATTAAAAGGATAGGAAACCTCAAAATTTTCTTTCATGATCTAAATAGAATAAACAATTTTAAACAACTTTTTAATTTACTTCTATTACCAAATTTGCTTCAATATCTTGTTATCCTTTGCTGAAGGGACAGCATTGCACTACTGGCAGCTAGATAAACCCATCTAGTTAGCCAATCACAAGAGACAAATATGTGCAGGTACCAATCAGCAGCTAGCTTCCACTAGTGTACGATATGTGCATATTCTTTTTCACCTAGGGATACCAAGAGAATGAAGCACATTTTGAAAATAGAAGTGAATATAAATGTGTCTTAAAATGACATGCTCTATCTGAATCATGCACTTTTAATTTTGACTTTCCTATCCCTTTAAATTTACATATTTATGCTGTCAGCTCATTATTCACGTGTTTTATGATAAAATAATTTTTTTATTGAAATAACATCATTAAACACAATATCGGTCTTATACAGTTGATTACATTATCAGCTTATCAGGCATATAAACCCAGTAATTCCTAAGTTTAACAACTTGAAGTTTACCTTTTTTCACATGGAATTACAACATACAATCAAGTCTCAAAGTCAGTAAAGCATACCTGATATATTTCTCATGAAAGACACCTATCTCTCATGTGGATTTCTATTACAATAAAAGAAAACTAATTGAACATAACTTTTGGTCACTAAAATGAACTCTTAGTGTGTCATACCTCTGAATATAATATAATAAACCTAAAGTAGTCTTCGTAATTATGTCTCTCCAGAACTCCTTCCTTCTTCCCACTCCCATCATATTTCTCTTTACTGTTCTCTCAGGTTAGATTAGGATAATCATATTAGGGTGGGTGCATTATCCAATAGAACCAGATCTTGTGGAAATTTTCTGTTGTATCTAGTATTTTTGCTGCCATTTCGTGTAGAGAATATGTCAGTTTAAATCTTTCTAGTATCTCGCACCATGTCGGTACTCCCTCTTTCCAGTGTCTGGCTATTCCTACTCTTGTGACTGTGCAAAGTATTTTAATGAAGGTATTAATATGCCTATTAAAGTTTGGAAATGGAGCATTTAATAACGCCTGGGATATGGTCAGTGATATCTGCTCATCTAGAAGGGTGCTGAGAAATACCGATAGCCTAGTCCAGATGTGGGTCACACCAGGGCACTCCCACCACATATGTATGTATGTACCAGCCGATTCACATCCACGATAACAGTTTCTACTTCTCCCCTCAGTGTAGTGTGATGTTTTAATTGGAGTCAAATACCACCTAAAAATGGTCTTAAGGCTGTTTTCTCTTAAATCGGCACTAATTAATCCCTTACAGGAGGAATAGAACAATTCCTGCCATTCGTTTATTTCTAGTGTTGAATGTGTATCTGTTTCCCAGTTGAGCATGACCGCTGGTTTATTTTCATTATTTAAGTTTTGTATCGCTAGATATAACAGTGAAATGGATTTCTTAGGTCTGGTGGAGGTACAGCATAATCTCTCCAATGTAGTGCTAATCTGTTTGTGCATGTGTGGTATATATCGATTTAGTGCGAATGCAATCTGTAAGTATAAAAACCAATGTAGGGGAATGGGTATCAACTTTTCTCTTAGTTGATTGAAGGTTAGTGGTTTATTATGTGCCAGCAAGTCCCCTACCCGGTACAGACCCTTGTTTTCCCATTTGTCTAACTGTCTTCGGTAGTCATGTGGAATAAGATATTTAAGTGGCATCTTAGAGGAAAAGCTTGGCATCAGTTTCTCATTATTCGTTAGTGTTGTCCAATGATCAACCGAAAATACTGTGGTTTGGGAGTATTTTTTAACTTTACTTTGGGGTCGGATCTGTCCCAAACCAAATCTCCCGGAGAAACTAATTCTCCTATCTCCTTCTCTAGGTCCATCCACACAAAGTGTGTTATTGAGGATCCCATCAGCGCAGTTTGGGCCAGCCTAGATGCGTCATAGTAATGAAATAAATCAGGGACCCCTACCCCCCCAATTGTCTATGTCTAGTTAGTACTTTATAAGGAAGTCTCGACTGTTCCTTGCCGTTTACAAAGCAGATAACATCTGTCTGTAGGGTTTTTAGGTCTTTTTTCGGGACTAGTATAGGCAAGGTGCGAAACAAATAGAGGATTCTTGGTAGTAGATTCATCTTTATTGCAGAAATTCTGCCATACCAAGAAAAGTTAAGAAGCTTCCATTTAGCCATATCTCTACGCAATTCTCTATACACAGGGAGATAGTTTGTATTTCATAAATCATTGTAGCGAACTGTTAACTTAATTCCTAGGTATTTAATATATGATTTAGCCCATGAGAATGAGAAGTTCAGTTTGATTAGTTTTTTTGTGTGGGCTGGTAAAGATATTGCTAGCGCCTCACTTTTGTCCATATTGATCTTATATCCTGACACAATAGAGAACCTCTGTAGGATATCATAGAGGCCTGCTAAAGATGTGAGGGGTCTGGTCAGCGTCAGCAGAACATCGTCTGCAAAGAGGGTGATTTTATAGTCAATGTCTTTAATTTTAAGTCCTGTTACATCGGGGGAACGTCTAATATTAGCCGCCAAAGGTTCCATGCATAAGGCGAATAGCAACGGAGATAACGGGCATCCCTGCCTCGTGCCATTTCGAATGTAAATAGGCCCAGAGTGATGTCCCATGGCTCCCACCGTAGCCATGGGGTTAGAGTATATGCTTCTCAAGGCTTCTACAAAGGGGCCTCCAAATCCCATTCTCTCTAGAACTGTGAACATATATGTTCAGTCAACTCTGTCAAAAGCCTTCTCCGCGTCCAATGACAGGACCAGAGAAGGCGTTTTTGTGTGGTCTAGGTGATTTATTGCTGTGATTATGCGCCGAACATTGTCCGGTGCATCTCTACCCAAAACAAATCCTACCTGGTCTGGGTGTACTATGCTCGGGAGGATATATTTCAATTTGTTTGCTAAAATCTTAGTGAAAATTTTCAAGTCCTGATTTATAAGGGATATAGGTCTATAGCTGGCGCACCATTTCGTGTTTTTCCCTGGTTTAGGTATGACAACTATTTTAGCTCTTAGAAGATCAGATGGAATCTCGTAACCTTGCATAATATAATTTGAGAATTTAACTAAATGTGGGGCTAGTGAGGCTTTAAATAGTTTATAATATTTCCCGGGCAAACCATCCGGACCTGGGGCCTTCCCTGGCTTCAGATCTTTGATAGCTTGTTGTACCTCATTAATAGTGATTTCTTTATTAAGGTTATCTCTTTCTGTCTCTGAAATGGAGGGTAGTTGGGCTTCGTCTAATAATTTAGTGAGTAGGGTTTCGGTATGTGGGGAATGGCTGACATGAGTTCCCTCGTATAGCGAGCTATAGTATTGGGCAAAGCAATCAACAATTTCCTGCGGGTGAGATGTAGTGGTGCCGTCTTGTTTTTGAATTTGTGGTATCGTAGCTAATTTAGTTCTCTCGCGAATTCTGTTCGCCATATATCTGTTGGGCTTATTAGTATAAATATAGTAATTTGTCTTGAGTCGGAATGCTGCTTTTACCACCTGATCATTTAGAATTGCTGCCAGTTTCGTGCGTTTGTCTTTGAGTTGTGTTAGTACACTTCCAGATTGTGTAAGTTTGTGTTGTCTCACTAGCGTGTCTATCTCTTTTTGAAGAGTTAATCGTTGTGTGTTGATTTTGCGGAGTAAGATAGATTTTTCTTTAATGAGCAGTCCCCTTAAGTAAGTCTTATGAGCTGCCCATGTTGAAATAGGATTATCTGTAGATCCCATGTTAATGTCCCAATACTCCAGCATACTTTGTGTGATTGTGTTGTGGACCATAGGATCTTTTAGACAGATTGGATCGTATGTCCAAACTCTCCTCCTATTTGGTACCTAAATACTGCCTAATTTGAGTTGTACTATAGAGTGATCCGACCACACACAGGAGTGAATGGACGAAGTTATTAATATAGGTTGTAAAAACTGACTAACAAAAATATAGTCTAATTTTGTATATGTTTTATGTGCCGCTGAAAAAAAGGTAGTGTCGTCTGTGTGACCATATAAAGCTTTCCAGGAGTCTATTAGAGCAAGTGTGGTTAGATGATCTTGTATTAGTTTAGTCATTTTGCATTGCTTATTCTGTTTATTAGTGAGCGTAAGGTGAGATCCTCTAGATTGTAGCGTAAGATCTACATTAAAATCACCCGCCAGAATCGTCCTAGTCTGAGACCACTCTGTCAGAAGATGTGTGATTTGTCTAATGAAAGTGTCTTGTTTATCATTAGGGGCATATATATTGCATAGGGTAATATCAGTGCCCTGGATCTGACCTCTCACAATTAGAAATCTACCTTCCTTGTCCTCAATTGTTTCCCTATGTACAAAGGGTAATGAAGAATGTATAAGTATAGATACCCCACGTTTTTTTGCATCTGATGTGGAATGAAAATGTTGTGGAAAAGCTTTGGACCAATATTTAGGTATCTGAGACTTCATAAAGTGAGTTTCCTGGAGGAAAATTACATTTGCTTGTAAGGATTTATATTGTGTGATTGCTGTCCTACATTTGATATCTGAATTCTGACCCCTAACATTGTGGGATATTAAGTTAATGGTCCATGTATCCATATTTTATGATGTATGTATGGTTTCCAACATAACCATTACTTCTTAAGTGGGCTTTGAAATAAGGATCTAAAACTATATCGCAAGCAATCAGGTAGAAACATATCAAATAGTCATTAACATTATAATTTACCTTAAATCTTCTTCTCAGTAGTCGTGACACCTTGTGAGGGTCTGGGCGAAAATACCTAGTATGTGACCGGTTGAATTTAATAACTGTGTAGTATGAACAATCCCATACTGAACTGATAACATTAACTAAAAAACAAAAAATAGAACAATAAAACATAAAAACAGTAACGTGTAAATTATACATAACATCTAATAACACTCGGTGATTACACATCTAGGCGGATGTGCATTGTAAAGCTAGATGCGTTGTTAAGAGCAGTCTTAGTATGATAAAGTTCAGATTAATTTTAGGCTACCTTCAATTAGTTGGTAGCTCCAAAGACAGTCTTAATTGGTGCAAAGCATATCTGTTTTATCCACTGAAGCTAATGGCCCCAGAGGAGAAATAATAATAAAACCCCCTCTTTCCCCCAACCTATATATACATTTTACAGATTACAGAAGTGTACTCATCTGCAAGCTGTCCTCAGCATCAGGAGTCTATTTCTGTGAAGGTCCTCCAGGATTATTGCAACTCAGTTCTGCTTATCCTTTAGTTAAGTTCCTGATATGGTGCTGTAAACTGCTTCCAGCATTAGGAGTGTATTCCTGTGAGGGTCCTCCCAGAATGCTGCAACTTAGTTCAGTTGTTTCTAAGGTTAAGTTCCTAATATGATATTGTAAGAATGATGGGACTTTAGGTTCTTTGCTTCTTCTTTGCCACCTTGGACCATCTGTCCATTGGTTGTTGGGAGGGCTGATGTATCCCTTTGTTTTCCTGGGGTGAGGTAGGTATGCCTGGGCAGTTGAGTTTGAAGTATTTGCATATTTCTGGGATCTCTGCCGGATCTTTAATTGACAAATTCTTCCCGTCGTGTTGAATATTGAGGGAAAATGGGAAGTTGTGTGAGAGGGCGCAGGGTTCCTCGTCTTTGCAGTGTTCTTAGACATAAATCTTGAAAGAACTGGATAATTGAGCCTTTAAATTTAAATGTCGGGTTCTTTCTTGCTGCTGTCATTATCTCCTCTTTTTCTCGGAAACGCAGCATCTTTATTATTATATCTCTTGGTGGATCTCCTTTTTTGGGTTTCGCTCGTAAGGCTCTATGCGCCCTCTCTATTTTGTATTTGCCATCTTCTTTATTATCTGTAATAGCTTGAAATAGCTGCAGAAAGAAATCAGGTAGCTCCGATGGTGTAACGGATTCAGGGATTCCCTTCAACCTTAGGTTGCATCGGCGGCTTCTGTTTTCTAAATCCTCCATCTTGTCATGAATTTCAGCTATATCTTGTTGATGGGAGGTTATATTTTGGGACAATGTACTTATCTCTTCCATTGTTGTCTCTTCTTTTTCTTCAAGCGATTCAACTCTGGTTCCTAGGTCTGTGATATCTTGTTTGATTTCTGCTAGACTAGTGGTAACTGCGGTCTGTAAGGTATCCATCTTCTCCCACATCTTGTCAAAGATCGTGTTGATATCTTGTTTAGATACAAGATTTTTAATATCTGCTTTTGTTGCTGGGGTCAGATCTGTATTAGTAGTTTGGGAGTCTGTGTCAGAATCCATGTCTTCCTCTGATGGTACAGTATCTATCCCCAGACCTTTATCTCCTTTAGATGATTTAAAAAAAGGGATGTTGCGATTTTACACTGGGTCCTGCTTTATTCTTTTTTCTAACAGACATATTTGTCCCCTGCACCAACAAATATATTTTATGCAGAAAGAAAAAAAAAAAAGAAGGGAAAGGGGAGTATTCTGTCCCTTGTTTGTAGTCAGATAAATCAGGCTGGGTGGGCAGTGCTAAATATAATATCTTTGAAATCTGATTATCAATATCCCATTATTTCATATGCTGAATTAACATCTAGCTTCATAGAACAGTTAGCATATATCAACATTTGTGCCTCAAATAGTTGTGTGGTTTATGATGAGCACCTTTCTCTCAGCTGCTGGTATATAGCTTTCTGCAGGCCTTTAATATCTGCCTTTCATATACTTGTTCCCCTAAATAAATCTTTGGGGCTTTATGGTATCATCTAGCTCATGCCCTGTGTAGAGGGTTAACTTTTCAGGTGCTGGATAGTTGCTAATGGCTTTGGGATATGTCTATATTGCTGATTGTGCATTTACATTTTCCTTGTTATGCACCGGATGCTGGGGCCCTGTCATTTGTAATCTCTGTCTTCTAATCCTCTGCTCGCTAAAGCTTTTTTGCAGGGGTTTCAAGATATGTACATTTATGCCTCTATGTGTTGTGAGCTGGCTCCTGATCACTGTAAGCAGTGTAATATGTCATATGCCAGAAATCTTATTAGGGCTGTGTAGTAATGGCGGCTTGCAGCACTATTCAGTTTCCCCTCCTCTTATCTCTACCATGCGTTGCGTTGCAGCAGATGGCTAATTGAAATCTCTTACCGGAGCCGGGTCAAGCTGTGTTGCGGTAACGGATGGATTTCATCTTCACCTCCGTTTGCTTGTTTCCATGATCATCTGTGACCGGCTCCCTTAATGGCGGGCGCGCTGAGGTGTTCACTGCATGGGTGTCTGTTTTGAATCCTTGCTGTGCAGGCTTTCTTCAGTGTGAATTACCTCGGCTCAATTTTGTCCCACTAGTCTGCTATATTCTAGCCAGTTTAGCTCATTATTTGAACATTTGCAGCTTTTTATCTGCTTTCAATGCACAGAGCACAGTGATTAAGCAGCCATCACTGTGCTCTTCCAGGCTCCGCCCCTATTCACGTGTTTTAAAGTAATGCAAGCTTTTTTTTTTATACTGACTCTACATTACATTTAATCAGTCTAGAGGTTTCATTTAAAATATTCTGTATTTGTTTTTCCAGGTATTTTCTAAAAGATTGGTTGTATTTATTCAGTAAATCAGTTATGCTGCACAGGCAAAAACAATCGGATACTTGTTCCTGGACTATCTCAAGGTCAAATGCAATGATACAGCAGTTTATATGATCTCATTACGAGCTCCAGGAAACAGTGAACGCTACTTCATTATTCTCTCACTAGCTGCTCACAGAGTAGAAACGCTTTTTCCAAACCTCTGGTATAAAGAAATGCACTGAAATTAATCCATCTGTTTTATTAAAAGTAGGAAAGACAAATGTATTTTGAAAATGATTATGATTATATAAAGTAGATGTTCTACTTCCAATCTCCATACTTAAACCAGGCGCACACTTTACTGTATACCTTCTGTCTAAATATTATTAGATAAATCACATTATTTACTAAATGAATGTTATATTAAATCATGTGTGTGTGTGTGTTGTAATTTATTAATACACCTAGGTTGTCATTTCTATTTAAATTGCACAGAATAAAAGCTCAATAACATCTGCTAAAAAACCCCACACATTAAGGGCTAGATTAAATAGTATTTAATAACAAAAGGACCGCTGAGGCTAGCGAGGCTGAAGACCTTTGAGGGAGCCTAAAGAAAAAACATACCGCACGCGCACTGCAGTCAGCGGGCGACTTGTAATCTCAGCGTAAGTTACTTAAAGGGACAGTCAACACCAAAATTGTTACTATTTAAAAAGATAGATAACACCTTTACTACCCATTCCCCAGCTTTGCACAACCAAAATTGTTATATTAATATACTTTATAACATATAAACCTCTAAATTTCTGCCTGTTTCTAAGCCACTACAGACAGCCTTTTATCACATACTTTTTTTATTAGCTTTTCACAACAATAGACTGCTAATCTATGTGGGCCATATTGATAACATTGTGCTCTCTCCCGTGGAGTTGTGCATGACACTGCATTAATTGGATAAAATGCAAGTAAATAGATAATAAATAAATAGTCATGTGATCAGGGGGCTGTCAATAGAGGCTTAGATACAAGGTAATCACAGAGTTTAAAAGTATATTAATATAACTGTGTTGGTTGTGCAAAACTGGGTATGGGTAATAAAGGGATTTTCTATCTTTTTAAACAATAACAATTTTGGAGTAGACTGCTCCTTTAAAAATTTATTTTTTGAAGCCACAGTAATTTTTAAATTGAATACAATAAAAGAGACATGATTTATATTTCAATAAATAATCTTACTTCCATAAAAAACAATATTGATATAACTCTTTACTAAAGTGACCTTCAAAGAATTTCTGCAAGAATGCATAGATTTAATTTCATTCAGTCTTTATTTATCAAATTAAGGTTTGTTCTGCCACATGTAAATTACAGAAAATAACTAAGGAATTTGCATAAAAATAAATGTAGTAAAAAGTTCTCAAGAGAAATAATAAATGGAATTCTAAATAAATGTAAAAGAATGAAGGTGAGTGAGACATTTTGGAAGAAAAAGGTCCATGGAACCTGAAAGAGAAGGGGGTCTTCAATGGACAAAATTTACAGAGTCTTCTCCAGTCAGCAATGTCCTTTACTAAAGAGATATCCAGCTCCAGTTGTAAATAGCAGCACCCTTGCTCCCTGTAACCGTGGAAATAATGGAGTCCAGGCCTGGACCAAATAAAATGTTTCCCTTAAAGGGGAGATAAAGTCAAATCAGCCAATAGGATGTAAGCAGCTCTCATCCTATTGGCTGATTTGAATTGTTCAGCTAATAGGAATGCAAGGGTACCCCTATATTAAAGGGGTACCTTTCATTCAATCTTCAGTGTGCAGTGGGAGATCACATGAAGAGGTCCTCCATGTAACCTGGATTGACCGACCGCATAGAAGACCTCGCTGGAGCAGTCACCGCCACCGGGATGAAAATAGAAGATGGTCCCACGATGGATGAAGATGGAGCAGTCTGGATGAAGACTTTTCGCCGTCCCGATGAAGATGGATCACCGGATTTTTTTGGGGTTAGTGTTAGGTTTTTTTTGTTTTTTTATGGGTGTTTGTTTTTTTTTTTAGATTAGGGCTTTTTTATTTTTCATGGGCTGAAAAAGGGCAATGGGTAGACTCAGGTTTTTTTAGTTAGGTTTTTTTTTATTTAGGGGGTTTGTAAATGTTAGGGGGTAATTTGTTTATTTTTTTGGCAAAAGAGCTATTAACTTTAAGGCAATGCCCTACAAATGGCCCTTTTAAGGGCTATTGGCAGTTTATTTATAGATTAGGGTTTTTTAATTTGAAGTTTTTTTTTATTAGAATAGGAATAACTTCTTTTGGATAATTTTGTTTGTTACTTTCTGTAATGGTATTTTTTTTTATTATTTTCTGTAATGTTAGGTTTTTCTTCTATTTGTAATGGTAGTTTTTTTTATTTTTTGTAATGTATGTTTTTTTAATGTAATGTTAGGGTTTTATGTAAATTAGTTTTTTTATTTTTTTTTTAACTATTTTTATTTTTACAGTAGTATAATTTTAATTTTATTTCAGTGTATTTTAATTGGGGTTAAGTTAGGGGGTGTTAGGTTAGGGGCCTTAGTTTTTAGTTTAATACTTTGCATTGTGGGGGTAGGGAGGTTTAGGGTTAATAGGTTAATTAGATACTCTGTTCTGGGGGTTGGCGGATTAGAGGTTAATAGGTTAATAAGGTGTTTGCATTGTGGGGGGGTTGGTGGATTAGGGGTTAATAGTTTTATTACACCTAATGAAACGGTCATCAATGACCGAGAAACGTTATGTTTTAGCAATAAAGTCTTTTCTATCAACAGACTTTTATCCACAATCTTTTCATTTGTTCATTCCCACTGTGTGGATTTTTAACTTTAAGTTGTGCTTTTGGAAGTAGAGCTATATTTTTGTCATCCCTCTGCAGATCATTGTATGTGATCCCTAAGGCTGCTTACAGAGACCCGCGGTTACAGTTTCCAGACGAGTGGGTTGTTTGCAGCATACAAGGGAGAGTTATCTGGACGACTTCTAAGAGTCCAGGAGGCGGTTTAGGGGTTAATAACTTTTATTAGACATTGCGATGTGGGTGGATGGCGGTTTAGGGGTTAATAACTTTTATTAGACATTGCGATGTGGGGGGATGGCGGTTTAGGGGTTAATAACTTTTATTAGACATTGTGATTTATTAGACATTGTGATGTGGGGATGGCGGTTTACAGGTGGATATTGCGCATGCGTTAGGTGTTTGAAAAGGCTTCCAGGGAGTTACGAGGCTTTCTTACTATGTGCAAGGCTTGTTGCGCCGGCCTATGTGTGGCGAGCAGAAAATGAAGTAAAATATTTCCTTTCTGCACGTGTAAGTCCGACTGGCGATGCCAGTTCTATGTTAGTTTATGGGAGTATAGTTTATCTCGTACTATACTATCCTACAATATAAAAGGCCAAGTGTGTTTGTCCGAAGATGTCATGCGCATTACAGAGAGCGCGTGGACAAACACACCTGGCCTTAGAGTCTACCTGATCTGATGTCAGCAGCGTGGCAATGGTGGGTAGGAGTGGCGTGATTGGACGTGGCCGAGTGTGGAGTGGGTGGGGCTGGGTGTGGTGGGGAGGGGCTGGGCGCGGGAGGGATGGGAAAGACCAAAAGAGAGGGGAGAGAGAGCAAAATATAGGGGAAAGAGCAAAAGAAAGGGGAGAGAGAGAGAGGGAGAGGGAGAGGGGAGAGAGAGAGAGAGCAAAAGAGAGGGAAGAGAGAGAATAAAAGAAAGAGGAGAGAGGGAGAGAGAGATAGAGAGGGGGAGAGAGAGAGGGGGGAGAGAGAGGTGGGAGATAGAGGGGGGAGAGAGAGAAAAAGAGAGGGGTAGAGAGAGTAAAAGAAAGAGGAGAGAGGGAGGGAGGGAGAGAGAGAGGGGGAGAGAAAGAAAAAATGAGGGGGGGAGAGAGCAAAAGAGAGAGGGGGGAGAGAGAGAGAGAGAGAGAGAGAGAGAACAAAAGGGAGGGGGAGAGAGGGCAAAAGAGGGGGAGAGAGCACAAAAGAGAGGGGGGAGAGGGTGCAAAAGAAAGAGGGGAGAGAAAGCAAAAGAGAGGGGGAGAGAGAGATGGGGTCGAGAGAGAGAGACAGAGAGAGAGAGAGAGAGAGAGAGAGAGAGACAGAGAGAGTGTGTGGGGGGAGAGAGAGAGATAGAGAGAGAGATGGGGGCGGGAGAGAGAAAGGGGGGAGAGAGGGGAGACAGAGAGAGGGGGGAGAGAGGGGGGTGAGAGGGGGGAGAGAGGGGGCGAGAGGGGGAGAGAGAGAGGGGGAGAGAGGGGGAAAGAGAGAGAAGGGAGAGAGAGAGAGCAAAAGAGAGGGGGAGAGAGAGAGCAAAAGAGAGGGGAAGAGAGAGCGCAAAAGAAAGGGGGAAGAGAAAGCAAAAGAGAGGGGGGACAAAGGGAGCAAAAGAGACGGGAAAGAGTAAAAGAGAGGGGAGAGAGAGCAAAAGAGAGGGGGAGAGAGCAAAAGAGAGGGAGGAGAGAGAGCAAAAGAGAGGGGGAGATAGAGCAAAAAAGAGGTGGAGCGAGAGAGAGCGCAAAAGAGAGGGGGGGAAAGAGAGCAAAAGAGAGGGGGAGAGAGAGCAAAAGAGAGGGGGAGAGAGCAAAAGAGAGGGAGGAGAGAGAGCAAAAGAGAGGGGGAGATAGAGCAAAAAAGAGGTGGAGCGAGAGAGAGCGCAAAAGAGAGGGGGGGGGAGAGCAAAAGAGAGGGGGGAGAGAGAGCAAAAGAGAGGGGGGAAAGAGAGCAAAAGAGAGGGAGGGAGAGAGAGCAAGGGGTGGGACTGCTGTACTGCAAAAATGGCCTGTGTGAATGGGCTTTAGGACTAGTATTAAAGGGACAGTCAAGTCCCAAAAAAACTTTCATTTTTCAAATAGGGCATGTAATTTTAAACAACTTTCCAATTTACTTTTATCAACAATTTTGCTTTGTTCTTTTGGTATTCTAGATGAAAGCAAACCTAGGAAGGCTCATATGATAATTTTTAAGCCCTTGAAGGCCGCCTCTTTTTTATTAGCTTTTCACAGCAGGGGAGACCTAGTTCATGTCAGCCATATAGATAACATTGTAATCACGCCAGTGGCTAGTGGCAGAAACTGCACTAATTGGCTAAAATGCAAGTCAATAGATAATAATTAAAAGTCATGTGATTAGGGGTGGTCAGAATATGCTTAGATACCAGTTAGTCACAGAAGTAAAAAGTGTATAAATATAACTGTGTTGGTTATGCTAAACTGGGGAATGGGTAATAAAGGGATTATCTATCTTTTTAAACAACAGAAATTCTGGTATTGACTGTCCCTTTAAATATATTTTTTACTATGCTGGTGTTAAATTGACCTTTTGATTTGGTAATAGTGTGACTTAATGGTAGATAAGAGGGGGAAAGAGAGCAAAAGAGAGGGGGGAGAGAGAGCAAAAGAGGGGGTAGAGAGAGCAAAAGAGAGGTGGAGCGAGAGAGAGTGCAAAAGAGAGGGGGAGGGAGCGCAAAAGAGAGGGGGGAGAGAGCAAAAGAGAGTGGGGAGAGAGAACAAAAGAGAGTAGGTATAGAGAGCAAAAGAGAGGGATGAGAGAGAAAGCAAAAGAGAGGGATGAGAGAGAGCAAAAGAGAGGGGGAGATAGAGCAAAAAAGAGGTGGAGCGAGAGAGAGCGCAAAAGAGAGGGGGGGAAAGAGAGCAAAAGAGAGGGGGAGAGAGAGCAAAAGAGAGGGGGAGAGAGCAAAAGAGAGGGAGGAGAGAGAGCAAAAGAGAGGGGGAGATAGAGCAAAAAAGAGGTGGAGCGAGAGAGAGCGCAAAAGAGAGGGGGGGGGGAGAGCAAAAGAGAGGGGGGAGAGAGAGCAAAAGAGAGGGGGGAAAGAGAGCAAAAGAGAGGGAGGGAGAGAGAGCAAGGGGTGGGGCTGCTGTACTGCAAAAATGGCCTGTGTGAATGGGCTTTAGGACTAGTATTAAAGGGACAGTCAAGTCCCAAAAAAACTTTCATTTTTCAAATAGGGCATGTAATTTTAAACAACTTTCCAATTTACTTTTATCAACAATTTTGCTTTGTTCTTTTGGTATTCTATCTAGATGAAAGCAAACCTAGGAAGGCTCATATGATAATTTTTAAGCCCTTGAAGGCCGCCTCTTTTTTATTAGCTTTTCACAGCAGGGGAGAGCTAGTTCATGTCAGCCATATAGATAACATTGTAATCACGCCAGTGGCTAGTGGCAGAAACTGCACTAATTGGCTAAAATGCAAGTCAATAGATAATAACTAAAAGTCATGTGATTAGGGGTGGTCAGAATATGCTTAGATACCAGTTAGTCACAGAAGTAAAAAGTGTATAAATATAACTGTGTTGGTTATGCTAAACTGGGGAATGGGTAATAAAAGGATTATCTATCTTTTTAAACAACAGAAATTCTGGTATTGACTGTCCCTTTAAATATATTTTTTACTATGCTGGTGTTAAATTGACCTTTTGATTTGGTAATAGTGTGACTTAATGGTAGATAAGAGGGGGAAAGAGAGCAAAAGAGAGGGGGGAGAGAGAGCAAAAGAGGGGGGAGAGAGAGCAAAAGAGAGGTGGAGCGAGAGAGAGTGCAAAAGAGAGGGGGAGGGAGCGCAAAAGAGAGGGGGAAGAGAGCAAAAGAGAGTGGGGAGAGAGAACAAAAGAGAGTAGGTATAGAGAGCAAAAGAGAGGGATGAGAGAGAAAGCAAAAGAGAGGGATGAGAGAGAGCAAAAGAGAGGGGGAGATAGAGCAAAAAAGAGGTGGAGCGAGAGAGAGCGCAAAAGAGAGGGGGGGGGGGGAAAGAGAGCAAAAGAGAGGGGGAGAGAGAGCAAAAGAGAGGGGGAGAGAGCAAAAGAGAGGGAGGAGAGAGAGCAAAAGAGAGGGGGAGATAGAGCAAAAAAGAGGTGGAGCGAGAGAGAGCGCAAAAGAGAGGGGGGGGAAGAGCAAAAGAGAGGGGGGAGAGAGAGCAAAAGAGAGGGGGGAAAGAGAGCAAAAGAGAGGGAGGGAGAGAGAGCAAGGGGTGGGACTGCTGTACTGCAAAAATGGCCTGTGTGAATGGGCTTTAGGACTAGTATTAAAGGGACAGTCAAGTCCCAAAAAAACTTTCATTTTTCAAATAGGGCATGTAATTTTAAACAACTTTCCAATTTACTTTTATCAACAATTTTGCTTTGTTCTTTTGGTATTCTAGATGAAAGCAAACCTAGGAAGGCTCATATGATAATTTTTAAGCCCTTGAAGGCCGCCTCTTTTTTATTAGCTTTTCACAGCAGGGGAGAGCTAGTTCATGTCAGCCATATAGATAACATTGTAATCACGCCAGTGGCTAGTGGCAGAAACTGCACTAATTGGCTAAAATGCAAGTCAATAGATAATAACTAAAAGTCATGTGATTTGGGGTGGTCAGAATATGCTTAGATACCAGTTAGTCACAGAAGTAAAAAGTGTATAAATATAACTGTGTTGGTTATGCTAAACTGGGGAATGGGTAATAAAGGGATTATCTATCTTTTTAAACAACAGAAATTCTGGTATTGACTGTCCCTTTAAATATATTTTTTACTATGCTGGTGTTAAATTGACCTTTTGATTTGGTAATAGTGTGACTTAATGGTAGATAAGAGGGGGAAAGAGAGCAAAAGAGAGGGGGGAGAGAGAGCAAAAGAGGGGGGAGAGAGAGCAAAAGAGAGGTGGAGCGAGAGAGAGTGCAAAAGAGAGGGGGAGGGAGCGCAAAAGAGAGGGGGGAGAGAGCAAAAGAGAGTGGGGAGAGAGAACAAAAGAGAGTAGGTATAGAGAGCAAAAGAGAGGGATGAGAGAGAAAGCAAAAGAGAGGGATGAGAGAGAAAGCAAAAGAGAGGGGGGAGAGAGAGCAAGGGGTGGGACCGCTGTACTGCAAAAAATGGCCCGTGTGAATGGGCTTTAGGACTAGTATTAAATATATTGTTTACTATGCTGGTGTTAAATTGACCTTTTGATTTGGTAATAGTGCGACTTAGTGGTAGATAAGAGGGAGAGAGAGAGCAAAAGAGAGGGGGGAGAGAGCAAAAGAGAGGGGGAGAGAGAGCAAAAGAGAGGGGGAGAGAGAGCAAAAGAGAGGTGGAGCGAGAGAGAGCGCAAAAGAGAGGGGGAGAGAGCGCAAAAGAGAGAGAGGAGAAAGAGCAAAAGAGAGGGGGGGAGAGAGAGCAAAAGAGAGGGGGGAGAGAGAGCAAAAGAGGGATGAGAGAGAAAGCAAAAGAGAGGGATGAGAGAGAAAGCAAAAGAGGGGGGAGAGAGAGCAAGGGGTGGGACCTCTGTACTGCAAAAAATGGCCCGTGTGAATGGGCTTTAGGACTACTATTAAATATATTGTTTACTATGCTGGTGTTAAATTGACCTTTTGATTTGGCAATAGCGCGACTTAATGGTAGATTAGAGAACATGTTGTGTAAGGCACCACTGGAGACTCTTTCAGTATATTGACCTAAAGCTTCAAATATACACTGACATCTGCACAGTCAATACATGTGTTTTCAGATGAATTCTTCATTGTGAAAAAAAAAAATATATATATATATAATAATTAACATTTTAAGGTTAACCTAAAGAGTAAGCTGGATAAGTGCACTTGTTCCAGAGATTACACAATGTGCACCGTTTTACAGGAGACAAGCAGCCTCACAAACAGTTTAACGTTACTTCATTATGTTCCAGGATTTATATTTTTTAACTACATTTCATGATGTTATGCAATAATTATACAGTATAGTTTTTAGTTGGCCATGTTAACTGGCAATCCTTTTTTGTTAATTAAAACATAATTTGCACATATCACCATGGCTCCATATATATATATTAGTTCATCCAATATATGCTCATGAGCTAGTTCAGCAGAATTTGTTATTGAAAATATGTTCACCTGTTATTTTCTAGGGCAGTAGGGGAGAAGGTGGACAGCAAATTAAACTTAAATAGCCGTTTCTGCCTTTAAAGTATTGGTTTGAGGCAACAAAATATTTTGATTGATATATTAATTTTTTTTTCATTAAAATGACTAATCAGTAATCATTTTCAGATGTGTGCAACAAAATTAGTCATTTTTTATATTCTTCTGGATCTAAATACAGATGTCTTATAGACAGAAAGACAGACAGACCGACAGAATGATATATGGGCATTTAATGTGTCTGATTTCATGTCTTAGCTAGCTGAATATTTACATTTTTATCAGAGAAACCTGTTAGAGCTGAATTAAATACAGTACAACTAACCAGTAAAGAATGCTACACTATACAAGCTTGATTTACATTTATAAATTGTGTTAGCTTTGTAATATATAGTTGACAGAAAACATTATCAAACGCGGGTTTTTCTGTTGGTTTGCCTGCCAGTCATTTATTAAATCATTTGAAAGTATTTGCCACCCCCTTAACTACTCATGCACCTAAATGACAGAGGGATTAATGATGTTACCTCTGTTGCAACAATTTTGTAAAATGATAAATGAATGCAGACAAAAAAACTTATATAAATCATAATGAAAACCACATACCCGTATATCAAAGTATCTCATGGCAACTGTTACATCATTATTTAGATATTTAGCAAGAATTTTAAGTTTTCACATGTGTACTGCTCTGCTCTGTACAAATCTATGTAAAACAAGCTGTATGTACTAGTGTTACTTTAAGGTGTAAAATACTACAGTTGCATTTGCCCACACAAAACAGAAAGTGAAAAATAACATTAATATGCAGAAACATAAGAATAATGTGAAATCTGAAAATCTGAGAAATAAGTTATTTTATATTTTACTGAACATTCACAGGGAAAGAAAGAAAGAAAGAAAGAAAGAAAGAAAGAAAGAAAGAAAGAAAGAAAGAAAGAAAGAAAGAAAGAAAGAAAGAAAGAAAGAAAGAAAGAAAGAAAGAAAGAAAGAAAGAAAGAAAGAAAGAAAGAAAGAAAGAAAGAAAGAAAGGCAGGTCACATTGAATTTTAAAGAAGGTAAATATTTTCTGACTAAATCCAAAATCCTGTGAAACAAATGTGCAAAAGGGTTGGAATACCTCTAATGATGGTTCTCAAAGAAACCCCCTCTAAAAAAATCAGCTTGCCTAGTTTTAAGGTCATTTAAGGGACTGGTTTAAAATAATTGATCTGAATTATAGATAAAGGAATATGAATTTATTTGTGGGATTTAGACATTTAACAAAAAAAATCCAATTTACTTCTATTATCAAATTTGTTTATTTCCCTTGGGAGGGGTCTGGAACACTACATGGCAGGAAATAGTGCTGCCAATTAGAGCTCTTGCAAATAGATAACATTCACACAAAACTGCTGCCATATAGTGCTCCAGAAAATGGGTCGGCTCCTAAGCATACATCCCTGCTTTTCAACTAAATTTACCAAGAGAACAAAGACAATTTGATAACAGAAGTAAATTAGAAAGCTGTTTAAAATTGCATGCTCTGTCTAAATCATGAAAGAATAATTTTGTGTTTCATATCCCTAATTTTACATAACACAACTACAGTTCTGTCTATGATTAAGGGCTTGATTAGCCGAAACAAATGAGACAGCCATATATGATTGTATTTTATTAATTTGGATGTCATGTAAAGTTTGTTTTAAACTATTTTGAATAATGATGTTATGGATCTTAGCTGTTCCTTTTTTTGAAAAAGCAAACACGTTAACATCATATCACTAAAATAAAAATGTAAACATTCAAGGATTTTGAAGTCTCCAAGCTAACTTAAATCCATTTATAAACCAATATGATTCTGTACTGCTTCCCATAAAAACAAACAAAGAGGTTTTAAATTATTTTGGAAAATAACATTTTGGAATAGAGCTATAGGGAGAAGTGTAAGCAGGGCTGCCATCAAGGGGTGACAGAGGTGACTCATGTCAGGGGTCCAATAGGAAAGGGGCGCCCCATGAGGCAAGAACAACTTTTAAAAAAAAAAAAAAATACATTTTTGGCAGCCATCAGTGGGTACTACAGCAGAGTGCTATTGAGCGTGGGAAATGTTATTACAAGGAGTAAAGCATTAGCATTTGAGAGGATTTCTGAGTGTGCACTAAACCTCTATGCACAGTGTGAGACAGACTTGGCACTTGGTTTGTACAGTGTGTGCCTGAGTCAGATGGCAGATCACTTTCATTTGCAGAGGAGGTAGGACTTACTTAGTAAATGTTTTTTTATGTCTTTGTGCAATTTCAGATTGTAACTTCAGTGTGGTAGTAGTTGTATGGTGGGGCCAGGGGTCCATAAAAACACATTTTTTTTTATCAATATGTAGCAGTGTATTTATGATTTTTTGACAATGCTGTAGAAATTCTATATTTAAAGCCATGTAGAAATGTTTCCTCCTCAATACACAAATGGTAGGTGACCTTTTTAAAAAGATATGAGTTTTTTTATTTTTTATTAATATATATTTTACTGTAATCACATTCCAGTTTACTGCCCCTTTATGCAAGGACTTTCCAGATGCAAGGAGGCATTTTGTCTAAGATTTTTACATCTGCATAAAATGTTACTCTCAGACTAAGATTGCTCAGTGTTTGAAATGAGACAGGTTAACTTAACACTGTTCAGTTTACACTACAGCTGACTTAATTTTTAAATACATACAAACAAGCCTAAATCCTGCATTTAACCAGATCCAATGGTATGAGACTGAGTACCACAGCTTATGGTTCCACCAAGACCATATAGAGTACAGCATTTTCCAAATACATAAGTACAGCTGACAGATGGGAACATTTGTACACCATATTTGAAGTGGTGCTCTTGGTTGGTGGAAAATGGGAAAAAACAAAAAAACATATGTCAACCTTTAAAAAGTACTTTTCTTCATCTAGCCATCTACCCAGATCATTAATGTACAATTTTAAATTCACAGAATTATTTTTGCTTGCACATTTACAAATATGATTCTTTAAAAAGTGATCTCTTCATTTCTGCAAATTTTTTTATCATGCATGTCACATACTGTTGATTTAGGAGATGCAATGTGCAGAAATGTTACCTCCTGTGAGTGTTTCTGTGGGTGTCTGTGTTTATGTCTTTGTGCTTTTGTTTGTGTCTCTATGAGTGTGTATGTATTTTTTTGTGGGTGTGTATGTCTTTGTGCATTTTCTGTGGATGTCTGTGAGGGGTGTGTGCGTATATCTTTGTGCTTTTCCTATGGGTGTCTCTGTTAGGGTGTGTGTATGTATGTCTTTATGTATTTTCTCTGGATGCCTCTGTGAGGGTGGGTGTGTATGTATGTATGTCTGTTTTCTGTGGATGTCTCTGTGAGGGTGTGTGTGTATGTCTGTGTTTTCTGTGGGTTTCTGTGAGAGTGTGTATATGCATTTGTGTGTTTTCTGTGGATGTCTCAGTGAGGGTGTGTGTATGTATGTTTTTGTGTGTTTTATGTGGTTGTCTCTCTGTGTGTGTATGTCTTTGTATGTTTTCTGAGGCTGTCTCTGTCAGTGTTTCCTTGGGTGTATGTGCAAGTTTCTGTTTGAGTTTGTGTTTGTATGTGTGTGTCTGTGTGTGTCCATTGTCTATTCCTTTTTAGGGCATTTTGACCTTAGTACTGAGTATTCACATCTTTCTACAGACTTTGAGACTAATGAGACCTTTCCGGAAGTCACCAATCCACCATTTAACCTTTCATTTATTGTTTAGGCCATTCAGGGCCCTTCCTTTCAGCCCCTGCATGCTGTTGTCATCATTTAGTTGGCATCTTCCTTGACTAAAAGATAATCAGAACTCCATATTTTGTTTTGTATATCTCCTTTTTTGACAAAACTTTAGTGTACCTCATTACTTGTCAGGTCAATGTAAACAAGTGCTGAGTGTCTGTCTGTTTGGGTGTCTGTGTCTGAGTGTGTTTGTGTGTTTCTTTGTGTGTCTGCTAGAATGTCTATATGTGAATCCTTATGTGTGAGTGTGTGTTTCAGTGTATGAGTGTGTCTGTGTGTATCTGTGTTTGTGTGTTACTACCTTTACAATATTTCCAAGTTTGATTAAACTTAAAAATAAAGTGCATATACGTTTTAGTCACTTGGTCAAAAATTGCACATGTCAAAGGGGGGGGGGAGGGTGGCCTGATCAACAGTTAAGTTAGGGGCCCCAAATTTCTAGTGGCGGCCCTGAGTGTAAGGGGGATAGATAATAAAGTAATGCTGGGTTTAAACAAGAGAAAAAAAGCAGACAAAATATGGTGTTAGAGGGACATGGCTAAACAAAGCAGGAGGTTTTGTCAGTGAAGATAAAGAAAGTTAAACTATAGAATATTAGTATATTCTACATTAATCTGCCTAGGTGGTGGATGATTCGGACAAGTATATATGGGAACCTGTCTAATTTTAAGCTGAAACATAATAAAGTAATTAGCATATTATAAAGCTTACATGATAAAATAAGCACAAAACAAAGAAAGTTTATACCCACATACATAATTTATCACAGTCCCATTCTATTTCAATTGAATGTTTAAAAATATAAAATTTCATAA
This sequence comes from Bombina bombina, assembly GCF_027579735.1. Lineage (NCBI taxonomy): Eukaryota > Metazoa > Chordata > Amphibia > Anura > Bombinatoridae > Bombina > Bombina bombina. The sequence continues at coordinate 1,209,827,088 of NC_069499.1, read as the reverse complement.
GCAGATATTTTTCCCCTATAAAATAAATGATCAATATTTTATATTTTCTTTTGAAAATTATAAACCTTCTAGGAATTTTAAGGAAAAACAAACTGAGAGACACCAAGCTCTATAACAACTATTAATTCTGGTCCATAAATCAAAACACTGTCTAAGATTACATAATATAAAGTCATTTTCACCAACTACTTTTCAAAACAATATAACCAGATGTAGATATGTATATGTTCAAATAAAGCATTGAGTATTATTTTGCAGATGTTTCAATTCATCAGAATTTCTTAAATACGATATGTTCAGTTACATCCAAAAGGCTAACTCAGTTGTTCTTATGAAATTATTTTTAGGGTCCTTACTATTTTGTCCTTACTATTTCATATACTACTATCATCATCCCTACTAGACCATTAATAACAAAAGCATAAAAGGTAAATGCCTTAGAACCATTAATGTAAATATTTAAATAATACTCAAAAACATTTTAATGTTGCAATATCATTACCATGCTACAGATTATAACTCTGCAATGATGGGCATTATAGCAAAATTATGATATACATTTTCTCTTATACCAGAACATCAAGATCCAAACGTAAACATTTAATAATAATTATAATAATAATAATCATGATAATAATAATAACACTATAGTTAGATAAATAGATAGATATACTTTATGTCAAGAATTACATAGATAGACATAAATATGATAAAATCCCAAACACAAAGGGGAACTTGAACAACCAGAAAGTAGTCAAATTCAGACAACATATTTCAAAGAAATTATGTAGAATCATTTGTTTATTGCAAAATATTGAAAGAAAAAAAAAAAAAAAAAAAAAAAATTCTGGAAATTTTACATCTGCAAAACGCACATAACCTAGCTATCTGCCTGTAGTTGACTGCAGTTTTAAGAAGAATTTGTAGATGGTAGAAAATATGTTTTTACAACTTTGTTCACTGAAAAGTGAGCCACTTGGACACAAAAATGGTTATACATCCTATCAGAATGCAAAGGCACTCAAAGATAATTCAAGTTGACGTAAGCGAAATAAAACCTTTATCGCTTTGGTTCCTCATGACTGATTGTACCTAAAAGTACATTACCAATCACTTGAAACCTTTGCACTTTATGCTACGATTACTACAAAATAGAATTGTACTTTTAAACACAATGAAAAACAAAATAGAATATAAGACCACATTTGTGCAAGTTTATATTCCAAATGGATTAAATGAAATGCTACTATCATTTAAAAAAAATCTCGGAATTCTACAATTGCATTATAATAAAAAATATATATATATGTTTGCAATGTTACTTACCATACAAAATTGTAACTAGCGAAACTGGCATTACTAAGATGCCCACCAGCATATCTGCAACAGCCAGAGACATTAGGAAAAAATTGGTTGCATTTTGTAGCTTCTTTTCAAGAGATACAGCCATGATCACAAGGATGTTTCCTCCAATAGTAAGAATAATGATGACCAAGGTCAAGAGTGCAGACCAGTTCTTGTCTGCAATTGATGAGGAAGAAACCTCATCTACATCTGATGCATTGAATGGGTCCAACACAGATAAGCTCTGGTTCAGAGTCACATTGCTGTTGATATGCCAGGCCATCAGTCCATTGTGTATACTTATATCTAAAGTGACAGAAACTGTAATAAGACCAATTAGCATCCCAGTGCCACTAAAACTGTTTGTCATATGAAGTTGTTTATACCTTCTTGTGCTTCAAGGATAGGTTCAGATCAGGGGTGCGAACAGTCATTTAAAATATAGTTCTCTACTGTACATACAAGCAGTATTTTGGTCTTACATAATGTCCTCAGCTTTACTGCAGAGTTCTTCTTATTTCCCTTTGAAAGTAGACTAGATGACAACTGATTTGTGACCCAGAAGGACAGAAGTGTTGGCAGAGTCCACTTCATTCTTATATTAAGCATTCTGTAAAGATAAACAAATATATAGATATATCCTTGTCATTAGTTCACAAAAATGCAAAAATGTTCCCACATTTTGGCACATTTTCAACAAAATACATTATAATGTGAAAATAACATGGTGTTAGTTATGCAGAACTCAATTCTTCTAGATTTATTTAGTTTTGTGTAGAAAATGATAGCTAGCTAGCAACCTAGATAAATAGATAGATAGATGATAGATAGATTAATCTAATCTGTCTGCCTAATTATCTGTTCGAATGCTACATATTTATTATCTATCTATCTATCTATCTATCTATCTATCTATCTATCTATCTATCTATCTAAGGGTGTTACAACAATTAACACCACTTGAATCTGATTTAATGGCACATTGAACCAGTATGATTTTTTTATTTGTGTAATTTGAGAGGCTAGTTATGGGGGATTTACACACGATGATGGGTGTGAATTAGTAGAATAGGGTTATCAATGGGGTGAATGCATGGGGCTAAATTTAGTTGTGGGTTATTTGCAATGGGTAAGGAGATCATGTTCAGGGGTTGGTTTTACTATAGTGGAATTTGTACATTTTTTCCATTCGTAAACTGTGTGGGGAAGTGGTTGATAATGTGGGGATTGTGTAGGGTGTGCTTAAAGGAGATTTGTATTCAGGGAATCACAGTTAGGATACTGGTAGTGTTAAAATCAGTGATGGGGGTCATGGTTAGGGTTAATTGTTTTGAGGGGGAATTTGAGTGGTGGTTAAAATGTTCCAAGCAGTTCAGTGCAGAAGATAATTTCTTCCTGGTCTTCCACATTTGATGTTGTATACATAAAACATTTGTATGACATCTATACCCAGTTTTACAGCTGCACATAAGAGCAACTGTCATAGGATACTAAAACTATGATGTTCACAGAAAATATTAATTGTAGATATTTCTTGGGACCTGCTGCAATGCTTGAGAAACTCAACTTTTAGTGAGTGATGGCTGATTCCCCACAGGTGGTACTATTGTGTATCAATGGCAGCTTGCAGAGGATGTAGTTAGTTACTCGTCTCCAGGGTTTCCCTTGTCTGCTAGATTTGCACTATAAATATCTACCCCAAAATGTCTTTACCTCTTTGCTACACTTCTACGGTAGAGAGCTACCCTGTATTTGTTTGTTCATTGTCATCTGATACCTTTTGCATCACAAAGATTCCTTCAAAATATTATATATATATATATATATATATATATATATATATATATATATATATATATATATATATATATATATATATATATATAGTAAAATGAAGAAAGGTCCAGACAGGGAGCTCAAAGCAAAAGGTGAATGTTTATTGACAAATACAGTATAAAAGCTTCTAAGATTATTATTACTGGGCAAATGGCTATGATTGGCAGCAGAAAAGGGGCTGGGGTGGGCGTCTGACGCGTTTCAGCTCCTTGGGAGCCTTAATCATAGACAGAATACTGCCCTAATGCCCTATTCTGACTGATATAGACTATGCTGACTTACTATTGGATAGCCTGACCTGCCTGTGTTACTGGTGGGCGTATACCTGCTCTGGAGAACTACCTGTGTAAGGTTGAATGCCTTATGCTACAGAATAGTAATTCTTTGACTTGTTTGCTTTATTATATATATGTATTTAGCCTTGCTAGTACCCTGATCACCATAAACTGATAAATTAATAGATAAATAAGTGAAAGAAAAAGGTGTATAAACTAATCTAATAATTGAGTTTCTGTATTCTTATATTTAATAAAGACTACTAATCTAATCGCATTGTATGATATATATGGACAAAATTTTGTTTGTAATCATACATTTTTGCTGCTTATTATAGAAGGTAGCAACTCAGTCATATTCAACTCTCACTAATTTTAAGTTGGTGAACAGTGGGTAATATGCTAGGTACTGGATACATATTTAAATAACCTTAGAGTGGTTTTTAGTTGGTAAACGGGAGGGCATGTAACCAATCACAACAACAACTGTATTATTGGATTCATCCTTTTATCTATACTGGCTTTATATTTTGCAAATCCAAATTTTATAATCTCATAATATAGTGATGCCCTCCTATTAATCAACTCTGATTCCTAATTCAAATAAACTGAAATGAAACTAACTAACTCAACTGAAAACATACACACGAAAGTATTTACATTTGTATATTTTAATACTTTGATACAGATAGAGACTTTACTCGATTACTTATTTGGATATTATATTATATGAAGATATAATATAATCGAAGACAGGTAAGGAGCAATCCGTTACCAGTGATTGATCAGATCCGTCTCAATGTTTAGACCGGATGGTTGCCGACTGCCTAGGGTGAAGATCCAGAACACCTCTTTGGCAAGGAGGTCCTTCAATCTATCTCCACCTCTAGGCTTCCTTTTTATCTGATCAATTACAGTCCAGGTGAATGTGCTTATATCTTTATTATGCTCATCCACAAAGTGTTTGGAGGCTCCAGTGGGTGTTATTCCCCTTTCGATGTCATTTAGGTGAGCACGAATCCTCTCCCTGGCTTCACGGGAGGTGCACCCTATGTATTGCTTCTGGCATAGGCTGCATGTAATCATATAGATCACGAAAGTCGATCTACAATTTGTGCATTGTGATAATGAGTACACTTTTTGTGTGGCCAGGGATTGGAAAAATTTACCAGTGGTGACATATCCGCAAGCCTTGCAGGTAGTGTTACCACATTTATAATGCCCATTCTGTGACAACCAACTGCTTTGTGGTCTTGATTTCTTGAGAATTGATGGCGAAATTTGATTACCGATGGTTGTATTTCATCTTGCTACGCAGAAGCAACCATTCTTAATATCCTCTTTAAGGAAATCATCTCCCAACAAATATTTTGCCAATAGAGTAGTATTGGGGACTATAGGTAGTCACAAAGGTGGGCTTCTGTCTAGCTTCCTTTGTTACTGTTCTAATCTCAAGGAGAGAGTTCCTATTGAGATGTTTGACATCATCTAGTGCTTTGTGCACCACATTGATGTCATATCCACGCTCCAACAACCTCTTGGTTAGTATTTCACTTTCTGCCAGAAAGCTATCATCCTCTGAGCAGTTGCGCCGAATTTGCAAAAATTGCCCTTTGGCTATTCCATAACTGGTATGCGGAGGATGATTGCTTCTGGCATGCAAGTAGGTGTTAGACGAAATTGGTTTGACATATAGTGAGGTGCTTACTCTGTTTTCCCCTGGAAGTCCAGTTAGAACTAGATCCAAGAATGGAAGCTCATTCTTCTCAAAAGTGAAGGTAAATTGTAATCCCACTTCATTGTTATTGAGATAGTTAACAAACATTTCACTGTCTGATTGTGTACCAGACCACACAAATAGGAGATCATCGATATACCTTTTATATCCGATGATAGATCAAAAAAATGGATTTTGGTCACTGTAGATATATTGGTGCTCCCAGTAGCCCATGAAGATGTTTGCATAGGCTGGGGCAAATTTGGCCCCCATGGCCGTGCCTCTCTTTTGTAGGTAATGATCACCCAAGAATTCAAAATAATTGTGTGTCAGTGAAAATTTCAATACTTGAAGAATGTAGCTTTTCAGGTTAGCCGAGTAATCACTAAATCTGTCAAGCATATATCGAGTGGCTAGTAGGCCTTGTTCATGTGGAATGGCCGAATACAGCCCCACCACATCAATGGCCAGCCATGACATATGGTCATCCCATTCGCAGGTACTCAATATATTTAGTAGGTGTTTAGTGTCCCTTAAAAAAGACGGTAGTTTGTACACCAGTGGTTGCAATAGTGATTCGAGCCAATTGCCCAAATTCTCAAGAAGTGACCCTATTCCTGAGACTATGGGCCGTCCCTTCACCTCCTCCAAGGACTTGTGTACCTTGGGGAGGTGATGGAATATCGGCACCACAGGATGTTTAGTATTCAGGAAATCAAAGGTATCATCATCTATTAAGCCTTGATACCTGCCATCATCTAGCAGGTCTAATAGTAGCGTTCCAAAAAGCCGTGTGGGGTCCCCCGGTAACTTTTCATAGACCTCATGGTCCTGAAGTTGTCTTTGTGCCTCGGAAATTTAATATTTACGGTCCAACACAACGACAGAGCCCCCTTTGTCGGACTGCTTCACTATGATGTCTTCTCTGTTCCGTAGTTTTTTCAAAGCCAATCTCTGACCCCTTGTCAGGTTGCTTTTTGTTACCTTTTGTTCCCGATCTAGTCTAACTAGATCTTCCTCCATGCGTCGTTGAAACGACTCCAGAGCAGTACCCCTACATTGAGTAGGGTAAAAAACTGACTTGGGCTTGAAGCCTTTATGAAAATCAATAGTCGCTTCCTCACTCAAGCCTTCCCTCTCCAATGTATAGAGACTTAAAAAGTCACTAGCCTCTGTTATGTTGAAATAATCATGTTGCGGGGTAGTGTCTGGAGCTATGGTACCTATATCCTCAGTGGGGTTGATTCTATAGAACTTATTTAGTGTGAGACTGCGAATGAACCTGTTCAAATCTAGCAGTGTATTGAAGACATTGAATTTAGTGGATGATACAAAATTAAGCCCTAAACTGAGCACTTCTTCCTCTGGTTTAGTTAGTGGGACACTGGATAAATTGATCACATTTGATCCCTGTATCTGTTGCCCTGCCTGCCTCTCCTTAGTGTGTATTGTTCCCTCTTTTGGCCCTGTCTGAGTATTCCTCTTCCTCCTCCTTCTTCTTGGCCTAGTGCCACTTGAAAAACCTGCTGGCCTACTTTAGGATCCACCTTAGGGGTAACCCTGTGCCTTTTTATATTTGTTACCCCTAGGTGGCTTTGGAGGATCTAACTGATTGGTGTTAACAAGTGCACCTATTGACTCATATGTTTGTGTGGAAGGTGTAGTATCAGGAAGTGGAATATTTGCATGGGTCAACTGGGGAATTGGAGGGGCTGTATGGGTTGTGACCACTGTCAACTGGCCGGATGCTCCACCATCATCTTCTGAGGACTGTTCGCTGGTCATGAAATTGACAAAGTCCTGCAAATCATCGTCCTCATTTGACTCAGGGTCAGTATCAGAGAAAGAAACTCGTTTTTGAGGCTTATTATCTCCTTTTCCCTGGAGCATCTTTTTATTTCCCTGTTTTCTTCTTGGGATATATATATATACTTGGCGAATAAATTATTCTATTTTATTCTACCATAACCAACAACCTTTAAACAAAATAGTTACCAAATAGTTTATGGAAATATGGGTACAGATAAAACTCCTAAAAATAAAAATTTGCATATTCGTCCATGCTTTAGATCAAAATAAATTGTTACTGATTTTGTCACATATTGAATACGGCAACCTAACCCCTTAATAGCCTTCCTAAACATCACCTCTCCCCCCATTGATCGATCATGAATGCTTTAGGTAGACTGATCCACCTAGGTCACTAATCTATATTAGCTGCCACACTCTGCCAGTCCCTACATTGGCTCGACCATGCACTTTAGAATGCAATTTAAAATATTAACCCTAAACTAATAAACAATCAGCACCCTTACTCCAAACTATATTTCCTCACTCTTCTCCAAATACTCCTGAACTGCCCTCTTCAGTCAACCTCTGACCTACGTCTCTCCACTCCAACTATTTCTGCTTCCCTCTCTCACCTCCAAGAATGGAGTTTCAGGTGCTCTTTAAAAATCCACCTATTAAGAGAGGCTTACCATCTCTCCTCTAACGGTTTTTAATCCTAACCAAAATAAATCTTAAGTTGCCTTGACTCAATGCTAAAACAGCAATTCAAGTGAGAAGCTATCCCAAACCCTATGTTTCTGAACCCTCAACCTGTAGACTGTAAGCACATTGAATCAGGACCCACCTCCTCCTTTACTAGTTCAGTCTGTATTTGTATCTTACCACAAATCTTTGTCGTTGTATAACCATACCTTTGTACCCAGTATTACAGAATTTTGCTGTGCTATACAAATAAATAATAATAATAATAATAATAATAATAATAAAATACTAAATAACATGAGAAATTAAATTAACTAAACTTCAAACTGAGATGTTAATTGAGCTTATTCATTAGATGTGTTATCTTTATGGGCTAGGCTATACATAATAACATGACTGTTTAGGCTCATGAGGTTGGAGAGGTTAGGACAGGTAACATTTGGTATGTCTAGCTACGTAATTCAAATTGAGGTTAAATTAATATTATAGTTGCTGAAGGGAGTGAATACAAATTATCTTAAGCCGTGGCAGACATGTTATTTACCTTAGCTGATCACTGCTTCCTTAATCAACGCTATACGTGAACTTTACAATCAGCATTTTTTAAAAAACAAAAACAAAAAAACAAGCTGTTTACAAAATAAGATATTCTTTTTTTATGGACACAATTAACCTAAAAAGCCATAATGATCCTGACATTTAGGTTTTTGCTATACTCTGATGAATCACAGAAACAATTTAAATGTGTGGGATTGTTGTATATGAAGAACACAGTTAAATCCACAGATAATTACTCCCCTAAGACATTAACAAATATGGAACATTTTTGAACAGAAGAAGTTAAAGATTTAAAAAGTTAGCATAATAACATAATGCAAGGATAAAAACCTTATTATTTTTCTCCTGGATTTGGACTTGTGCATTTCATACACACTTTTATACAATGCAAATGTATCAGCAAGCTATATAGACTATTTTACATATTCTGAAATATTGCATTTTTTATATTTGAATCTGTTGCAAAATATCTTACTGTGATAGCACACTAAAAATAATTTCAAAATCTCACCTTCAATAAACAAATATCTCAATACATAACATGCATCTGTTCCAAATATTTTTCTATGGCCATGTAAACATTGTGTTCATGTACAAACCAAAGGGATGTTAGCTTGCATGCATTATGTTGTATATTAGGTATTAGGTAGCTACCTTTCAGATCTGTTATATAGGAGATATACTTTATGGCATGACTGTTAAGTCCATGGTCCCTGCGGAACAAGATGTGCTCAACACAACGACCATATTAAACAAACTTTTTCCTGTACCTCCCTGTGTCTGCAGATCTGAAATGAAGCCTGAGAAAAATAAATATAAAGATTATGCAAGTACATGGACCTGCATGGGAGGAAGGAAGAGGTGGCAATTAACTCTTGTACTATGCAGTTTATATCCCATAAGATTTGCCTATTTTAACAGTATTATTGTAAGTTTATATTTGGGTTTTTTTGCACCCCACTCCAGAAAAACCTCTGTTGAAACCTGAGTTCAGGTAATAACTTAGAAATTGGGGGGTCCATGCAAAAATAAAATGGACAACAGAGAGCTAATGAGTGAAACATAAAGAAAAATCAAGAAAGAACAGTGATGAGTCTCCAGACCCTGTCCATCCACTTCCGGTTCTAGAATGGGGATATCCACCCCTTCCTGCACTCAGGCAACCAACACAAATAGGGCATGGGTTGCTAATCACCAAGTACGGTTTAACTCTGCATCAGCATGCCTACACAATAAGGCCTCTGAACCTTCAATATAGGCTTTCCATATAAATTCTCTCTGTAGTCAAAAAAAGCTTTTTTTATATTCCACTGTACTAAACATGCATTATATATAGCAGTATAATATACCTTTAAGAACTGCATTGTACAATAATGTCTGGGTCCCATACAGCCAACTAATGCACAGTTAGAGCCCTACCACTATTAATATTGGTAAGTCAACTATAATTCTCAAGCCACTCAAAAGGTTTTGCATTATGTTGTCATATTTACAAGAAATCAATCATTCTAAGTTCAAAATATAAATTTGCTTTAAAGGGACACTGAACCCAAAGTTTTTCTTCCGTGATTCAGATAGAGCATGAAATTTTAAGCAACTTTCTAATTTACTCCTATTATCAAATTTACTTTATTCTCTTGGTATCTTTATTTGAAATGCAAGAATGTAAGTTTAAATGCCGGCCCATTTTTGGTGAGCAACCTGGGTTGTCCTTGCTGATTGGTGGATAAATTCATCCACCAATAAAAATGTGCTGTCCAGAGATATCTGAACCAAAGAAAAGCTTAGATGCCTTCTTTTTCAAATAAAGATAGCAAGAGAGCGAATAAATATTGATAATAGGAGTAAATTAGAAAGTTACTTAAAATTTCATGCTCTATCTGAACCACAAAAGAAAAAAATTGGGTTCAGTGTCTCTTTAAGTTAGATAAGCATACTTAAATAGAACTTTAAAAAAATCTACATTTCTTAACTCCATTTATACAAATAGTTTACCTGCTTAGCATTTGTGTCAAGCAAGACAATATTTAACCATTTTCCTACAGCTGATTGTTGTTATCAAACATTTATAATAAACGTACACCCTAAATGTAAAACAAGTTATTCCACCATCTTTCCTTATTGATTGTCTCAAAGGCATTTATGGATTTATTGACATGCATATACGTTTCTATGTTGTTCTCAAGTTCCATGTTGTGTATATTATTCATGCTTTTTGAAAAATGTGTATTGTACTGTAATGTGCATTCAATTCATCTTCATACTTTAAATTTTTCAAAAATTTTCATCTGCTGCAGAAATGACTCTGACAATTTAAGGGACTTGAAACAATAAATCAATGCTAAATATTATAATGTATTTAAAGGAAATATGAGCCTGAGAATAATACCTAGCTGCATTTTTGTTTAAATCATGGCGATTGGACTATACTTATCAGTAGTGATGTCGCAAACTTAAAATTTTCCACCATTGAATTCAATAGGCAGACCTACAAGGACTCTTTCTGGCCACAATAGTGATGGAAAAGTTGTTTCAAGGTTACTAACACCTGGACTGTGGCATGCTGGGGTGGGATCCCTGGCAAAACTCCCATGTAAAATTACATAGTTTATGCAGGGCCTAAATCACCTAACATTCCCAAATTGTTTGCAATAACGTGCTTTAAAACATCAGTAATGATGTCGTATCTATCAGGTAGTGTAAGGGTTACGGCCGCATCACAGTGACAGAGCAAACTCCAAGTGTAACGCACAGCAATCAACCGCAAACAGTCCACTTGCAGAACCACGAGATAGGTAGATTTTAAAGATAGATAGATACATAGATTACATAGCTCAATCGATGCAATATACATATGATCGATACACTGTACATAGCTCAATAGATGCAATATACATTTGATAGATACGAATTACATCGATCAATAGATGCAATGTACATTTGATAGAAACGAATGTTATCAAATCAAAGATGCAATATACATTTTATAGATACGAATGACATCAACCAAAATATGTAATATACATTTTATAGATACGAATTACATCGATCAATAGATGCAATCTACATTTGATCGATACGTTTGATAGTTCGATCGATTTGATATATAAATAAATCGATTTGAAATATATATAATTTCCCTGACAGAGTATAACAATAAGACATGTGGTCTGTGATCCGTGGTGTGTAAAGTAGTACTATTCTTAACATTTTACTACAACCTGTTACTCCCCCTATCGGTTGAGGTCTATATGGCCTTCATTTTTGGAACCGGGAGATGGAAGAAGATGATTGTTCTGTCCTCCTACTTCAAATTTGTCAGAAACATAAGTGGCTGTCTCAAAACAGTCCGGACAGAAGATAGATCGATAGGATAGATAGATATACATAGATTGATAGTTAGATAGAATCGATAGAAGAAAAATAGATAGATTTTTTAGATATATAATTACCCTGATAAAGTCTAATAATTAAACATGCGGTCTTGGACCCAAGTAGGTTGTGTTAAGTAGTACTATTCTTCGCACTTTCAGCCCTTTAACTCCCCCTATTGGTAGAGGTCTATATGGCGGTTATGATTACCCTGACAAAGTATAACAACAAGACACGCGGTCTGGGACCCATGGTAATTTTGATGTGTTAAGTAAAACTATTCTTATTACTTGAATCCCTCTTACCCACCCTTTTGTTGGAGTTCTATATGGCCTGCATGATTAGCCTGACAAAGTATAATAAGAAAACATCTGGTCTGGGACCCATGGTAACTAGGTTGTGTTTAAGTAGTACTATTTTTAGAACTGTAATCCCTGTTACTCCCCCTATCAAGGGCGGTCTATATGGCCTGCATGATTACCCTGACAAAGTATAACAACAAGACACACGGTGTTGGACCCATGGTAACTAGCTTGTGTTAATTAGTACTTTTCTTAGCACTTTAATCCCTGTTACCCCCCTATCGGGGGAGGTCTATATGGCCTGCCTGATTACCCTGAAAAAATATAATAATAAGACATGCAGTCTGGGACCCATGTTAACTAGGTTGTGTTTTAAGTAGTACCATTCTTAGCACTTTAATCTCTGTAACTCCCCCTATTTGGGGAGGTCTATACGGCCTGGATGATTACCCATACAAAATATAAAAATAAGACATCTGCTCTGGGTCTTGGACCCATGGTAACTATGTTGTGTTAAGTAGTAATGTCCTTGGCATTTTAATAGCTGTTACTCACCCTATCGGTGGCGGTCTATATGGGCTGCATGATTACCCTTACAAAATATAATAACAAAACATGCGGTCTGGGACCCATGGTAACTAGTTTGTGTTAAGTAGTAATTTCCTTTGCATTTTAATACCTGTTAGGGGAGGTCTATATGGCCTGCATGATTACCCTTACAAAATAAAATAACAAAACATGCGGTCTGGGACCCATGGTAACTAGGTTGTGTTAAGTATTACTCTTCTTAGCATTTTAATACCTGTTACTCACCCTATCGTGGGAGGTCTATACGGCCTGCATGATTACCCATAAAAAAATATAATAAGACATCTGCTCTGGGTCTGTGACCCATGGTAACTAGGTTGTGTTAATTAGTACTGTTCTTAGCATTTTAATACCTGTTACACCCTTTTGGGTGAGGTCTATATGGCCTGCATGATTACCCTGACAAAGTATAACAACAAGACACGTGGTGTGGGACCCATGGTAACTAGCTTGTGTTAATTAGTACTGTTCTTAGCATTTTAATACCTGTTACTCACCCTATCGGGGGAGGTCTATATGGCCTGCATGATTACCCTTACAAAATAGAATAACAAGACATGCGGTCTGGCACCCATGGTAACTAGATTGTGTAAAGTAGTACTCTTCTTAGCATTTTAATACCTGTTACTCACCCTATCGGGGGAGGTCTATATGGCCTGCATGATTACCCTAACAAAATATAATAATAAGATATATGCTCTGGGACCCATGGTAACTTTGTGTTAAGTAGTACTGTTATTAGCATTTCAATACCTGTTACTCACCCTATTGGTGGAGTTCTATATGGCCTGCATGATTACCCTTACAAAATATAATAACAAAACATATGCTCTGGGACCCATGGTAACTAACTAGGTTGTGTTAAGTAGTACTGTTCTTAGCAGTTTAATACCTGTTACAACAACGAATGGTGGAAGGTCTATCTGGCCTTCATGATTAGCCGCACCCAAACCCAAAAAAAAGCCAAGCGGTCTTAGACTAACACCCATGGCTAACTCGGTTGTTTCAATTAGTACTATTCTTAGCACTTTCATCCCTGTTACTTTCAGGCCTCTTGGGGGTGGTCTACATGGCCATCATGATTAGCCTAACAAAATACTACAATCCAACCTTTGCTCAGTCTTCATAGGCCCTTCATTGGCTGTATTTTGGTAGTACTGTTCTTTTATTTTTTTTTTTTTATTTTTTTTAAATATTTTATTGGTGAAGTACATCATTTCGTACATAAAAAGACATAACATTCATCGTTGTATCTGAATATGTATGTAACATTTGTGAAAACATCTTTTATGAAATTAAATATGCCAAGAAAACAAAAGGAAATAAAGATAATCATTTATCTGAAGACAATTTTTTCAACTTTCATACTCTGCCTTCTAGTACTTCACATTTTATATCATTTCTGAGAAAAAGGAAAATCAAATAACAAAATAGGGATAAATCGAAACAAACAAACAAATAAACAAAAGAGGAGAGAAAGAAGAAGGGAAAAAAAAAAAAAAAAAAAAAAAAAAAAAAAGAAGAAAAGAAAAACAATTGTTATCTTGACCCCTGCCATTCCCCCGGGGCCCCCTCCCAGCCCCGCTGACCATTCACACTTCATCTATTTTGATCTTCTATCCACTGCCGCGGGAGGATCTCCCCCGCGACTAGTGAAAGGAACGCTACAGAATTTGTCAGAGGGGTGATAAATTGTTTCTGAGATGCCAATGGCCACTTTTGAATTAACTTTAGCCATTTCCCGAAATATCTCTTGAGATATTTCTCTGATACTAACTTTTTGTCGTATAGTTCTATCCTCATTTGTAGTCTAATTGCACTTGTGAGTTCAGCTATACTCGGGGCACTTATTGACTTCCATTTCTTGAAGACTAACATGCGGGCCGCTAGGATAACGGTATTAATCAACTGCTGGTCCCCATAACATGTCTGATCATGGCACAAAAAAAAGATCTCTCTGGGGGTAAATTCGCAGCCTTGCTGCAAATGTCTATTCAACCAAAAATTGGCTTTCCCCCAGAATTGTCTAATCTTGGGGCACGACCAGAGACAGTGCAACATATCTGCCTTATCAGCACAGCACTTGAAACACCTATACCTTGATTCATCACGCACCCATTTATTCATCCTTTCTGGTGTTAAATAAAAATTATTTAATAGTTTCATATGAGCTTCCCTCCAACCCGTCTTAGTTGTAGTTGCCTCACATAGACTTAGACTCTTCTTTATATCAGATTCTTGTATATTAGTGAAATATCTTTGGAAGGTCTCTTTAATTCGAGATAAATGTCTATCCCCCAGTTTAGAATATAGGGCCTCATACCAAAAAGTGATTGATCTAACACCGGCTTTATATAGTTTGAGGCCTGGCTCTATCTCATGTAAGCTCCAATCTGGTATGCCTGAACCCATTAATGATGTTATGAAACTTCTGGCCTGGAGATAAGCAAAGAAATTATTTGAAGGAAGATTATATTTATCTGATATCACGCTATACAATTGAATTATATTACTGTCCAACCTAAGAAGCTGCGAGAAATATGTAATACCTTTAGTATGCCATTCTTTAAATACCCCATTATATATACCTGGAGAAAATGCGGGGGTCCCAATAATGGGTAGAAACCGGGATTTCTGGAAGTCTATTCCCATCATCTTGCAGTATTTCTGCCAAGCTAATACAATATTTGAAAATGTAATTAATTGTTTGATATTAGAGGGTAGTTTGGCGTATACATGGTGCAGAGCTGCTTTCAAGCTAAAGGGTGCAATTAAATCAGACTCCATGTCAAAATATGTGACATACTGTGCTTCCGTTAGCCAGTCCGCACCATATTTGGCCAACGTAACCCAATTATAGTATCTTAAATTTGGTAGGGCCATGCCACCAAATTTTTTAGGAATAGACAATTTCTCAATTGACAGGCGAGGTTTCTTATTGCCCCAGATGAATGATGTGCATGCTCGGTTATATAAAACTATATCCTTTTTATGAATAACCAGAGGTAAATTTTGTAACAGGAATAAGATCCGCGGAAACAAGATTGTTTTAATCAACATAATTTTTCCTGAAAGAGAGAGAAAAAGTATGTTCCACTTTTGGAATTCAACCTCTAGATTCGCAAACATTTTAGTATAATTTAAGCCATACCATTCCCCTGGATCTCTGCCTATGAACACCCCGAGATAATTTATTCTATCTACCTCCCTGAAGGGGTGACGCGTATAGCTATGTTTATTCTTGTTAATCCATAAAATCTCAGATTTCTGGGCATTGATCTTGTATCCAGTGAACTTACTAAAATGCATAATTATCTCCATACTTTTTGGAATATTTATACTGGAGTCTTTAATAAAAAGCATAATATCATCAGCATATAACGTTATAACTATATTCTGCTTGCCCAACTGAATACCCTCCATTTCTTGCCTAAGAAGTACAGCCAATGGTTCGAGCGCGAGGTTAAAAAGTAAGGGGGATAATGGGCACCCCTGCCGGGTTCCTCTCTGCAGAGTTATATATGGCGATAATTCACCGTTAACTAGAAGTTGTGACCTGGGTTCCTTATATATTAGTTTGATTGTATCAACAAAATTACCCTGGAACCCAAATTGGGCAAGAGAAGTAAGCATATGGTCCCATATAATAGAATCAAACGCCTTTTCTGCGTCTATCGTTATCAAGGCCATGTCTGGCAGGGAATGAGAGCCTCTACTGTAGATTTTATTATAATAGTAATCAAGTAAAGTAAGGACTCTACACATATTTTTTGCTGGGTTCCTAAGCGGCATAAAACCTGTCTGATCCGGGCTGATTAAATCTCCGATAACCAACTTCAATCTATTAGCTATGATGGACATGAATAATTTATAGTCTTGATTAAGCAGGGATATGGGTCTATATGAACCCATATCCTCTGGAGGTTTCCCTTTCTTGTAAATTAATGAAACTATTGAATCTGTAAAATATAATGAGTGTTTATTATTCTGTATATAGTACTTATTGAACAAACTACTTAACGTTTCTGCCATTTCCAATTTCATTATTTTATAATACTCTGCAGAGAGTCCATCCGGACCTGGGGCTTTCCCTGCTTTAGTCTTCTCTATGGCCGTAATTATATCTGCTATAGTTATTTCTAGGTTTAGTTTATCTAATGCGTCTTTCGTAATTTTCGGTAATTTAACTTTCTTCCAAAAATTCTGTTTAGCTATGTTGTCTATTATTCCCTGGGAATATATAGTCTGGTAATACTTAAAAAATGCTTCTCTAATTTCTGAGGCTTTTGTATAAGTCTCCTTTTTGTATTTTATTAGAGAGATCATATTCCTACTCTTCCTAAATTTCCTGATTTTAACCAAATGTTTAGCCGAAATTCCTTGGAACCCCTGAAAATAGCTTCTCGATTTAATATCTTCCAGTGCCCATTTATTATTAAAAAAGGCCTCCCGCTCTGCTTTAGCCTGTGTATACTTCTTCCATGTATTATTGCAGGGGTTATTTATATAGTTTCTATATGTATTTCGCAGCTGGTTAGATAGTTGAATCTCTCTGGCTAGCTGTTTCCTCTTAAGATTTACCATATATTTCTTAATGTCTCCTCTTAAGACCGCTTTCCCTGCTTCCCAGAATATTTCTATCTTATGACTGTATGTATTATTCAAATTTTGATATTCTCTCCATCTCCCTTTTAACCAGTTGCAGAAATGGCTATTATTTATCATATATCCTGGGAAGCTAAATGTGTTCACATGCGGCCCTTCCTGCACATTCAGTTTAAAATTGATACTAATAATTGCATGGTCTGATAATGTGAAGTCATACATCTGGGATATGATATCTATCTTCAATAGGTGCTCCTCTATTAAAAAAAGATCGATTCTAGAGAAGTTCCTATGTGATTTCGATTCACAGGAATATTCTCTCATATCTGGATGTTGTGTTCTCCAGATATCTTTTAACTTTAGTGATGCACAAAATTCTCTAAAAAATTTAGCCTCCTTCCTATATTTTGAAGCACTCTTTTGTCGAAACCTATCTATTTCAGGATGTAGCACCATGTTGAAGTCCCCTGATAATATTATATTCTGCCCTAAATAAGGGATTAATTTTTGCTTGATATTACCCCAGAATTCCCTATCGAATTCGTTCGGCCCATAAACATTGCAGATTGTCCATATTTTGTGTGCTGCTTCGATTTGAACAATCAAAAATCTGCCGGCTGTATCAATTTCTTTACTTATTACTTTATATGTAATTTTTTTACTGAATATAATTGCGACCCCCCGCTTTCTATGTGTGCATGGTGTTGCTATTATTTCATTCACCCAATTCGCTCTAAGTTTTACTATCTCATCTTCCTTTAGGTGTAGTTCCTGTAATAGTATTATGTCTGGATCTATTTTCTTGATTGATTTTAAAATACCTTTGCGCTTTGCTGGAGATGACACACCTCCAACATTCCAGGAAATGAAGTTTAAACTTCTACACATCTAAGAATTAAATTCGTCTTACTTCTAAGCCAGCCCGCCTCTAGAGGGGTACCCGGGGGGCGGGCGGGGAAGAGAAAAAAAAAAAAAAAAAAAAAAAAAAAAGGGGAGGGCAGGGGGAGAGCAAGAAGAAACGGGGAAAAAGGGGAAAACCACAACATATAACAAATAAAACCTGCATCCATTCACTACCCAAGCTTACTATATCTGTGCAGGCTGGTAATTTCCCTTCACTGCCATTCATTGTATATCTCTTTTGCTATCTTGATCTTAAATGTGCTGGTGTATTTGCCTAGTTACACCTTGATATTCTTTGTTTTACAGTATGTCCTAGCTTCTTCTGGGGTGTTTAACAGATTTTGCCCTTCTTTCTCTTCTATAATTAACCTTGCTGGATACCTGAGGCTAGCCTTTATACCTGCCTTAATAAGGGCTGAGCAATATGGTGACATTTCTCTTCTTCTAGCTGTCGTATCGGTAGAAAAGTCTTGGAATAATAGAACTTGTGTACCTACAATACTAAATGATTTAATCTTTCGGTATTGCTGCATAACCCTGATTTTATCTTGGAAACACAGGTATCTGATAACTATCATTCTAGGGCGTTTTTTATTATCTGCATCTGACCTACTTGGACCGACCCTGTGTGCTCTTTCTACCGCCAATTTATCTCCCTGTAATTCCAGGCCCAATAGCGTGGGTAACCTAGTGGAAGCAAATTGTATCAGGTCTGAAAATTCACTGTTTTCTGGCAAGCCCACCACCCTCACATTGTTTCGGCGCGATCTATCTTCAAGATCGTCAACTTTGTTTTGCAGAGTTTTAATGGTGTCTGTGAGTTTATGGTTATTTGTTTCCTGTATAGTATATAAGTCTTCTAACTCTGATATTCGAGTCTCTGCCTCTGTCAGTCTACTGGAGAACTGCCTGATCTCCACCGTCAACCCAGCCAAATCTTTTTTCAATGACTCAAGTTGTGGTACAATCAGCTCTGCTAACTGATTATTCGTAATCTGTATGTCTGTGCCGGCGGTGGCCACCACGGATGTCTCCAGCAGGCTATCTGCTACTGCCTCGTTTAATGGCTTATTGCCTTTCTTATCTCTCTTGACGGGCATAATTGGGGATCTTTGTTTCATATTAGTCATATATCTTTCCATGAAGTGTCGTGTATAAAAACAAAATTGTCACAAGTGGTGAATCTTGTATATGCCTATATACCTATAGGCATGTATGTGCACAATATATAAGTAAAAGTGAAAAGTGTGAAAGAAAGAGAAGAAGAAGAGAAAAAAAAAAAAAAAAAAGAAAAGAGAGAGAGGAGAAAGAAAAACAAAAAAGAAAAAATTGGAGGTTATGTGACCTCTATTCACAGTGTGAATTGAAAACGGCTCCTTCCCACGAAGCCTAAACAGTTTCAAACAATCTTGTGTGTGTGTGTAAAAAATAAAAGTGCTTTACTTTTTAAGGGAATTATATGTTTTCACACCCCCATAACTTCTTATGCTAATAGTATTTATGCTTATATCGTCAAATTGATATATTGCTCTTTCGAAAATGAATAGCTCTAAAATTAGGTATGACAGTTATTGCAGACAGCCACATATATATAAAATAAATGGCAGAAACACAAAGCAAAGATATACATGAAAACAAAAAGAAATATGTAGCAGCAGATCAACTGGGCCAAAGTCCTCTGCCTCCTTGCATACAATATAGGAAGATAATCTGTATTCAGACTATGCCAATCTACACTTTGTCACTGCAAAACGATGCTCTCTTTCTCAAAGTGTCTTATTGCCTCTTGCTAGAGACCAGGAGGCAGATCTGCAATAATCCAGGTATAAATGGATATATATAAACAGTCTCTCATAGTATTTTTGGCAATATAGTCCTTTGACCCTTTATTTAATCCACAGATAGAGTTAAAACCTTTATGTCCACCAGGTAGATTTTAAACCTGCACGCCTTTATCTTTGCTGCCTAGGGTGTACCAACAGCCGGACAGGCGAAATAACAAGCCTTCAAAAAATGTTATAAGAAAACTGTTGTTTGGCTTCCTTTAGCTTCTATAGGCCTCCCAGCTGCATTCTCAGAAGGCCCTCAATGTGTGCACAAATATAAGTTAGTTATATCCTAACTTTTAAGAGATATATAATAAAACCTTCTGAGATTTGATAAGTCATAACAGAGTATTCCCAGAGGCAAAGATAACTTTATCCAAGCAGCTGACTATTAAAGTTGCCTTGCTGCATATAGGCCTCCTCACCCAACGGTTAAACACCGGCTCTTCGAGTATGCCATTACTTGTGTGCAAACAAAGATTGATCTTTAAGTCATATGCAGAGACACAATATCTGTTATAGGCTTAGTGTATCATATGTCCCCATATGTCTCCTTATGACTCTCAGTTTGCATTAGGCTTACAGTATAAAGTGCTGGCTTCTATGCTGTTTTATAATGAAATTGTACTTGCGGTTTTTCTGCCTCAGGGCATGCAGCTCATGTGTTCCGTCACCCTCACTTGGACGTCGATCCAAACGAGACACCTCCCGTTCGCGCCAACCTCCCGTGGGGCCGACACTGAGTCAGATCCTGCTGAAATTCCCGCACTTATCTCGCTTACTCTTTAGTAAGGACCTGGGCTGGGACCGGCACCTTCCTCCTCTATTGCTGCACCGCGTCAGCAGAAAGGGTTCCTCCACCAGCTTTTCCTCTGCTCACAGGTGTAAGTGAGTGGATGCGGTCAGTACCACCTGACCTGGGCGGTTAGCGCTGACTTCCGTAGAGCTCCGTGAACTCTGTCACCCCAAGGCTTCCGCAATCGTCGCTGCCATTGGGGGCCAGGAGCTGGGGTGATGCAAAAACTCTCTGCTGCTGAGTGCGCAGAGCATAGAGCGCGCGTGTGTTCTCTCACGCTCCTCCCCGGAAGTCCGTTCTCTTCCACTGTTCTTTTATTTTAATACATGATAAAAAAACACAGAATGGTGGCAGCTCTATATGGCCTGCATGATTAGCTGCACCCAAAAAAAAAAAAAAGCCAAGCGGTCTTGGATTAACACCCATGGCTAACTCGGTTGTTTCAAGTAGTACTATTCTTAGCACTTTCATCTCATCATCCCTGTTACTTCCAGGACTCTCGGTGGTGGTCTACATGGCCATCATGATTAGCCTAACCAAATACTACAATCCAACCTTGGCTCAGTCTTCATAAGGCCCTTCATTGGCTGTATTTTGGTAGTAATGTTCTTATTAGTTTAATAGCTGATACAACACTGAATGGTGGCAGCTCTATATGGCCTGCATGATTAGCTGCGCCCAAAACAAAAATAAATCCAAGAGGTCTTGGATTAACACCCATGGCTAACTCGGTTGTTTCAAGTAGTACTATTCTTAGCACTTTCATGTCATCCCTGTTACTTCCAGGACTCTCGGTGGTGGCCTACATGGCCATCATGATTAGCCAAACCAAATACTACAATACAACCTTGGCTCAGTCTTCATAAGGCCCTTCATTGGCTGTATTTTGGTAGTTCTGTTCTTATTAGTTTAATAGCTGATACAACACCGAATGGTGGCAGCTCTATCTGGCCTTCATGATTAGCCGTACCCAAACCCAAAAAAAAGCCAAGCGGTCTTAGACTAACACCCATGGCTAACTCGGTTGTTTCAATTAGTACTATTCTGAGCACTTTCATCCCTGTTACTTTCAGGCCTCTTGGGGGTGGTCTACATGGCCATCATGATTAGCCTAACAAAATACTACAATCCAACCTTTGCTCAGTCTTCATAGGCCCTTCATTGGCTGTATTTTGGTAGTACTGTTCTTTTATTTTAATACATGATAAAAAAACACAGAATGGTGGCAGCTCTATATGGCCTGCATGATTAGCTGCACCCAAACAAAAAAAAGCCAAGCGGTCTTGGATTAACACCCATGGCTAACTCGGTTGTTTCAAGTAGTACTATTCTTAGCACTTTCATCTCATCATCCCTGTTACTTCCAGGACTCTCGGTGGTGGTCTACATGGCCATCATGATTAGCCTAACCAAATACTACAATCCAACCTTGGCTCAGTCTTCATAAGGCCCTTCATTGGCTGTATTTTGGTAGTACTGTTCTTATTAGTTTAATAGCTGATACAACACCGAATGGTGGCAGCTCTATATGGCCTGCATGATTAGCCGCACCCAAAACAAAAATAAATCCAAGAGGTCTTGGATTAACACCCATGGCTAACTCGGTTGTTTCAAGTAGTACTATTCTTAGCACTTTCATGTCATCCCTGTTACTTCCAGGACTCTTGGTGGTGGCCTACATGGCCATCATGATTAGTCAAACCAAATACTACAATACAACCTTGGCTCAGTCTTCATAAGGCCCTTCATTGGCTGTATTTTGGTAGTTCTGTTCTTATTAGTTTAATAGCTGATACAACACCGAATGATGGCAGCTCTATATGGCCTGCATGGTTAGCCGCACCCAAAACAAAAATAAAGCCAAGCGGTCTTGGATTAACACCCATGGCTAACTCGGTTGTTTCAAGTAGTACTATTCTTAGCACTTTCATCTCATCATCTATGTTACTTCCAGGACTCTTGGTGGTGATCTACATGGCCTTCATGATTAGCCAAACCAAATACTACAATACAACCTTGGCTCAGTCTTCATAAGGCCCTTCATTGGCTGTATTTTGGTAGTACTGTTCTTATCAGTTTAATAGCTGATACAACACCGAATGGTGGCAGCTCTATATGGCCTGCATGATTAGCCGCACCCAAAACAAAAATAAAGCCAAGCGGTCTTGGATTAACACCCATGGCTAACTCGGTTGTTTCAAGTAGTACTATTCTTAGCACTTTCATCTCATCATCCCTGTTACTTCCAGGACTCTCGGTGGTGGTCTACATGGCCTTCATGATTAGCCAAACCAAATACTACAATCCCACCTTGGCTCAGTCTTCATAAGGCCCTTCATTGGCTGTATTTTGGTAGTTCTGTTCTTATTAGTTTAATAGATGATACAAGACCGAATGGTGGCAGCTCTATATGGCCTGCATGATTAGCCGCACCCAAAACAAAAATAAAGCCAAGCGGTCTTGGATTAACACCCATGGCTAACTCAGTTGTTTCAAGTAGTACTATTCTTAGCACTTTCATCTCATCATCCCTGTTACTTCCAGGACTCGCGGTGGTGGTCTACATGGCCTTCATGATTAGCCAAACCAAATACTACAATACAACCTTGGCTCAGTCTTCATAAGGCCCTTCATTGGCTGTATTTTGGTAGTTCTGTTCTTATTAGTCTAATAGATGATACAAGACCGAATGGTGGCAGCTCTATATGGCCTGCATGATTAGCTGCACCCAAAACAAAAATAAAGCCAAGCGGTCTTGGATTAACACCCATGGCTAACTCTGTTGTTTCAAGTAGTACTATTCTTAGCACTTTCATCTCATCATCCCTGTTACTTCCAGGACTCGCGGTGGTGGTCTACATGGCCATCATGATTAGCCTAACCAAATACTACAATCCAACCTTGGCTCAGTCTTCATAAGGCCCTTCATTGGCTGTATTTTGGTAGTACTGTTCTTATTAGTTTAATAGCTGATACAACACCGAATGGTGGCAGCTCTATATGACCTGCATGATTAGCTGCACCCAAAACAAAAATAAATCCAAGAGGTCTTGGATTAACACCCATGGCTAACTCAGTTGTTTCAAGTAGTACTATTCTTAGCACTTTCATGTCATCCCTGTTACTTCCAGGACTCTCGGTGGTGGCCTACATGGCCATCATGATTAGCCAAACCAAATACTACAATACAACCTTGGCTCAGTCTTCATAAGGCCCTTCATTGGCTGTATTTTGGTAGTTCTGTTCTTATTAGTTTAATAGATGATACAACACCGAATGGTGGCAGCTCTATATGGCCTGCATGATTAGCCGCACCCAAAGTCCAAAAAAAGCCAAACGGTCTTGCACTAACACCCATGGCTAACTCTTTGTTTTCAAGTTGTACTATTCTTAGTACTTTCATCTCATCCCTTACTTCCATGCCTCTCGGGGGTGGTCTACATGGCCATCATGATTACCCTCACCAAAATATAACATCAATCCGTGCGTGCAGGGAACCATGGCAAGGTTACTTCCTTTCGCAAAATCGAGTATAACAGTTGCAGGCAGAGGTTCTGACCCTGCATTATGGCTGCACCTCTCCCTAAAAGAGGCATGCGTTACAGAGTCTGTGGGCATGTATGCAAAGAGCTGGCCTGCCTAAAAGGAGCAGCAAGGCAGTACAGGTCGTTCTCCTTCAGCCGTTTTATACGCTGTCCCACGGCCACGACCCTCAACAGCCACAACAGAATGAAACACCACATATGCCATCCTTTTGAACAATAGAGTACAGGTTAGTTACACGGCGATATTTATTATGAACCGTGAAATTGAAAACAAAAACAGGATTGGACACCCAGTACAGTACAGGTCGTTCTCCTTCGGTCTTTTTAGAAGAGTGTTCCGGACCCTCAACAAAAACAACAGCAGGAAAGAGGACATATGGCGTCCTTTTGAACAATAGAGTACAGGTACATCATTGATTTTAGAAACCCAGAGATAATTTTTGGCAAATGGGAAATAGAAAAAAACATTCATTGGACACCCAGTACACTTTTTTATCTTTAGGCCTTTTTATAAGAGGGTCCCGGACCCTCAACAGAAACAACAGCAGTAAAGAGGACATATGGCATCCTTTTGAACAATAGATGACAGGTAAGGCATTGATTTTAGAAACCCAGAGATCATTTGTTTGCAACTGTGAAATAAAAAAAAAACATTGATTGGACACCCAGTACACTTCTTTATCCTTAGGCCTTTTTATAAGAGGGTCCCGGAGCCTCAACAGAAACAACAGCATGAAAGAGGACATATGGCATCCTTTTGAACAATTGATTACAGTTAAGGCATTGATTTTAGAATCCCTGAGATAATTTATATGAACAGGGAAATAGAAAAAAAAAAAAGATTGGACACCCAGTACACTTCTTTATCCTTAGGCCTTTTTATAAGAGGGTCCCGGAGCCTCAACCAAAACAACAGCATGAAAGAGGACATATGGCATCCTTTTGAACAATTAATTACAGGTAAGGCATTGATTTAAGAATCCCTGAGATAATTTATATGAACCAGGAAATAGAAAAAAACATTGATTGGACACCCAGTACACTTCTTTATCCTTAGGACTTTTTAGCAGAGGGTCCCGGACCATCAACAGAAACAACTGCAGGAAAGAGGACATATGGCATCCTTTTGAACAATAGATGACAGGTAAGGCATTGATTTAAGAAACACAGAGATAATTTGTTGCAACTGTGAAATAAAAAAAACATTGATTGGACACCCAGTACACTTCTTTATCCTTTTGCCTTGCTATAAGAGGGTCCCGGACCCTCAACAAAAACAAGAGCAGGGAGCTGGGCATAGGAGTACAAGGGAGTGTGACAATAATAATGTGAAGGGGAAGATTGCAGAGTTGTGGCATTTTTAATTTGTTATCGTGGTAGGTACTTGCAATGACCTTGCTCTGGTAAATCCATATCGCAAATGTTTTTTATAAGGCACTGTTTGTCTATTTTTGGGATATCAGCATTTGGTAAATGAAGCATGGCTTAAGGCTGGTGAGAACCGACCTTTCTTCTGGCTGTTTGAAAATGTTGTGGCTCTGGACAAACATGTGAATAAGGGGCCATCTGCCATATTCTGCACGCAACCCCTTTGATGATTGACGCTAAAAATGTGTCACCTGCAAGCAGAGATAATTACTTCTGTCTAAATCTTCCTGGTATGGACAGGCCACTGTTTCCCACAGCAAGTCATAAGCTTGAACTACAAGATTGTCTTGAGTATGGTAGGAAATCAAAGTTTATTAAAGTCTGTACTATCACCACAAAAGCTGAACTTCTTGAAGCAATGAAAATGCCAGCAATTTCCTGTGCTTATGGATGACAAGGAGGACGTCCTGTCGTGCACAGAGATGGAGAGGATTTTTGGTTTCCCTGTACACAACACAGAGATGTCTCCAACATCACCAGATACACAAGACAGCGATTCTTGGGAAGTTCCTGGAGTATTCCGGTAGCCATCTCTTTGCGCCCCGAAAGGAATACTTTATCAGTGTTTTTGTAGACATTTGACATCAGATTTGGAGACTGTGGTGACGCACATTTTATTTACTGTTGTGCAAGCTGTGGCAATTTCAATTGGCATTAAAAAGTAAGATTTGGAGAGGTGACACACATTTTATGCAAGCTGTGGCAATTGTAATTTGCAGTGAAAAGAATCTGCTAATAGTAACAACCACTACCCTAGGACCACGCCTGACTCCTGAAGTCATGCTTCAGTTAGTAACTCAAGTTATATTAAATAAAAAAAATTTTTTTTATTATTATGCTCAGCAGATTCAAAACATACCATTCTTCTAGTCATATCACACGACATGTCAAAATGCTGCATGGAAAATGGCAGTGTGCAAAGTCATAATCTTAGTGGACCTATAAGTGCATTAAATTTTCTAAAATAAACAAAAATACCGAGAATTTTTTTTTTAAAAAAAGGAAAGAGGACATATGGCATCCTTTTGAACAATAGATTACATTTAAGGCATTGATTTTAGAAACCCAGAGATAATTTGTTGCAACCGGGAAATCTAAAAAAACATTGATTAGACACCCAGTACACTTATTTATCCTTAGGCCTTTTTAGCAGAGGCTCCAGGACCCTCAACAAAACCAGCAGCAGGAAAGAGGACATATGGCATCCTTTTGAAAATTAGATTACAGGAAAGGCATTGATTTTAGAAACCCAGAGATAATTTGTTGCAACCGGGAAATCTAAAAAAACATTGATTAGACACCCAGTACACTTATTTATCCTTAGGCGTTTTTAGCAGAGGCTTCAGGACCCTCAACAAAACCAGCAGCAGGAAAGAGGACATATGGCATCCTTTTGAATAATAGATTACAGGAAAGGCATTGATTTTAGAAACCCAGAGATAATTTGTTGCAACCTGGAAATCTAAAAAAACATTGATTAGACACCCAGTACACTTATTTATCCTTAGGCCTTTTTATAAGAGAGTCCCGGAGCCTCAACAAAAACAGCAGCAGGAAAGAGGACATATGGCATCCTTTTGAAAATTAGATTACAGGAAAGGCATTGATTTTGGAAACCCGGAGATAATTTATTGCAACCGGGAAATCTAAAAAAACATTGATTAGACACCCAGTACACATATTTATCCTTAGGCCTTTTTATAAGAGGGTCCGGGAGCCTTAACAAAAACAGCAGCAGGAAAGAGGACATATTGCATCCTTTTGAATAATAGATTACATTTAAGGCATTGATTTTAGAAACCCAGAGATAATTTGTTGCAACCGGGAAATCTAAAAAAACATTGATTAGACACCCAGTACACTTATTTATCCTTAGGCCTTTTTAGCAGAGGCTCCAGGACCCTCAACAAAACCAGCAGCAGGAAAGAGGACATATGGCATCCTTTTGAAAATTAGATTACAGGAAAGGCATTGATTTTAGAAACCCAGAGATAATTTGTTGCAACCGGAAAATCTAAAAAAACATTGATTAGACACCCAGTACACTTATTTATCCTTAGGCGTTTTTAGCAGAGGCTTCAGGACCCTCAACAAAACCAGCAGCAGGAAAGAGGACATATGGCATCCTTTTGAATAATAGATTACAGGAAAGGCATTGATTTTAGAAACCCAGAGATAATTTGTTGCAACCTGGAAATCTAAAAAAACATTGATTAGACACCCAGTACACTTATTTATCCTTAGGCCTTTTTATAAGAGAGTCCCGGAGCCTCAACAAAAACAGCAGCAGGAAAGAGGACATATGGCATCCTTTTGAAAATTAGATTACAGGAAAGGCATTGATTTTAGAAACCTGGAGATAATTTATTGCAACCGGGAAATCTAAAAAAACATTGATTAGACACCCAGTACACATATTTATCCTTAGGCCTTTTTATAAGAGGGTCCGGGAGCCTTAACAAAAACAGCAGCAGGAAAGAGGACATATGGCATCCTTTTGAAAATTAGATTACAGGAAAGGCATTGATTTTAGAAACCCGGAGATAATTTGTTGCAACCGGGAAATCTAAAAAAACATTGATTAGACACCCAGTACACATATCTATCCTTAGGCCTTTTTATAAGAGGGTCCCGGAGCCTCAACAAAAACAGCAGCAGGAAAGAGGACATATGGCATCCTTTTGAATAATAGATTACATTTAAGGCATTGATTTTAGGAATCCAGAGATAATTTGTTGCAACCGGGAAATCTAAAAAAACATTGATTAGACACCCAGTACACTTATTTATCCTTAGGCCTTTTTAGCAGAGGCTCCAGGACCCTCAACAAAACCAGCAGCAGGAAAGAGGACATATGGCATCCTTTTGAAAATTAGATTACAGGAAAGGCATTGATTTTAGAAACCCGGAGATAATTTGTTGCAACCAGGAATTTGAATCAAACAAATGATTCAATGGACACTCAGTACACTTCTTTCTCCTTAGGCCTTTTTATAAGAGGGTCCAGGACCCTCAAACAAAACACCAGCAGGAAAGAGGACATATGGCATCATTTTGAACAATAGAGTACAGGTACAGCATTGATTTTACAAACCCAGAGATAATTTTGGGCAAATGGGAAATAGAAAAAAACATTGAGTGGACACCCAGTACACTTCTTTCTCCTTAGGCCTTTTTATAAGAGGGTCCAGGACCCTCAAACAAAACACCAGCAGGAAAGAGAACATTTGGCATCCTTTTGAACAATAGAGTACTGGTACAGCATTGATTTTAGAAACCCAGAGATAATTGTTTGGAAACGTGAAATTGCCCAAAAAACCATGCATGGACACCCACTCCAGGTCGTTCTCCTTCAACCTTTTTATAAGAGGGTCCAGCACCCTCAACAGAAACAACTGCAGGAAACACCACCACATATGCCATCCTTTTGCACAAGCGAGTACAGGTATGGCATCCATTTTAGAAACCCGGAGATAATTGAGAGGAACCGGGAACATTTTTCTAAAAATTTGCTGGGGCACCCATTACAGGTCGTTCTCCTTCAGCCTTTTTATACCATGGGCCACGACCCGCAACAGGCACAACAGCATGAAACACCACATATGCCACCCTTTTGCACAATAGAGTACAGGTATGGCATAGATGGAACACAGAGATAATTTAGAGCAACCAAGAGATGGATAAAGATGCTTGGTCGGTCCTCCTCCTTCAAATTTGGGGCACTGCGCGTTCAATTTAATGGTCCACCAGATATGAGTGGTGTGCTAAGTTGTACTATTCGTAACAGTTTAATCACTGTTATGTGCCTTATTTTTTTTATTTGAGTTTTGTACCCACAGAGCCGCAGCAGAGGCCAGAAAAATTAGGAATGTACAAATGACTGAAAAATGTGGGTATTGTTGTAGCAACTGCTGTAGCAGCGGCAAGAAAAATTGATGTTTGTAAAACATTTATAAAGTGCCCTAAAAGCTTGTGGCTTGAACACTAGTTGTTGGCGGATAAGTCAAGCAAGTCCTCCTGCTTTATAACAAAAAAAAAGGCCAGCCTGTGTACCAGTTGTAGCCCAAGCCAGCTCATCTCATCATCAGGCCTTTTTTAATCAAATGTATCGCCCAATGTCAGTCCCTTCGGGATCCATCCCTCATTCATTTTTAGAAAAGTGAGATAGTCAAGGCTTTTTTGACCTAGGCGACTTCTCTTCTCAGTGACAAAACCTCCTGCTGCACTGAAAGTCCTTTCGGACAGGACACTTGAAGCGGGGCAGGCCAGAAGTTCCATTGCAAATTGGGATAGCTCAGGCCACAAGTCAAGCCTGCACACCCAGTAGTCAAGGGGTCCATCGCTCCTGAGGGTGTCAAGATCCACAGTTAAAGCTAGGTAGTCTGCTACCTGTCGGTTGAGTCTTTCTCTAAGGCTGGATCCCGAAAGGCTCTGATGATGCATGGGAGTTAAAAAGGTACGCATGTCCTCCATCAACAAGACGTCAGGAAAGCGTCCTGTCCTTGCCGCCGTGTTCGTGGGAGGAGGATTATTTTCATCTCTTCCCCTGTTACATTCCCGTGGTGCTGTGACATCACCCTTATACGCTGTGTAAAGCATAGTTTTTAATTTATTCTTAAAATGCTCCATCCTTTCTGACTTGCGGAAATTTGTTAACATTTCAGGCACTTTATGTTTATACCGGGGGTCGAGGAGCGTGGACACCCAGTACAGGTCATTCTCCTTCAGCTTTTTTATACGAGGGTCCCTCAACAGGCACGACAGCATGAAAGAACCCATTTGAAAAAGGTTGGATGCCGAGCTAATCATGTCCCGTTCCTCGTCCAGCCACGTACAACACCACGGGTACCAGAGAGGTGACAACAACGAGCACCCTGGGATGCCTGTTGTGCTCTTTCTTCCTCCTCCTCCTCAAAGCCACATTCCTCCTCTGACTCCTCTTCCTCACAATCCTCTTTCTGCATTGCCGCAGGTCCAGCAAGCGATGCTGATAAGGCTGTTTGTGGGGGTGATGGACACCACAACTCTTCATCTTCACACTCTTCTACTGCCTGATCCAGCACTCTTCGCAAGGCACGCTCCAGGAAGAAAACAAATGGTATGATGTTGCTGATGGTGCCTTCGGTGCGACTGACAAGGTTTGTCACCTCTTCAAAAGGACGCATGAGCCTACAGGCATTGCGCATGAGCGTCCAGTAATTTGGCAAAAATATCCCCATCTCCCCAGAGGCTGGCCTAGCACCCCGGTCATACAAATACTCATTAACAGCTTTTTCTTGTTGGAGCAGGCGGTCAAACATTAGGAGTGTTGAATTCCACTGTGTCGGGCTGTTGCAAATCAAGCGCCTCACTGGCAGGTTGTTTCGACGCTGGATATCGGACAAGTGCGCCATTGTGGTGTAGGAACGCCTGAAATGGCCACACACCTTCCTGGCCTGCTTCAGGACGTCCTGTAAGCCTGGGTACTTATGGACAAATCGTTGTACAATTAGATTACACACATGTGCCATGCACGGCACATGTGTCAACTTGCCCAATTTCAATGCCGCCACCAAATTACTTCCATTGTCAGAAACAACCTTGCCAATCTCCAATTGGTGCGGAGTCAGCCACTGATCCACCTGTGCGTTCAGGGCGGTCAGGAGTGCTGGTGCGGTGTAACTCTCCGCTTTCAGGCAAGTCAACCCCAAGACGGCGTGACACTGCCGTACCCGGGATGTAGCATAGTACCTGGGGAGCTGGGGGGGGTGCCATAGATGTGGAGCAAGACGCAGAAGTTGAAGAGGACTCAGCCGAGGAAGAGGTTATGGAAGAGGATGGAGTAGGAGGAGTAGAGGAGGTAGCAGCAGGCCTGCCTGCAAGTTGTGGCGGTGTCACCAACTCTTCTGCAGAGCCACGCATTCCATGCTTGTCAGAAGTCAGCAGGTTTACCCAATGCACAGTGTAGGTGATATACCTGCCCTGACCATGGTTTGCAGACCAGCTATCCATGGTCATGTGGACCCTTGCCCCAACGCTGTGTGCCAGACATGCCATAACTTCCTTTCTCACAACAGAGTACAGGTTTGGGATTGCCTTTTGTGAAAAGAAATTTCTGCCAGGTACCTTCCACTGCGGTGTCCCAATAGATACAAATTTTTTGAAAGCATCAGACTCCACCAGCTTGTATGGTAAAAGCTGGCGGGCTAAAAGTTCAGACAAGCCAGCTGTCAGACGCCGGGCAAGGGGGTGGCTTTGAGAAATTGGCTTCTTACGCTCAAACATGTCCTTGACAGACACCTGACTGTGGGCAGATGACCAGGAACTGCTACGTAAGAGAGACTGAGTGGAGGATGGTTGAGAGGGGGCAAGGAGGACAGCACTGGTTGACATGGCTGAAGATGCTGGAGCAGGAGGAGGAGGGCGGCTTTCACTTTGTGTGCTGCTTCTACTCATGTGTTCTTCCCATCGGCCTTTGTGATGGGAGACCATGTGCCTTCGCAAAGCAGTTGTACCTAGGTGGCGGTTGGACTTCCCACGACTCAGTTTCTTTTGGCACAGGTTGCAAATGGCATCGCTTTTGTCAGAGGCAGACACACACAAAAAATGCCACGCTACTGAGCTCTGCGATGACGGCATTCTGGTGGTGGCAACAGCATGCGTTGATGGGCGTCGGCGTGCTGTCTGGCTGACCCCGGGTGCCGATGCATGCTGTCTGACTGTGCCACTAGCTTCTTGAGACGACCTCCCCATGCTTCCAAATCGTCTCCTCCTCCTCCTCTCTGTCTCCCCATCTGAACTTTCCCCCTCTTCTTCTTCTCTTCTAGCAGGCACCCACGTGACATCCACCGACACATCATCATCAACCGCTTCACTTGTATCTGACACATCAAGAAAGGAAGCAGCAGCGGGTACAACATCATCAGCATCACACCGTACCTCCATGTCGGTAATGCTGCCTGACTGAGACTGATCACTATTATCTACATCCTCTGTCAATGATGGTTGCACATCACTCATTTCTTCCAACTGATGTGTCAGTAACTCCTGTGACAGATCAAGTGAAGCGGCTGTGGTGCTAGTGTTGGTGGTGGCGACAGGCGGGCGAGTGGCACTGGTCACTTGAGACCTGCCCAAAGCACAGCTGGATGTAGATGGTGCGTCAAGGTTAGGAGGACTAGCAGCGGAAGCTGAAGAAGATTGGGTGTCCTGTGTTAGCCATTCAACTAGGTCCTCCTCAGAACTTTTCGCGTCCCCCCTGGCACCCGGCGTCTGAACAATGTGCATATTTGTAGGGTCTAAAGGAATCACAGCACCACGACCACAGAACCTGCGGGGTGGCCTGCCTCTGCCTGTCATTTTTTTTAAAATGGACACTAACAATACTATTACACCAATTATATGAGTGGTGGCACTGTGCAAGTGGGCACAGTATACGCTGTGAGACTGACAACAACAAAAAAGACAGATGTTTTAAAAATCACAAATTGTTAATTTTTTTAAATATTAAAAGTACTGTGACAACAAATATGATTGTTGGCACTAGTTGGCAAATGGGCCTGTCTGGCACACACGCTGGGAGAAAGGAAACTGCAATGCAATGGCACTAGGAGACTGAGGAATCACAGTCAAAACAGTTATGATTAACAAAAATTCCAATCCTGTTACAATAAATATGATTGGTGGCACTAATTGGCTAGTTGGGACTGGCACACAGGCAGGCAGGCAGGAGGAAAATGCAATTCAAGGGCACTAGTAGACTGCAGATTGACAGTCAAAACAGTGATGATTGACAATTTTTGCAATACTGTTAAAAGAAATATGATTGCTGGGAATAATTGGCTAGGTGGGCCTCGCACACAGGCTGCAAGGCAGGAGGAAAGTGCAATTCAATGGCATGAGCAAAATGAGGATTCAGAACAACAATTACCAACAATTTTAATTTTTAATTATTAAGAATACTGTGACAACAAATATGATTGGTGTAAGTATTTTGAAAGTCGGCCTGGCACACAGGCTGGCAGGCAGGAGAAAAGTGCAATTCAATGGCACGAGCAAACTGAGGATTAAGAACAACAATCAACATTTTTTTAATTTTAATTAGTAACAATACTGTGACAACAATTATGATTGGTGTAAATAGTTGGCAAGACGGCCTGGCACACAGGCTGGCAGGCAGGAGGTAAATGCAATTCAAGGACACTAGGAGACTGAATACTGACAGTCAAAACAGTGATGATTGACAATTTTTGCAATACTGTTAAAAGAAATATGATTGCTGGGAATAATTGGCTAGGTGGGCCTCGCACACAGGCTGCAAGGCAGGAGGAAAGTGCAATTCAATGGCACGAGCAAACTGAGGATTCAGAACAACAACTACCAAGAATTTTAATTTTTAATTATTAAGAATACTGTGACAACATATATGATTGGTGTAAATATTTTGAAAGTCGGCCTGGCACACAGGCTGGCATGGCAGGCAGGAGAAAAGTGCAATTCAATGGCACGACCAAACTGAGGATTAAGAACAACGATCAAAATTTTTTAAATTTTAATTAGTAACAATACTGTGACAACAATTATGATTGGTGTAAATAGTTGGCAAGACGGCCTGGCACAAAGGCTGGCAGGCAGGAGGTAAATGCAATTCAAGGACACTAGGAGACTGAATACTGACAGTCAAAACAGTGATGATTGACAATTTTTGCAATACTGTTAAAAGAAATATGATTGCTGGGAATAATTGGCTAGGTGGGCCTGGCACACAGGCTGCAAGGCAGGAGGAAAGTGCAATTCAATGGCAAGAGCAAAATGAGGATTCAGAACAACAATTACCAAAAATTTTAATTTTTAATTATTAAGAATACTGTGACAACAAATATGATTGGTGTAAATATTTTGAAAGTAGGCCTGGCACACAGGCTGGCAGGCAGGAGAAAAGTGCAATTCAATGGCACGAGCAAACTGAGGATTAAGAACAACAATCAAAAATGTTTTAATTTTAATTAGTAACAATACTGTGACAACAATTATGATTGGTGTAAATAGTTGGCAAGACGGCCTGGCACACAGGCTGGCAGGCAGGAGGTAAATGCAATTCAAGGACACTAGGAGACTGAATACTGACAGTCAAAACAGTGATGATTGACAATTTTTGCAATACTGTTAAAAGAAATATGATTGCTGGGAATAATTGGCTAGGTGGGCCTGGCACACAGGCTGCAAGGCAGGAGGAAAGTGCAATTCAATGGCTCGAGCAAACTGAGGATTCAGAACAACAATTACCAAAAATTTTAATTATTAAGAATACTGTGACAACATATATGATTGGTGTAAATATTTTGAAAGTCGGCCTGGCACACAGGCTGGCAGGCAGGAGAAAAGTGCAATTCAATGGCACAAGCAAACTGAGGATTAAGAACAACAATCAAAAATGTTTTAATTTTAATTAGTAACAATACTGTGACAACAATTATGATTGGTGTAAATAGTTGGCAAGACGGCCTGGCACACAGGCTGGCAGGCAGGAGGTAAATGCAATTCAAGGACACTAGGAGACTGAATACTGACAGTCAAAACAGTGATGATTGACAATTTTTGCAATACTGTTAAAAGAAATATGATTACTGGGAATAATTGGCTAGGTGGGCCTCGCACACAGGCTGCAAGGCAGGAGGAAAGTGCAATTCAATGGCACGAGCAAAATGAGGATTCAGAACAACAACTACCAACAATTTTAATTTTTAATTATTAAGAATACTGTGACAACAAATATGATTGGTGTAAATATTTTGAAAGTTGGCCTGGCACACAGGCTGGCAGGCAGGAGAAAAGTGCAATTCAATGGCATGAGCAAACTGAGGATTAAGAACAACAATCAAATTTTTTTGCTGGCTAACGCTGTAACATAAAACTCTTAACTAAAGTGCTAAAAGTACACTAACACCCATAAACTACCTATTAACCCCTAAACCGAGCCCCCCCCCCCCCCACATCGGAAACACTTTAATAAATATATTAACCCCTAATCTGCCGATCGGACATTGCCGCCACTTTAATAAATATATTACCCCCTAAACCTCCGCACTCCCGCCTCGCAAACACTAGTTACATTTTATTAACCCCTAATCTGCCGTCCCTAACATCGCCGACACCTACTTACATTTATTAACCCCTAATCTGCCACCCCCAACGTCGCCGCTACTATATTAAAGGTATTAACCCCTAAACCTAACCCTAACCCCCCCTAACTTAAATATAATTTTAAATAATCAAAATAAAATTACTACAATTAAATTAATCTTATTTAAAACTAAATACTTACCGATAAAATAAACCCTAAGCTAGCTACAATATAACTAATAATTACATTGTAGCTGGCTTAGGATTTATATTTATTTTACAGGCACCTTTGTATTTATTTTAACTAGGTACAATAGTTATTAAATAGTTATTAACTATTTAATAACTTCTTAGTTAAAATAAAGACAAATATACCTTTAAAATAAATCCTAACCTAAGTTACAATTACACCTAACACTACACTATAATTAAACTAATTACCTAAACTACCTACAATTAATTACATTTAAATTAAATAAACTAAATTACGAAAAACAGCAAACACTAAATTACAGAGAAAAAAAAAGAATTACAAGAATTTTAAACTAATTACACCTATTCTAATCCACCTAATAAATTAAAAAAGCCCCCCAAAATAATAAAATTCCCTACCCTATACTAAATTACAAATAGCCCTTAAAATGGCCTTTTGCGGGGCATTGCCCCAAAGTAATCAGCTCTTTCACCTGTAAAAAAAATACAATACCCCCCCAATATTAAAACCCACCACCCACACACCCAACCCTAATCTAAAACCCACCCAATCCCCCTTTAAAAAAACCTAACACTACCCCCCTGAAGATCTCCCTACCTTGAGCCATCTTCACCCAGCCAGGGCACAAGTGGACATCCAGAGGGGCAGAAGTCTTCATCCGATCCAGGCAGAAGAGGTCCTCCAAGCGGCAGAAGTCTTCATCCAGGCGGCATCTTCTATCTTCATCCATCCGGAGCGGAGCGGATCCATCTTCAATCCAGCCGACGTGGAGCCATCAACTTCCTAACGAAGAATATAGGTTCCTTTAAATGACGTCATCCAAGATGGCGTCCCTTGAATTCTGATTGGCTGATAGGATTCTATCAGCCAATCTGAATTAAGGTAGGAAAAATCCTATTGGCTGATCCAGTCAGCCAATAGGATTGAGCTCGCATTCTATTGGCTGATTGGAACAGCCAATAGAATGTGAGCTCAATCCTATTGGCTGATCCAATCAGCCAATAGGATTGAACTTCAATCCTATTTGCTGATTGGGTCAGCCAATAGGATTTTTCCTATCTTAATTCCGATTGGCTGATAGAATCCTATCAGCCAATCGGAATTCAAGGGACACCATCTTGGATGACGTCATTTAAAGGAGCCTTCATTCTTCGTTAGGACATCGATGGAAGAGGATGGCTCCGCATCAGCTGGATTGAAGATGGATCCGCTCCGGATGGATGAAGATAGAAGATGCCGCCTGGATGAAGACTTCTGCCGCTTGGAGGACCTCTTCTGCCCAGATCGGATGAAGACTTCTGCGCCTCTGGAGGTCCACTTGTGCCCGGCTGGGTGAAGACGGCTCAAGGTAGGGAGATCTTCAGGGGGTAGTGTTAGTTTTTTTTAAGGGGGGATTGGGTGGGTTTTAGAGTAGGGTTGGGTGTGTGGGTGGTGGGTTTTAATGTTGGGGGGAGGATTGTATTTTTTTACAGGTGAAAGAGCTGATTACTTTGGGGCTATGCCCCGCAAAAGGCCCTTTTAAGGGCTATTTGTAATTTAGTATAGGGTAGGGAATTTTATTATTTTGTGGGGCTTTTTTAATTTATTAGGGGGATTAGAATAGGTGTAATTAGTTTAAAATTCTTGTAATTCTTTTTTTTTCTGTAATTTAGTGTTTGTTGTTTTTCGTAATTTAGTTTATTTAATTTATTTTAATTGTAATTAATTGTAGGTAGTTTAGGTAATTAGTTTAAATTATAGTGTAGTGTTAGGTGTAATTGTAACTTAGGTTAGGATTTATTTTACAGGTAAATTTGTCTTTATTTTAACAAGGTAGTTTATTAAATAGATAATAACTATTTAATAACTATTGTACCTAGTTAAGATAAATACAAAGTTGCCTGTAAAATAAATATAAACCCTAAGCTAGCTACAATGTAACTATTAGTTATATTGTAGCTAGCTTAGGGTTTATTTTATCGGTAAGTATTTAGTTTTAATTAGGAAAAATTTATTTAATGATGGTAAATTTATTTCGTTTCATTTAAATTATATTTAAGTTAGAGGGGTGTTAGGGTTAGGGTTAGACTTAGGTTTATGGGTTAATAAATTTATAATAGTGGCGGCGACGTTGGCGGTGGCAGATTAGGGGTTAATAAATTTAATATTGTTGTGGCGACGTTGGGGGGGCAGATTAGGGGTTAATAACTATAATGTAGGTGGCGGCGGTGTCCGGAGCGGCAGATTAGGAGTTAATAATATAATGCAGGTGTCAGCGATAGCGGGGGCGGCAGATTAGGGGTTAATAAGTGTAAGATTAGGGGTGTTTATGTTAGGGTGTCAGGTGTAGACATAAAATTCCTTTCCCCATAGGAAACAATGGGGCTGCGTTAAAAGCTGGACGCTGCTTTTATGCAGGTGTTAGTTTTTTTTTTAGCCAGCTCAGCCCCATTGTTTCCTATGGGGAAATCGTGCACAAGCACGTTTAGCCAGCTTACCGCTGACTTAACCAATGCTGGTATTGAGGTGAGATGTGGAGCTAAATTCTGCTCTACACTCAACTTTTTGCGGCTAACGCCAGGTTTAAAAAAACCTGTATTACCAGCGTTGTCTTAAGTGAGCGGTGGGAAAAAAGGCTTGTTAGCCCCACAAGTCTTACTGACAAAAACTCGTAATCTAGCTGACAGAAAATACCCTAAAATGCCTTATAGGATTAAATAATCTTTCCTATCTCTCTTGCGCATTTATTTGCAAGTGAACATTCCTACATTTATATATTTAAATGTATTTATTAGTTGTATATTTTATATCTCATACAGCAAAAAATAAACAGAAATCTCGACAGTACCATCTAGAAAATAAGCTTTGCAATAGCATTCTGAAATTATTGCTATTTAGTTAATACTCACACTTCTGTAATGTTGTTACAGTATTTAAATTTTTTGGCTCAGAAGTCATGTCTTTGCTGTTCTATCTTATTTGGTGGTATTTGCAATAATTTTTACAGTATTAGAAATATTGGTGTTAAATTGACAATGTCTGCTCAAGGTAGCTATTAAAGGGACATTAAACACTTTGAGATGGTAATATAAAAAGATAAATCGTATATATATAAAAAAAACCTCTGCAATATACTTTCATTTTTTATTCTGTCCCGTTTTCCTGTAATTCCATTCTGAAATTGTGACCTTTTCAGTTTCTGTTAAAAATGGAAGTGCAGAACACTGTTATATTCCACACAGCCATTGGCTGCACACTCAAGTTACCGATTAATAAATGTCCCTAATTGGCCACAGCAGAGAAGGTAACCTAAGTTACTACATGGCAGCCCCCACTGTTTTATAGACACTAAAACTTTACACTTATTTTGTCAATATTTAAACAGCTAATAAAACTTTTAAAAAATACATCTACATGTTATTCTGAGACTAATCTTTTCTTTTAATGCATCTTTCTATCTAGCATTTATTTAGTGTTTAATGTCCCTTTAAAGCCCATTTGATGTTGGTCACCGTCATTATTAATTGCCTGCATCAGAAAATATTGGATAAGGAAAACATTGGTTTCCACATGGCTGCACCCATAATTTTATAGAAACTCAGTTGAATAGGAAACTTCACAAATTTTTAGGTCAATATTTATGAAAGGCCTGTCGGACATGATCCAACATTGCGGATCATGTCCGACAGAACTCGCTGAATGTGGAAAGCAATACACTAGGGATGGGAGAATGTGTAAATTTCCGAATGTGAATGTTAGAACGAATGTTATTACCGAAATTCGAATTATAAATCCGAATGTTGATAAGAACGAATATTCTTAAAAATTCTATAATCGAATGCTATTTAGTTTTCGAATATCACTTTCGAATTCGAATGTTTATAATTATATTGAATGTCCACATTCGAAAT
The DNA here is from genome assembly GCF_027579735.1 of Bombina bombina. Classification (NCBI taxonomy): domain Eukaryota; kingdom Metazoa; phylum Chordata; class Amphibia; order Anura; family Bombinatoridae; genus Bombina; species Bombina bombina. Next base: position 1,209,787,295 of record NC_069499.1, on the reverse strand, counting down.
TTCGAATTTAACATTCTATTTAACAAATACTATTCAGAAGTTCAATAGTTCATGTGGTAGGGAGGGAATCTAGTAAATTGATACATAATAGATACAAATATATCATTTTGAATGTTTCTATATGGAATATTGCATAATTCGAATATTACATTTAAAGAAAGCATTAGAAATACTATTACAAATATAAATTCAAATTTTTCAAAATGAATATTTTCAAATGTAATCGTAAAATTCGAAACTGAACATTCAAAAATCGAATGTTAGAATGTTATGTAAACATTCGAAATTCGATTACAACGAACGAATGTGTTAAAATTTGTTTCATTTTTTGAATGTTGCGAAACATTCGCCCATCCCTACAATACACTCTCCACATTCAGCATTGCGCCAGCAGCTCTTGTGAACTGCTGATGCAACGCTGCCCCCTGCAGATTCGGCCGCTAGCAAGGGGTGTCAATCAACCGCTGCTTCATAACACGGTGCTTCAAGCTCCTTACGGAGCTTGACAGATAGACCCGGTAGAGTTGACAGGAAAAGAGGACAACATAAATAATGAAGTTGTTTTTATTACATATAATTATACATGTCATATTACAATCTCAAAGTGCTTACTATCCCTTTATATACATATTTTACACCATTTATGACTCTCTGCTCAAAATCACTCTCCTTCATATTCCAGAAAACTCTATTTTTGTTATCTACAATATTTTTCTCACATACTTACTACTCCCAATTCATTGATCTTGATATTTGTTAATATACAAACTTTTAATATTTCAAATTAAATATTAAAGTAGAAATGTTTATCTAGTGAGTGAAAAAACAACAGAAAATTGCATTCCACAAAGACTTTCCAGGGATGTGACATTTTGAATGGTGGCTCACCAGGTTTTTTGTGGGCAGAGCTGCAACAAGAGAGGTGGAGGCAGTGGTTATGCAGTGGGGACAGGCCAGACGTGTCATTTAACTGGGTTGAGTCAGTACATGTTGTGGGTGGAGCCATGTCACTCCCTGGAAACTAGGCCATTTGCCCTGAAGAGGGAAACTAATAAAAAAAAAAAAAACAGCAACCTCCAAGCCAATGACAATCCCACCATATCCAGGAATGTTGGGAGTTATTAAATTGTAATATTCAATAATATTATTTTGACAGGCATTTATAGCCAAAGTATACCTTTTTCCTTTAGACTCAAGAAAGAGAGAATATTTTGAACATTTATCTTTAAACATAGCAGTACTTAACAAATTCAGGGCATTTTTTGGTAGCTTCTCAATATACATTTAAATAAAATCCTTTCTGTGCTCAAAAAAATAAATAAAAAAATCAGTGTCTGGCTCCTAAATAGACTGGGTGACTCCTAAATGTTATATCAATTTGTCTAACCCCTGTAATATATAAGTTTTAGTCTAATAAAAGTTATCAATTAAGGCAGGATAATACTGATGATTCTGCTGTAACACAATGGACTCCATTCATCAGCAACCTTGGAGCACCTTCGGGGAAGGTTCGCTTAAATAAAAGCCTGCGGCCGATAGTTAAGAAGCAGTGGTCATCAAAATTGCCACTTCCTAACCTATGCACTAGGGGTGATTGACAACCCCTGCTCAAGTGCAGCCAGTCAGCTGTGCAATGTTAAATGCATGAAGCATATTGCTGCCCACTCACCCCCATGCCAAGTGGACAAGTTCATGGGAGCAAATCTTGTCCAAGTTGTCCACCCTGAGTTTGTTAAATGGGGACTTGTATCTGCATTCCTGAATAGTCGCATGTTCTGAGAAAACACAAAGTAAAAATATAAGGGCTAATGAGAAGATAAGGTTGGGTCAGACTACTACTACAGGGACATTGTAGTGTACACATAAAAAATGCTCGCTTTTATTAGATCATTTTATATTTGAACAAATCCCTTACTTTTACTATCTGCTTAGCTTAAAGGGACATGAAACAAAAAAACAAAAAATTGTTTCTTTCAAAAATCTAGAATAGAATACAATTTTAAACTTTAAATTAACTTCTATTATCAAATATGCTTTATTGTTTTGGCATCCTTTGTTGAAGGAGCAGCCATGCACTACTGGAAGCTATATGAACAAATTGGGCCCTGTGTATTAAAGGTTGAATGGACAAGGTTCGGGAGTTGGGAACCTGTCCGCTCTCCTTCACAGTGAATGTGCCGTAGACACTGTACATCCACAGCCTGAATGTATCATTGCACAATGACTTGATTGTGCAACATGCCACCAGCCTATGTGTTTGAGGTGTTTTATCGCTGCCACTTCAGATGTAGTAGGGAATGTAAAAAGCAGTGCTTCTTACATTGCAGAAATCAGACTTGTGAGAGTGTGTCTGCCCCTTAAGGACTCAAAAGCAGCGTCCGCTGCTTTGAATATTGAACCCATTGGTAAGCCAATGACAAGAGGCATATATGTGCAGTAGGACTGCAACAACTAATTGGTAAAATTAATAATTGATAATAAAAATAGTTGTCAACAAATCTCATTATCAATTAGGTGATCTGCAATTAGTTGGTCAGTTGTATGGCACCAGCTGCTTCACTGCGATGAACTCCTGCGCATGGTATTATGCAAAAAAAATAAAATTCTATCTGAGTAATCGGATACTCCTCTGTCAATTAATCGGATAGAAAGAAAATAAAGGTAAAGATTGGAAAGATAATAAAAAGAAAGGTAATTTGTTTGAAGAGGGTAGTTTATGGTTGAAATGTGGAGATAAAAGAGCACATTAAGGGCTCCATGTACAAAGCAGTGTAAGCTGCTCCGGAGACCTTGCGGGCAGGTTTGCACATGCGAGCCTGCTTCCCGCAATGTAAGAATCAGCGGTCATTAGACATCCAAGTTTAGAAGCTGTCCACACACTATTTAATACATGGGGCCTTATGATGGATGAAATTTAATCTTGTTGGGATAAAATGTTTGGGAACTATCAAACCCCAATTTACCAATCACATATGAGTTCATTCACATTATAGAAACACATATTGGGGGGTAGTTATCAACGTGTCTACTTTACCTGCCTTCGCCGGCCCAATACGCCCGCCTAAGCTCGCCTCACATCGCCGCCGCGGACCTGCAAAATTTCGCCTAAGTTATCAAAAAAGCTGTCAAAAAGCCGCGCACCAAGTACGGGGCGATGAGCAGCGGACTGTGAGAGTTATCACTCATCCGATCTCGCTGCTCTTCGGCTTTTTTACAGCTTTATTGCTAGCCTGTCACTAAGCACCCACACTAAACTACACTGTTCTACCCCCTATACCGGCGCCCCCGGAGCCTCCCACAACTAAATAAAGTTATTAACCCCTAAACCGCCGCTCCTAGACCCCCCGCAACTCTTATAAATTTATTAACCCCTATCCTGCCCCCCCTACACCGCCGCCACTGTAATAAAATTATTAACCCCTAAACCTAAGTCTAACACTAACCCTAACACCCCCCTAACTTAAATATTAATTAAATAAATCTAAATAATATTTCTATTATTAACTAAATTAATCCTATTTAAAACTAAATATTTACCTTTAAAATAAACCCTAATATAGCTACAATATAAATTATAATTATATTGTAGCTATCTTAGGATTTATTTTTATTTTACAGACAAATTTCAATTTATTTTAACTAGGTACAATAGCTATTAAATAGTTAATAACTATTTAATAGCTACCTAGCTAAAATAAAGAGAAATTTACCTGTAAAATAAAAACTAACCTAAGTTACAATTACACCTAACACTACACTCTTATTAACTAAATTAATCCTATTTAAAACAAAATACTTACCTTTAAAATAAACCCTAAGATAGCTACAATGTAATTAATAATTACATTGTAGCTATTTTACGATTTATATTTATTTTACAGGTAACTTTTTATTTATTTTAGCTAGTTAGAATAGTTATTAAATAGTTATTAACTATTTAATAACTACCTAGCTAAAAGAAATACAAAATTACCTGTAAAATAAATCCTAACCTAAGTTACAATTAAACCTAACACTACACTATCATTAAATTAATTAAATAAATTAACTACAAATAACTACAACTAAATACAATTACATAAACCAACTAAAGTACAAAAAAATAAAAAAGCTAAGTTACAAAAAATATAAAAAATAAGTTACAAACATTTAAAAAATATTACAACAATTTTAAGCTACTTACACCTAATCTAAGCCCCCTAATAAAATAACAAAGCCCCCCAAAATAAAAAAAATGCCCTACCCTATTCTAAATTAAAAAAGTTCAAAGCTCTTTTACCTTACCAGCACGTAAAAGGGCCTTTTGCGGGGCATGCCCCAAAGAAAACTGCTCTTTTGCCTGTAAAAGAAAAATACAACCCCCCCAACATTACAACCCATCACCCACATACCCCTAATCTAACCCAAACCCCCCTTAAATAAACCTAACAATACCCCCCTGAAGATCATCCTACCTTGAGTTGTCTTCAGCCAGCCGACCCACCGATGGAACCGAAGAGGAGATCCGGAGCGGCAGAAATGATCCTCCAAGGTGCGCTGAAGAAGTCTTCCATCCGGGCGATGTCATCTTCCAAGCGGCGCTGAAGAAGTCTTCCATCCGGGCGATGTCATCTTCCAAGCGGGGTCTTCAATCTTCTTCTTCAGGATTCATCTTCATTCCGCCGACTCGGAACATCCTTCTTCCCCGGCGGACTAACAACGAATGAAGGCTCCTTTAAGGGACATCATCCAAGATGGCGTCCCTTCAATTCCGATTGGCTGATAGGATTCTATCAGCCAATCGGAATTAAGGTAGGAAAAATCTCTATAATAAAGTTATTAACCCCTATCCTGACGATCCCGGACCTCGCCGCAACTAAATAGTTTAACCCCTAAACCGCCGCTCCTAGACCCCGCCGCAACCTATATTAAACTTATTAACCCCTATCCTGCCCTCCCTACACCGTCGCCACCTATAATAAATTTATTAACCCCTATCCTGCCCCCCCTACACCGCCGCCACTGTAATAAAATTATTAACCCCTAAACCTAAGTCTAACACTAACCCTAACACCCCCCTAACTTAAATATTAATTAAATAAATCTAAATAATATTTCTATTATTAACTAAATTAATCCTATTTAAAACTAAATATTTACCTTTAAAATAAACCCTAATATAGCTACAATATAAATTATAATTATATTGTAGCTATCTTAGGATTTATTTTTATTTTACAGACAAATTTCAATTTATTTTAACTAGGTACAATAGCTATTAAATAGTTAATAACTATTTAATAGCTACCTAGCTAAAATAAAGAGAAATTTACCTGTAAAATAAAAACTAAACTAAGTTACAATTACACCTAACACTACACTCTTATTAACTAAATTAATCCTATTTAAAACAAAATACTTACCTTTAAAATAAACCCTAAGATAGCTACAATGTAATTAATAATTACATTGTAGCTATTTTACGATTTATATTTATTTTACAGGTAACTTTTTATTTATTTTAGCTAGTTAGAATAGTTATTAAATAGTTATTAACTATTTAATAACTACCTAGCTAAAAGAAATACAAAATTACCTGTAAAATAAATCCTAACCTAAGTTACAATTAAACCTAACACTACACTATCATTAAATTAATTAAATAAATTAACTACAAATAACTACAACTAAATACAATTACATAAACCAACTAAAGTACAAAAAAATAAAAAAGCTAAGTTACAAAAAATATAAAAAATAAGTTACAAACATTTAAAAAATATTACAACAATTTTAAGCTACTTACACCTAATCTAAGCCCCCTAATAAAATAACAAAGCCCCCCAAAATAAAAAAAATGCCCTACCCTATTCTAAATTAAAAAAGTTCAAAGCTCTTTTACCTTACCAGCACGTAAAAGGGCCTTTTGCGGGGCATGCCCCAAAGAAAACTGCTCTTTTGCCTGTAAAAGAAAAATACAACCCCCCCAACATTACAACCCATCACCCACATACCCCTAATCTAACCCAAACCCCCCTTAAATAAACCTAACAATACCCCCCTGAAGATCATCCTACCTTGAGTTGTCTTCAGCCAGCCGACCCACCGATGGAACCGAAGAGGAGATCCGGAGCGGCAGAAATGATCCTCCAAGGTGCGCTGAAGAAGTCTTCCATCCGGGCGATGTCATCTTCCAAGCGGCGCTGAAGAAGTCTTCCATCCGGGCGATGTCATCTTCCAAGCGGGGTCTTCAATCTTCTTCTTCAGGATTCATCTTCATTCCGCCGACTCGGAACATCCTTCTTCCCCGGCGGACTAACGACGAATGAAGGCTCCTTTAAGGGACATCATCCAAGATGGCGTCCCTTCAATTCCGATTGGCTGATAGGATTCTATCAGCCAATCGGAATTAAGGTAGGAAAAATCTGATTGGCTGATTGAATCAGCCAATCAGATTGAAGTTCAATCCGATTGGCTGATCCAATCAGCCAATCAGATTGAGCTCGCATTCTATTGACTGTTTCGATCAGCCAATAGAATGTGAGCTCAATCTGATTGGCTGATTCAATCAGCCAATCAGATTTTTCCTACCTTAATTTCGATTGGCTGATAGAATCCTATCAGCTAATCGGAATTGAAGGGACGCCATCTTGGATGACGTCCCTTAAAGGAGCCTTCATTCGTCGGAATGAAAATGTATCCTGAAGAAGAAGATTGAAGACCCCGCTTGGAAGATGACATCGCCCGGATGGAAGACTTCTTCAGCGCCGCCTGGATGATGACTTCATCGGATGGAAGACTTCTTCAGCGCCCCTTGGAGGATCACTTCTGCCGCTCCGGATCTCCTCTTCGGTTCCATCGGTGGGTCGGCTGGCTGAAGACAACTCAAGGTAGGATGATCTTCAGGGGGGTAGTGTTAGGTTTATTTAAGGGGGGTTTGGGTTAGATTAGTGGTATGTGGGTGGTGGGTTGTAATGTTGGGGGGTTGTATTTTTCTTTTAAAGGCAAAAGAGCAGTTTTCTTTGGGGCATGCCCCGCAAAAGGCCCTTTTAAGGACTGGTAAGGTAAAAGAGCTTTGAACTTTTTTAATTTAGAATAGGGTAGGGCATTTTTTTATTTTGGGGGGCTTTGTTATTTTATTAGGGGGCTTAGATTAGGTGCAAGTAGCTTAAAATTGTTGTAATATTTTTTAAATGTTTGTAACTTATTTTTTTTTATTTTTTGTACTTTAGTTAGTTTATGTAATTGTATTTAATTGTAGTTATGTGTAGTTAATTAATTTAATTAATTTAATGATAGTGTAGTGTTAGGTTTAATTGTAACTTAGGTTAGGATTTATTTTAAAGGTAATTTTGTATTTCTTTTAGCTAAGTAGTTATTACATAGCTAATAACTATTTAATAACTATTCTAACTAGATAAAATAAATACAAAGTTACCTGTAAAATAAATATAAATCCTAAAATAGCTACAATGTAATTATTAATTACATTGTAGCTATCTTAGGGTTTATTTTACAGGTAAGTATTTAGTTTTAAATAGGAATAATTTATTTAATGATAGTGTAGTGATAGGTGTAATTGTAACTTAGGTTAGTTTTTATTTTACAGGTAAATTTCTCTTTATTTTATCTAGGTAGCTATTAAATAGTTAATACTTATTTAATAGCTATTGTACCTAGTTAAAATAAATTGAAATTTGCCTGTAAAATAAAAATAAATCCTAAGATAGCTACAATCTAATTATTATTTATATTGTAGCTATATTAGGGTTTATTTTAAAGGTAAGTATTTAGTTTTAAATAGGAATAATATAGGCCTAGATTTGGAGTTTGGCGTTAGCCGTGAAATTCCAGCGTTAGAGGCTCCTAACGCTGGTTTTAGGCTACCGCCAGTATTTGGAGTCACTCAAAATAGGGTCTAACGCTCACTTTTCAGCCGCGACTTTTCCATACCGCAGATCCCCTTACGTCAATTGCGTATCCTATCTTTTCAATGGGATTTTTCTAACTCCGGTATTTGTTTCTGAAGTGAGCGTTAGACATCTAACGACAAAACACCAGCCGCAGGAAAAAAGTCAGTAGTTAAGAGCTTTCTGGCTAACGCCGGTTTATAAAGCTCTTAACTACTGTGCTCTAAAGTACACTAACACCCATAAACTACCTATGTACCCCTAAACCGAGGTCCCCCCACATCGCCGACACTCGAATAATTTTTTTAACCTCTAATCTGCCGACCGCCACCTACGTTATCCTTATGTACCCCTAATCTGCTGCCCCTAACACCGCCGACCCCTGTATTATATTTATTAACCCCTAACCTGCCCCCCACAAAGTCGCCTCCACCTACCTACACTTATTAACCCCTAATCTGCCGACCGCAAAGCGCCACCACCTACGTTATCCTTATGTACCCCTAATCTGCTGCCCCTAACACCGCCGACCCCTGTATTATATTTATTAACCCCTAATCTGAACCCCTCAACGTCGCCTCCACCTGCCTACACTTATTAACCCCTAATCTGCCGACCGGACCTGAGCGCTACTATAATAAAGTTATTAACCCCTAATCCGCCTCACTAACCCTATAATAAATAGTATTAACCCCTAATCTGCCCTCCCTAACATCGCCGACACCTAACTTCAATTATTAACCCCTAATCTGCCGACCGGAGCTCACCGCTATTCTAATAAATGTATTAACCCCTAAAGCTAAGTCTAACCCTAACACTAACACCCCCCTAAATTAAATATAATTTTAATCTAACGAAATTAATTAACTCTTATTAAATAAATTATTCCTAATTAAAGCTAAATACTTACCTGTAAAATAAATCCTAATATAGCTACAATATAAATTATAATTATATTATAGCTATTTTAGGATTAATATTTATTTTACAGGTAACTTTGTATTTATTTTAACCAGGTACAATAGCTAAAATAGTTAAAATAATTACAAATTTACCTGTAAAAGAAATCCTAACCTAAGTTACAATTAAACCTAACACTATACTATCAATAAATTAATTAAATAAACTACCTACAATTAACCTAACACTACACTATCAATAAATTAATTAAATACAATTCCTACAAATAAATACAATTAAATAAACTTGCTAAAGTACAAAAAATAAAAAAGAACTAAGTTACAAAAAATAAAAAAATATTTACAAACATAAGAAAAATATTACAACAATTTTAAACTAATTACACCTACTCTAAGCCCCCAATAAAATAACAAAGCCCCCCAAAATAAAAAAATGCCCTACCCTATTCTAAATAACTAAAGTTCAAAGCTCTTTTACCTTACCAGCCCTGAACAGGGCCCTTTGCGGGGCATGCCCCAAGAAGTTCAGCTCTTTTGCCTGTAAAAAAAAAAATACAATACCCAAGCCCCCCAACATTACAACCCACCACCCACATACCCCTAATCTAACCCAAACCCCCCTTAAATAAACCTAACACTAAGCCCCTGAAGATCTTCCTACCTTATCTTCACCATACCAGGTTCACCGATCCATCCTGAAGAGCTCCTCCGATGTCCTGATCCAAGCCCAAGCGGGGGGCTGAAGAGGTCCATGATCCGGATGAAGTCTTCATCCAAGCGGGAGCTGAAGAGGTCCATGATCCGGATGAAGTCTTCTATCAACGGCATCTTCAATCTTCTTTCTTCCGGATCCATCTTGCAGACCTCCGACGCGGAACATCCTGCTGGCCCGACGGACTAACGACGAATGACGGTTCCTTTAAGGGACGTCATCCAAGATGGCGTCCCTCAAATTCCGATTGGCTGATAGGATTCTATCAGCCAATCGGAATTAAGGTAGGAATATTCTGATTGGCTGATGGAATCAGCCAATCAGAATCAAGTTCAATCCGATTGGCTGATCCAATCAGCCAATCAGATTGAGCTTGCATTCTATTGGCTGATCGGAACAGCCAATAGATTGCGAGCTCAATCTGATTGGCTGATTGAATCAGCCAATCGGATTGAACTTGAATCTGATTGGCTGATTCCATCAGCCAATCAGAATATTCCTACCTTAATTCCGATTGGCTGATAGAATCCTATCAGCCAATCGGAATTCGAGGGACGCCATCTTGGATGACGTCCCTTAAAGGAACCGTCATTCGTCGTTAGTCCGTCGGGCCAGCAGGATGTTCCGCGTCGGAGGTCTGCAAGATGGATCCGGAAGAAAGAAGATTGAAGATGCCGTTGATAGAAGACTTCATCCGGATCATGGACCTCTTCAGCTCCCGCTTGGATGAAGACTTCATCCGGATCATGGACCTCTTCAGCCCCCCGCTTGGGCTTGGATCAGGACATCGGAGGAGCTCTTCAGGACGGATTGGTGAACCTGGTATGGTGAAGATAAGGTAGGAAGATCTTCAGGGGCTTAGTGTTAGGTTTATTTAAGGGGGGTTTGGGTTAGATTAGGGGTATGTGGGTGGTGGGTTGTAATGTTGGGGGGCTTGGGTATTGTATTTTTTTTTTACAGGCAAAAGAGCTGAACTTCTTGGGGCATGCCCCGCAAAGGGCCCTGTTCAGGGCTGGTAAGGTAAAAGAGCTTTGAACTTTAGTTATTTAGAATAGGGTAGGGCATTTTTTTATTTTGGGGGGCTTTGTTATTTTATTAGGGGGCTTAGAGTAGGTGTAATTAGTTTAAAATTGTTGTAATATTTTTCTTATGTTTGTAAATATTTTTTTATTTTTTGTAACTTAGTTCTTTTTTATTTTTTGTACTTTAGCAAGTTTATTTAATTGTATTTATTTGTAGGAATTGTATTTAATTAATTTATTGATAGTGTAGTGTTAGGTTAATTGTAGGTAGTTTATTTAATTAATTTATTGATAGTATAGTGTTAGGTTTAATTGTAACTTAGGTTAGGATTTCTTTACAGGTAAATTTGTAATTATTTTAACTATTTTAGCTATTGTACCTGGTTAAAATAAATACAAAGTTACCTGTAAAATAAATATTAATCCTAAAATAGCTATAATATAATTATAATTTATATTGTAGCTATATTAGGATTTATTTTACAGGTAAGTATTTAGCTTTAATTAGGAATAATTTATTTAATAAGAGTTAATTAATTTCGTTAGATTAAAATTATATTTAATTTAGGGGGGTGTTAGTGTTAGGGTTAGACTTAGCTTTAGGGGTTAATACATTTAATAGAATAGCGGTGAGCTCCGGTCGGCAGATTAGGGGTTAATAATTGAAGTTAGGTGTCGGCGATGTTAGGGAGGGCAGATTAGGGGTTAATACTATTTATTATAGGGTTAGTGAGGCGGATTAGGGGTTAATAACTTTATTATAGTAGCGCTCAGGTCCGGTCGGCAGATTAGGGGTTAATAAGTGTAGACAGGTGGAGGCGACATTGTGGGGGGCAGATTAGGGGTTAATAAATATAATATAGGGGTCGGCGATGTTAGGGCAGCAGATTAGGGGTACATAGGGATAATGTAAGTAGCGGCGGTTTACGGAGCGGCAGATTAGGGGTTAATAATAATATGCAGGGGTCGGCGATAGCAGGGGCGGCAGATTAGGGGTTAATAAGTGTAAGGTTAGGGGTGTTTAGACTCGGGGTACATGTTAGAGTGTTAGGTGCAGACGTAGGAAGTGTTACCGCATAGCAAACAATGGGGCTGCGTTAGGAGCTGAACGCGGCTTTTTTGCAGGTGTTAGGTTTTTTTCAGCTCAAACAGCCCCATTGTTTCCTATGGGAGAATCGTGCACGAGCACGTTTTTGAGGCTGGCCGCGTCCGTAAGCAACTCTGGTATCGAGAGTTGAAGCTGCGTTAAAAATGCTCTACGCTCCTTTTTTGGAGCCTAACGCAGTCTTTATGTGGACTCTCAATACCAGAGTTATTTTTATGGTGCGGCCAGAAAAAAAACGGCGTTAGTTTTTCGGGTCGTTACCGACAAAACTCCAAATCTAGCTGTTAGTTAATAATAGAAATATTATTTAGATTTATTTAATTAATATTTAAGTTAGGGGGGGTTAGGGTTAGTGTTAGACTTAGGTTTAGGGGTTTAGGTTTTAATAATTTTATTACAATGGCGGCGGTGTAGGGGGGGCAGGATAGGGGTTAATAACTTTATTATAGGTGGCGACGGTGTAGGGGGGGCAGGATAGGGGTTAATAAATTTAATATAGGTTGCGGCGGGGTCCGGGAGCGGCGGTTTAGGGGTTAAACTATTTATTTAGTTGCGGCGAGGTCCGGGATCGGCAGGATAGGGGTTAATAACTTTATTATAGAGGGCGGCGGTATAGGGGGGGGGGATAGGGATTATTAGGTATCATGTAGGTGGTGGGTCTGGGAGCGGCAGTTTAGGGGTTAATACATATATTATAGTTGCAGCGGGGTCAGGGAGCGGCGGTTTAGGGGTTAACATGTTTATTATAGTGGCGGTGGGCTCCGGGAGCGGCGGTTTAGGGGGTAATAACTTTATTTAGTTGCGGCGGTGTAGGGGGGACAGATTAAGGGTGTTTAGACTCGGGGTACATGTTAGGGTGTTAGGTGTAGACATCTCCCATAGGAATCAATGGGATGTCTGGCAGCAGCGAACATGAACTTTCGCTATGGTCAGACTCCCATTGATTCCTATGGGATCCGCCACCTCCAGGGCGGCGGTTTGAAAACCAGGCACGCTGGGCCGGAAAAGTGCCGAGCGTACCTGCTAGTTTTTTTATAACTAGCAAAAGTAGTCAGATTGTGCCGCACCTGTGTGCGGAACATCTGGAGTGACGTAAGAATCGATCTGTGTCGGACTGAGTCCGGCAGATCGAAGCTTACGTCACACAATTCTACTTTTGCCGGTATCTAGGGCTTGATACCTAAGGCGAATCAGCCTTGCCACAAATACGCTGTGGAATTCCAGCGTATTTGAGGTTGACGGCTTGATAACTACCCCCCATTGTATCAGAACGGACTGTACTCATGTTTGCCTTCAACTGGAAAAAAAGAAAGCCAGAAAACTTACAATTACAATGGTCAAATGTGTGTCTTCCCTTCTTACATAAAATGTGTTAACAACATATTAGATCAGTGGTTCTCAACCTAAGTGACCCCAAGGCCCGGTAAGTTTTAGCCGGACTGGTCCAGGGCCCGGTAAGCATCGGGAGTGGGTTGCAGTAGGTTTGGAAGAAAAAAAAAAAAAAAAAAAAAAAAAAATATATATATATATATATATATACATATAGTCTCTCTCCTTCTCGCTCTCTCTCTCTCCCCCTCTCTCTTTCTCTCTCCTCCCCTCTCTCTTTCTCTCTCTCCCTCTCTCTCCTTCCCTCTCTCTCTCTCTCTCTCTCTCTCTCTCCCTCCTCCCCTCTCTCTTTCTCTCTCTCCTCCCCCCTCTCTTTCTTTCTCTCTCTCTCCCCTCTCTTTCTTTCTCTCTCTCTCTCTCTCTCTCTCTCTCTCTCTCTCTCTCTATATATATATATATATATATATATATATATATATATATATATATCTCCCCCCTCTCTTTCTCTCTCTCTCCTCCCTCTCTTTCTCTCTCTCTCTTCTTCCTCTCTTTCTCCCTCTCTCTCTCCTCCCTCTCTTTCTCTCTCTCTCCTCCCTCTCTTTCTCTCTCTCTCTCTCTCTCTCTCTCGCTCTCTCTCTCCTCCCTCTTTAACAGTGGTTTAATTATGTAATAATTAATTTGTGTCAGTGGGATCCATATTAATATCCCACTGACATCAATGAACCCACTATAAACCATTTATATATATTATATATGGATCCATCACCACTGAATTATCATATAATTATAATATATATATATATATATATATATATATATATATATATATATATATATATATATATATATATATATATATATATATATAAAACAGTGGGTTAATTATATTATAATTCATTGGTGTCAGTGGGATATATATATATATATATATATATATATATATATATAGTTTACAGTGGGTTAATATTTTATGATAATTCATTGGTGTCAGTGGGATCTATATATATATATATATATATATATATATATATATATATATATATATATATATATATATGCACAGTTTACACATTGGTGTCCAGTGACCGCCCTAAATATATACATTGGTGTCAGTGGCCATAATTATGTCATTGGTGTCAGTGGGCTTTTTTACCTGTGAGCCGATGCTTCACACTCTGCACGCCGCCCGCCACTTCTACCCGGTCACAGTGCGCCCGTCCGCCGCTACATGCTCACAGTGCGCAAACTGACATGCACAGTGGCACTCTGACAGGCCCGTCCAAAATGTAGGAGATGTGTAAAGGCGGGCCTCTCAGAGTGAGTGTCTGGAGTGGGCCGCGGCACGGCTGTTGAGAAACACTGTATTAGATAAATGGGGCAAACAACACTCAGTAAATGGTTAATTTACCTATCCATTAAGTATAATTAAAAAAAAATATTCCTGTAACTAAGAAGCCTTTCTAAGTTTTGTATTCAGTATCCTACAAAATGTAGAATTTATTTCTGCTGGAAGGACTAGTAGCTGGAATAATACAACCGTAGTCCTTCTATATGCAGCCTCTTTCAACAATCTAAAAGTTTAGAACTAGATAGGAAGAGATGTCAATATATGCGATTGTATAATGGCTGCATATTCTGAGCCAGCAGCTATGTTTATTGCAATGTAGGAATACACCTATAAAATCCTAACAATGATTGTCAGCCCATCTGGAAGCAAAACAATCTCAGTAAATGACACTGAGAGTGCATCTACAGTTAGCTAACAGCTAGACAGTGAATGACACTGCAAACTCATTCATGGGAAGCTTAATTACTTTGCAGCACCTGTACAATTATTATTTAGTTTGGGAACTAAAACAGATGATACATTTCTTTCTCTACATTTCTAAAAACAAAAATCAGTGCTCAGGTTCTATTTAGCCATCGTAACATTTCTGCACAATTCATTTTAAGACATAAACATTTCCCATGTTCTTTGTAGCTGGATTCTGCCATTATAAAAAGCTTGTCTCTGATACTATCTTGCAATTCAAAGCATATTGCACAGTGGCTTTTAACTTGTTTACAAAAATCTATTTATCTCCTCATCCTATTATCATCTAACATACTGAAATGATCCTGAAATGATCCTTTCCTTTGAGCATTCATTTTCTGATCCTTTTTTCCATTAGTGCAATAAATTAATCTGACTTTAATAGGATTCACCTGTCACTGAACCAGAGTGAATTAGTACTAAACTGCTGATGTCTGCAAACTATTATTATAAATTGGTGTAAATGAAATTGAATAATTCATGGATAAAAGATAAAAATTAGTCAGGTAAATGTGATTAAATTTAGAAAATTAGAAAATACATTGGAATTTAGAAAAGGCATTGGGGACGAATTATCAAGTTCCAAAAGGAGCTTGATGCCCCTGTTTCTGCGCGAGCGTTCAGGCTCGCCGGAAACAGCAGTTATGAAGCAGAGGTATTAAGACCGCTGCTCCTTAACTGGTCCACTGCCTCTGAGGCTGCGGTCTGCAATCTGCCCGATCGTATATGATTGCCCCCCCCCTGCTAGAGTCCGATTGGCCACGAATCTGCGGGGGGTGGCATTGCACAAGCAGTTCTGGTGAACTGCTTGTGTAATGTTAAATGCCGACAGTGTATGCTGTCAGCATTCAGCGATGTCTGTTTTACATGATACGCAACAGCGTATCACGTCGGACAGACATTGATAAATTGGCCCCATTGTATGTAATTCTTGACATCATATATTAGACATGTTAAAGTCTATCTATATCTATCTATCTATCTATCTATCTATCTATCATCTATTTGTCTATCTATCTACCTAGCTATATACCTATCTATCATCTATCTATATCTATCTATCTATTACCACTGTCTCATATTTTTTTCCATTACTTTATAAAATTGACCAAAAATTACAATATGGCTTGTAATGGCACACATATGCGCACACACTTATGGACATATACAGTACATATAAATCAGTAACAAAATGACTGCTTAGAGATTAGATGTGAAAGCAATATCAGGATGATTGATCACATACCACAAGAATGCAATGCAATCAGTGTTTTACTGAGAATATTTATAAAGTGGAACTAGCTAAACAAAACATATGAATAGTAATAGCATAATAATGCGGCTTAGTACAAAATACACATTTTACCTACAGACATATAGGCCTCTATTTATCAAGGTCTGGTGGACCTGATCCAACAGTGCAGATCAGGTCCGCCAGACCTCGCTGGTGCAACGCCGCTCCCTGCAGACTCGCGGCCAATGGGCCGCCAGCAGGGGGGTGTCAATCAACCCGATTGTACTCGATCGGGTTTAAGATCCAAGATGGCGTCCCTTCAATTCCGATTGGCTGATAGGATTCTATCAGCCAATCGGAATTAAGGTAGGAAAAATCTAATTGGCTGATTGAATCAGCCAATCAGATTGAAGTTCAATCCGATTGGCTGATCCAATCAGCCAAACAGATTGAGCTTGCATTCTATTGGCTGATCGGAACAGCCAATAGAATGTGAGCTCAATCTGATTGGCTGATTGGAACAGCCAATCAGATTGAACTTCAATCTGATTGGCTGATTCAATCAGCCAATCAGATTTTTCCTACCTTAGTTCCGATTGGCTGATAAAATCCTATCAGCCAATCAGAATTGAAGGGACGCCATCTTGAATGACGTCCCTTAAAGGAACCCTCATTCGTCGTTAGTCCGTCGGGGAAGAAGGATGTTCCACGTCGGCGGGATGAAGATGGATCCGGAAGAAAGAAGATTGAAGATGCTGCTTGGAAGATGACATCGCCCGGTTGGAAGACCTCTTCAGCGCCGCCTGGATGATGACTTCATTGAATGGATGACTTCTTCAGCGCCCCTTGGATGATGACTTCTGCCGCTCCGGATCTCCTCTTCGGTTGCATCGGTGGTCGGCTGGCTGAAGACGACTCAAGGTAGGATGATCTTTAGGGGGGGTAGTGTTAGGTTTATTTAAGCGGGGTTTGGGTTAGATTAGGGGTATGTGGGTGGTGGGTTTTAATGTTGGGGGGGGGGGGTTATTTTTATTTTACAGGCAAAAGAGCAGAATTCTTTGGGGCATGCCCCGCAAAAGGCCCTTTTAAGGGCTGGTAAGGTAAAAGAGCTGGTAACTTTTTAATTTAGAATAGGGTAGGGCATTTTTTTACTTTGGGGGGCTTTGTTATTTTATTAGGGGGCTTAGATTAGGTGTAAGTAGCTTAAAATTGTTGTAATATTTTTTAAATGTTTGTAACTTATTTTTTATATTTTTTGCAACTTAGCTTTTTTCATTTTTTGTACTTTAGTTAGTTCATTTAATTTAATTTAATTTAATTTAATTGTAGGTATTTGTAGCTAATTTATTTAATTAATTTAATGATAGTGTAGTGTTAGGTTTAATTGTAATTGTAGATTTATTTTACAGGTAATTTTGTATTTCTTTTAGCTAGGTAGTTATTAAATAGTTAATAACTATTTAATAACTATTCTAACTAGCTAAAATAAATACAAAGTTACCTGTAAAATAAATATAAATCCTAAAATAGCTACAATATAATTATTATTTATATTGTAGCTATATTAGGGTTTATTTTACAGGTAAGTATTTAGTGAAATAGGAATAATTTAGTTAATAAGAGAAATATTATTTAGATTTATTTCATTAATATTTAAGTTAGGGGGGTGTTAGGGTTAGTGTTAGACTTAGGTTTAGGGGTTAATAATTTTATTAGGTGGCGACGGTGTAGGGGGGGGGCAGATTAGGGGTTAATAAGTTTAATATAGGTTGCGGCGGGGTCTGGGAGCGGCGGTTTAGGGGTTAAACTATTTATTTAGTTGCGGCGAGGTCCGGGATCCGCAGGATAGGGGTTGATAAATTTATTATAGGTGGCGGCAGTATAGGGTGGGCAGGATAGGGGTTACTAGGTATATTGTAGGTGGCGGGGTTCGGGAGCAGCGGTTTAGGGGTTAATACATTTATAAGAGTTGTGGCGGGGTCTAGGAGCTGCGGTTTAGGGGTTAATAACTTTATTGAGTTGTGGGGGGCTCCGGGGGTGCCGGTATAGGGGGTAGAACAGTGTAGTTAGTGTGGGTGCTTAGTGACAGGGGTATCAATAAAGCTGTCAAAAAGCCGAAGAGCAGCGAGATCAGATGAGTGATAACTATCACAGTCCGCTGCTCATCGCCCCGTACTTGGTGCGCGGCTTTTTGACAGCTTTTTTGATAACTTAGGCGAAATTTTGAAGGTCTGCGACGGCGATGGTAGGCGAGCTTAGGCGGGCGTATTGGACCGGCGAAGGCAGGTAAAGTAGACGGCTTGATAACTACCCCCCATTGTCTGGATTGATGAGATCAAGAATTCTGAAAAGTACAGACAGGTTTTAATTCATGATGTCATTCCTTCTGGAAAGTGCCTGATTGGGATGGTTTTATTTTTAATCATGATAACGATCCCAAGCATACTGCGAATACAGTGAAATCATATTTGGAGAGAAAAGCAGCTGATAAAACTACCATGACCTCCACAGAGTCCAGACTTGAATATTATAGAGGCAGTATTGGATCTCCTGGATAAAGAACGAAATAAAAGACAACCTGAATCTAAAGAAGAACTCTGGGAAGTGCTGAAATAACTAACAATAATATGTCCAGAGCACAACAATGCTTGGTATATGGTATACGTTCTATATTGACCCACATTCCACCTGGCTCCGTGTCACATTTTTTTTTGTGTGTGACGTATTCTTTGGCATCCAGTTTAAGTCCTGGCCATTAGGCGGCAATGAGTTCCACCTAACCGCCCCTCTATCTAGAGCGCATGTGCACATCTTATTGCATAGGGAACAAGCCTGGCTGCACATAGGGAACAAGCCTGGTTGCTTACGTAGAGAGCGGGTGGGACTGCAGTCTCTACATCAGAATACAGCATCAGACCAGGAAGTCTGGCGGGTGTAGCAAGGTGCGGTGCATACTATAATTAAAAATGTTAAAAAAAATAGTTTACAATTTTTATTTTTTTTTATTAAAAGTTAGCGATGTAAGTAATTGAAGGAAAGGCTACCTGCTTGAATGATCGGTGAGGCAAAACTTTACCATCACTTTAATAAAAAGACCGAAAGATTAATATGGATGGTCATTAAAACTGTGCTAAAACAAATTTAATGGTGGCTTAAGACTTTTGCACAGTATATACTATATATGTGTTTGTATATATATATATATATGAAAGCGCACTCTCAGGAATGAACAACTATCTCTCATCAGTGAGTTGTAATCATATTCTTCTAAGTACACTGAGCAAGGAGTCCATATGTATACATTAGGGAGACATAATAAATACAGAGAGGTGCATTCTCAGGATCAAACAACCTGCTCAATAACTTGCTAGTTTGTTCTAGCTGTACCACATTGGTGAAGCTTCTTTTAAGTTCAGTAATGCTTTTTCACAGATTAGAACTTTTCTATATTATATCAGTCTGATTTCACCTATTAAGCTCAGTCCAGTGCTGAAAAAAACAAGCAATTCCTCTCTGAACAAGAAACATAGCAACCCCAAATCGATCGTCTCAGCTTTCATTGGGCCTCATCAGTGAGGTGTAGTCATATTCTTCTAAGTACACTGAAGAAGCAGTTCATGTCTGGTTGCCCCTTTTTCCCTTAGGGAGACGTAATACACACAGAGAGAAGCGCACTCTCAGGAATGAACAACCAGCTCAATAACTTGTTAGCCTGTTCTATGGTGATTTACCACCTGGGTGCAGCTCTTTTTAGTATATTTGTCTGATCCCGCCTATTAAGTATATATATATATATATATACACACAGTATATATATATATATATATATATATATATATATATATATATATATATATATATATATATATATATATATGTATGTGTGTTTTACATGCGTTTTGTGCAACTTTTTTTTAACCCTTACAGTTTACTTCAGGTGTCAAAGTGCTTGAGCGCAACCAATAACTTTTAACTTGTAATACCAGCGCAAATTAGCACAGTCCTTATATCCATTGAAAGTATAGGCTGAGCTTGAATGAAGTCGGCAACGCTAACCCTCATCTCTTGGTAACTCACTTTAACATGGACTTGTAATATCAAAGTGGCGCTGATGGTGCGTGGTCAGACGAAACTGGTTATAACACACATGCTATTATTAGCATGCCACTTGTAATCTAGCAGTTTTTAAGGAACTGTTGTGACTGATATTATCACCATTACTAGACCTGAACACCAGCAGTACCTTGTCACTAATATTGTGCAACACTAATCATTTCACACAAATGTCATCATAAACATACTAATTTGTGGGAGGATACCCAGTGCTTTGAGCAGAGGTAAAATCTCTAGAAACAAAAACCCACATGTGCTAGATACATTAGCTGTACAATGTAACAATGTAGTCCTGTACAGTAGTTGTACTACACTGTTTGCATTGTATCTAACGGAGAAACAAACCTTAACATTATTTACACTATCTCATTATTATCAAAAACGATGTCACTTTTAATACTAAAAAAATAACTAAAATAATTACAACTTATGTTGCACCCTACTAGAATAACAGTTGTATCAACAATTAGCTGTATGCTCCGACTTTAATAATATGACTTAACTATAAAATAAGCTAAAATATCCACTAGGCTACCAAATTGACACTGGAAAAAAATACCAACCTTAATTTACAAATAGCTCGTCTACCTTTATTTTGTTACTTTAAAAAGCTTTTTTATGTGTTGAAACTATCACCTATTAAGAAAAAATGTAAACACTGCAGTATGGGCTATAGAAAACACAGTAAAACAAGAGGCAGCAGCAGACATCACCACAGTAGGGCCCGGGGTAGGAGACAGCACTGCCCATTTGTAAACTAGCAGATGCTTTGAATACAGTAAAAACTGATCAGCTGCTTGCCTGAGTACATTGTGCCTTGCAAAATAACCCAAGTTGATTAGGAAAAGGCTTAAGGTATAAAACTTAAAGGGACAGTCTAGACTCAATACTTATTCTGTATTACTTATTGTTACTTACCAGACAAGTATCTTACAAGGGGCTCCTCATCTATAAGCTTCTTAAAGGGACAGTCTACACAAGAATTTTTATTGTTTTAAAAGATAGATAATCCCTTTATTACCCATTTCCCAGTTTTGCATAAAACAACACAGTTATAATTATATACTTTTAACCTCTGTGATTAACTTGTATCTAAGCCTCTGCAAACTGCCCCTTTTTTCAGTTTTTTTGACAGACTTGCAGTCTAGCCAATCAGTGCCTGCTCCCAGATAACTTCTCATGCACGAGCACAGTGTTATCTATATGAAATATGTGAACTAACACCCTCTAGTGGTGAAAAACTGTTAAAATGCAATCTGAAAGAGGTGGGCTTCAAGGTCTAAGAAATTAGCATATGAACGCCTAGGTTAAGCTTTCAACTAAGAATACCAAGAGAACAAAGCAAAATTGGTGATCAAAGTAAATTGGAAAATTGTTTAAAATTACATGCTCTATCTGAATCATGAAAGTTTATTTTGGCCTAGACTGTCCCTTTAATGAAACTTTTAAATAATCATTTGTTAGCAGCTGAGAATGTCCACCAAGCTCCGCCGACAGCTTTCTTCTTGTCCAGTTAGCTGTTTCCTTGTATGACAGCTTAGCAGTGCACATTTAATAGTTTAGCCATTTATTAGCTATTTCAAATTGCACCTTCGCAAATCAGCATGTGCACTAGGAAAACTTATTTAAGAGTCGTTCGTGATTGGAGAAACTTAACAAATACCAAACTATACATGCAATAGGTGGGTGGAGCTTAACAGCCATTTCCTGCTCCTATCAAATGTTAAATATTTAAATGTTTCATGTACTTACAAGCTTATAGATGTGGGACCAGTTGCAGGATGCTTCTCTGGTATATCACAATAAGTAATTACAATTATGTATTGGGTCTTGACAGTTCCCTTAAAAAGCTGGATGATAAGGAAAGATTTAGAACTAGATAACTTGTAGAAATGGCTTTTATCTGAATGACCATTCATGTAACTTCAGCAGGTGAATGACCGACATTTTCCAACATACTAAATTCAACAGAATGTGAACAATATGGAAAACCAGAATATAGGGCATATTATCTAAATAATTGAAACAATAGTACTAGCAATTTCTAAAACTATAACATTACAGGGAGTGCAGAATTATTAGGCAAGTTGTATTTTGAGGATTCATTTTATTATTGAACAACAACCATGTTCTCAATGAACCCAAAAAAACTCATTAATATCAAAGCTGAATAGTTTTGGAAGTAGTTTTTAGTTTGTTTTTAGTTATAGCTATTTTAGGGGGATATCTGTGTGTGCAGGTGACTATTACTGTGCATAATTATTAGGCAACTTAACAAAAAACAAATATATACCCATTTCAATTATTTATTTTTACCAGTGAAACCAATATAACAACTCAACATTCACAAATATACATTTCTGACATTCAAAAACAAAACAAAAACAAATCAGTGACCAATATAGCCACCTTTCTTTGCAAGGACACTCAAATGCCTGCCATCCATGGATTCTGTCAGTGTTTTGATCTGTTCACCATCAACATTGCGTGCAGCAGCAACCACAGCCTCCCAGACACTGTTCAGAGAGGTGTACTGTTTTCCCTCCTTGTAAATCTCACATTTGATGATGAACCACAGGTTCTCAATGGGGTTCAGATCAGGTGAACAAGGAGGCCATGTCATTAGATTTTCTTCTTTTATACCCTTTCTTGCCAGCCACGCTGTGGAGTACTTGGACGCGTGTGATGGAGCATTGTCCTGCATGAAAATCATGTTTTTCTTGAAGGATGCAGACTTCTTCCTGTACCACTGCTTGAAGAAGGTGTCTTCCAGAAACTGGCAGTAGGACTGGGAGTTGAGCTTGACTCCATCCTCAACCCAAAAAGGCCCCACAAGCTCATCTTTGATGATACCAGCCCAAACCAGTACTCCACCTCCACCTTGCTGGCGTCTGAGTTGGACTGGAGCTCTCTGCCCTTTACCAATCCAGCCACGGGCCCATCCATCTGGCCCATCAAGACTCACTCTCATTTCATCAGTCCATAAAACCTTAGAAAAATCAGTCTTGAGATATTTCTTGGCCCAGTCTTGACATTTCAGCTTGTGTGTCTTGTTCAGTGGTGGTCGTCTTTCAGCCTTTCTTACCTTGGCCATGTCTCTGAGTATTGCACACCTTGTGCTTTTGGGCACTCCAGTGATGTTGCAGCTCTGAAATATGGCCAAACTGGTGGTAAGTGGCATCTTGGCAGCTGCACGCTTGACTTTTCTCAGTTCATGGGCAGTTATTTTGCACCTTGGTTTTTCCACACGCTTCTTGCGACCCTGTTGACTATTTTGAATGAAACGCTTGATTGTTCGATGATCACGCTTCAGAAGCTTTGCAATTTTAAGAGTGCTGCATCCCTCTGCAAGATATCTCACTATTTTTGACTTTTCTGAGCCTGTCAAGTCCTTCTTTTGACCCATTTTGCCAAAGGAAAGGAAGTTGCCTAATAATTATGCACACCTGATATAGGGTGTTGATGTCATTAGACCACACCCCTTCTCATTACAGAGATACACATCACCTAATATGCTTAATTGGTAGTAGGCTTTCGAGCCTATACAGCTTGGAGTAAGACAACATGCATAAAGAGGATGATGTGGTCAAAATACTCATTTGCCTAATAATTCTGCACTCCCTGTATATGAAGTCAAAATTGAGAGAATTTTTTTTTTCTACTTTTAAATGACTTAACAGAGACTTTGGATTGCAAGTTTGTGTGATTTTTCCTTGTAATAACAATTTTAGTTTTTACTGTTCTATGTAGGTTGAATTGGAAATAAAGTGATTTTCTAATGAAGATCTGTAATAAAAACGAATGATCATAGAAATTACATTAGAAAGCCACGATGTTGCATTTTCAACACTTAAGGGATTCATTTTTGCAAAGAATTTTAAAGGACCAGACTGTTAAAACACAGATGGGCATATTACAAGCAAATTAACCAGTCTCAAAGTGATTCTTTCCAACTAAAGTCCCACTGTAGAAGCACTGATACATATTACATACAACTAGCAAACACACATAAAATATGACAGGCTTTAAAAAAATTGCAATTACATGATAGTTCTTTGACTTCGTCCTTTTAATTTGCCTATTTAAAAGCCTCAATTTCTTTTTTATTGTTCTTAATAAAATGCCCCATGTGAAATATTGTTTGTGTAAGTAAAAGGGAAAATGTTCTATAGCAGAAGTATTTAGCAATGGGTTTTTTATTATTTAAAAAACCCAAAGAATACTTGTTTTCTATCTAAATATCATTTACCTGCATAAAAACTTAGGGCTCGTTTCCATTGAGCCGTTAAATAAGCTATTGAAAGCAATATCGTTCACCGACTGCTTTTAGTGGCCCGTTATAACTCAATTTTGGCAACTGGACTCCGGCTGCTGAAAACATTATTGTGTCCCATACAAAGTATCAGAACCCGCTAATCTTTAAATTATACCTGGTTTCCAATGCCCGTGCAAACCGTTAATACACTGTCGGAGGCTGCTGATACAGTAACAAAAATTACACCCAGCTCAACTAGGTGTAAAACAGGAAAAACCTGCTCTTTGAGACCATTTTCCCAATGAAATCTAACCCGACACGTCAAAACCCCTCTATCCGCCATCCCCCCCACATCACAACTTATAATAAATGTATTAACCACTAAAATTGCAATGCCCCACAACGCAAACTAGATAATAAAACTATTAACCCCTAATCCACCATTCCCCACAACACAAACTAGCTATTAAAACTATTAACCCCTAATCCGCCATGCCCCACAATGCAAACTAGCTATTTTAACTATCAACCCCAATCCGCCATGCCCCACAATGCAAACTAGTTTTTAAAACTATTATCCCCTAATCCGCCATGCCCCACAACGCAAATAACTAATCACTACGCCCCCTAACCTAACATCCCCTAAATTAACCCCATTATATTAATTTAAAAAAATCCTAAATTACAATTAAAATAAAAAATCCTAAATTACAATAAAAATAAAAATCATAACATTAATTTAAAAATTAAACCTAAGATTAAATTACAATAATTACATCTAAAATTACAAAAAATAAAAAAGGCTTAAATTACAGAAAAAAATAAACCAAATTATCCAAAATAAAAAAATTAAACCTAATCCCTATAAAAAGCCCCCCAAAATAAAAACACCCCCTAATCTAAATTACACTACCAATAGCCCTTAAAAGGGCCTTTTGTAGGGCATTGCCCTAAGTTAAACATCTCTTTTACCTTAAAAAAGTTCCCCCTCTAACAGTATAACCCACCAAACCCC
Source organism: Bombina bombina (assembly GCF_027579735.1). NCBI lineage: Eukaryota > Metazoa > Chordata > Amphibia > Anura > Bombinatoridae > Bombina > Bombina bombina. The sequence goes on along the minus strand of NC_069499.1, from coordinate 1,209,761,888 downwards.
CCAAAAGAAAAAAAACTAACAATAAAAAATCCTAATCTACCCATTGCCCCTAAAGGGGCATTTGTATTGGCATTGCCCTTAAAATGGCATTCAGCTCTTTTTCAGTGCCCAAAATCCCTAATCTAAAAACTAAAAAATAAATAAAAAAAAACTAAAAAAAAACTAACTCTAAGCCCCAAATAGGTACTCACCGTTCCTAAAGTCCAGCGGAGAATGTCCTCTTCCAGGCAGTGGTGAAGTCTTCTTGGAGACGGTGACATCTTCCATCTTCATCCATGACCAAGCTGGCATGGAGCGGAGATGACCTTGGAACTAAAGACCTTGGATCATGAAGTGTGGAGGATTCTCTTCGTACGCATTTAAAAATGGAGTCACTTGCATTCCTATTGGCTGATTTAGATCTTCAAATTTAAATCAGCCAATAGGATGAGAGCTATTGAAACCCTATTGGCTGTTCAAATAGGAATGCAAGTGACGCCATTTTTAAATGCGTACCTTGCATTCAATCCTCAGTGTGCGGCGGTGATCCTCGAAGAGGATCCTCCACGCCCCATGGTTCCGTGGACCAAGGTCTTCCAAGAAGACTACACCACCACCTGGAAGAGGACCTTTTCCACTGGACTTCAGGAACAGTGAGTACCTATTTGGGGCTTAGAGTTATTTTATTTTTATATTTTTAGATTCGGGATTTTGGGCACTGAAAAAGAGCTGAATGCCCTTTTAAGGGCAGTAAAAGAGCTGAATTCCCTTTTAAGGGCAATGCCCATACAAATGCCACTTTAGGGGCAATGGGTAGTTTAGGATTTTTTAGTGTAAGGTTTTTCTATTTTGGGGGTTTTGGTGGGTGTGGGGTTTTACTGTTAAAGAGGGGGTTTCATATTTTTTAAGGTAAAAGAGCTGTTTAGCTTAGGGCAATGCCCTACAAAAAGGCCCTTTTTAGGGCTATTGGTAGTTTAGTTTAGATTAGGGGGTGTTTTTATTTTGGGGGGCTTTTTTAGTTTTTTAGGGATTAGGTTTAGGTGTAGGTATAGGTTACCTACCATAGTAACCTATTAATGTTTTCAAAATCTGGCAATGGGTGGAAGCGTTAACACAACACTAAGTTACACCTACCCAAAAAGAGCGACTGCACGCAAAGCGGAAACTTTTGGAAACCTGGTGCTAAAATGGAGTCGTTAATTACTTTTAGCTGTCAGCTGCTTCGGTAGCTTACGGCTCCATTTTTAATGGATCAGTGGAAACGAGCCCATAGATTAGAAGAGTATCTTATTAACCATTTGCATCTAATAGTGCAGATTTTACAAATATTTAAAAAACTAATGGCATTTTAAAACACACACACACACACATATATACAGGGAGTGCAGAATTATTAGGCAAGTTGTATTTTTGAGGATTAATTTTATTATTGAACAACAACCATGTTCTCAATGAACCCAAAAAACTCATTAATATTAAAGCTGAATAGTTTTGGAAGTAGTTTTTAGTTTGTTTTTAGTTATAGCTATTTTAGGGGGATATCTATGTGTGCAGGTGACTATTACTGTGCATAATTATTAGGCAACTTAACAAAAAACAAATATATACCCATTTCAATTATTTATTTTTACCAGTGAAACCAATATAACATCTCAACATTCACAAATATACATTTCTGACATTCAAAAACAAAACAAAAACAAATCAGTGACCAATATAGCCACCTTTCTTTGCAAGGACACTCAAAAGCCTGCCATCCATGGATTCTGTCAGTGTTTTGATCTGTTCACCATCAACATTGCGTGCAGCAGCAACCACAGCCTCCCAGACACTGTTCAGAGAGGTGTACTGTTTTCCCTCCTTGTAAATCTCACATTTGATGATGGACCACAGGTTCTCAATGGGGTTCAGATCAGGTGAACAAGGAGGCCATGTGATTAGATTTTCTTCTTTTATACCCTTTCTTGCCAGCCACGCTGTGGAGTACTTGGACGCGTGTGATGGAGCATTGTCCTGCATGAAAATTATGTTTTTCTTGAAGGATGCAGACTTCTTCCTGTACCACTGCTTGAAGAAGGTGTCTTCCAGAAACTGGCAGTAGGACTGGGAGTTGAGCTTGACTCCATCCTCAACCCAAAAAGGCCCCACAAGCTCAACTTTGATGATACCAGCCCAAACCAGTACTCCACCTCCACCTTGCTGGCGTCTGAGTTGGACTGGAGCTCTCTGCCATTTACCAATCCAGCCACGGGCCCATCCATCTGGCCCATCAAGACTCACTCTCATTTCATCAGTCCAAAATCTGGTATAAAGAATTTCAAATCTACAGTTACAGGAGAAAATTTTCAGATTCCCATTTTTTTCAATTGTGAATCCTCCTATACAGTATACCTCATGGAGTGCATATGTGGCCTCCAGTATGTAGGTCGTACCTCAAGAACACTACGTACGAGGTGGGGGGAACATCATCGCAATTGTAAGAATTGTAAGAAAAAGAACATCAAACATAGCATACCCCATCATTGCCTGACAAAACATAATGGAAATCCTTACATTTATAAATACATTCCGATTGATTTTGTTCCAAAAAACAATGACTACAATAGATTACTTAAATTAAGACAACGGGAAACATTCTGGATATACCGGTTAAGGACACTATATCCATTGGGATTGAATGCTAATTTAGATCTGGCAGCCTTTAATTGACCTTTTTACTGCCACAGCAAACCAATTTTTCCCTTAACTTTCAAGCATTTACACACTTTTTAATGCAGCATACAAACTATTAATATTTCTTTATTTGTTTTTCAGTTCAGGTTTATTCATTGGCATTTTCTGAACAACAGATCAATACATTCACATGTCTGTTATTACAGATACACTCTTCAGTATTTTGCGCATATCGTCATTCTTTGAACCAGAGATTAACACTTTCACTTGTCTGTCATCACAGATACAATTCTTAACCATTTTGTGCACTTATCTATCATGGACAAACTAATTATCAGATCATTCATACATACCACACATACACCTGGACCATTCTTACACACAATACATACTTCTATCATTATAGTTTACACACATTCATAAAGATAAGATATAGGTCTAAAAACTCTTTTTGGGAGACACATATCTTTTTTCAACATTTGCATACACATCATCTGTTCCCACAACACTAAGGTTCAGTCATCATCTATGTCAACCACAAACCAAACACATATTCCCCACATCACCTTTTCAATATAATCTAAAAAATTTAGAAATCTACACAAATAATCTGAGGTGTGCTTTAATAATTATGATATAGCACTAGAATAGCAAATATAAATTTAAAAAAACGGTTACAATCATAAACCTTTCCGTTCAGCCATGTGAATGTCACTTCACATGTTTTTAGGTCATAACTAACAATACACCAAATCAATAGATTAGATCAAAAGGTATCTTACTTACACCTAATATAGTTTAAAGCGATACGACACGCAAGAATACATCACAGTTTTCTCTATAACAGATAGTTCATGAAAATAGACAAGTTTCAGACACATGTATTACAATAAATAGTAATTAATAAAAGATGTTCATGGGGCACATCGTTCAGCATCTATTGAAAGATGCCTATGGGTCACTTTGTTAACCTCTTCCTCGTATTAATTAACACACAAATTTTAGTTAGATTAGTTTTTACATATTTGTATTATTCATATACAAGCCTATATTCAATATTATTATCTTCAATTTAAGTTTACAAAATGCCGATATACACCTTATGCAATGTTTGTTACAAATGATTCTTTAATATGCAACTCAGATTTTAAGTTTATTCTTTTTACAACACTATCATCCCGAACTTAAGTTCATAAAGTGCTGACACACGTCTTCTACATTGCATGTTGCGAATGTCTCTGAAATATGCAACACAGCATTTAGGTTTACCAAATTTTCACAATCTATTATACAATGACATCTATATTATATATATTGTGTGCAATTTTTTGGTATATTACTTTTCATAACATTTCATGTCTAGTACAATTATTTTAAACCGAAACCTTCAAATTGTGATTATAAAAAACGCTGATATACATTTTATGTATTGTTTGTTGCAAATGATACTTTAATATGCAACATAACATTTAAGCTTATCTTTTTTATAACACTATTATCCTGAATTCAAGTTTATATTGCTTGTTGCAAATGTCCCTTTAATAAGCAAAACAGAGCATCTAGGCTTACCATTTTTTATAATTTATTATACAATAACATCCATATTATATATATTGTGTGCATTTTTTTGGTATATTTTTCAAGACATTTCATGTCTACTGTAATTATTTCAAATTTAAATTGTGATTATACTTTTTTCTTTTTAAACATGTGATGTTGTTAAATTGAAGATCTCACTTTTTTTAGCCAAAGTTTACAGCTGTTTTAATTCCAAAATAATCATGACCATTCAATGCTGTTCAAATTCACACTAATTGTAACACCTGTCAAGCCCTCTATCCGGCTTTCTCAGTTGAATCATGTAATGTTTTCCATTGGTTTGTAACTTTTGTGACAACTTCCTTTTTAATCAAACAAATGTGTATAAATTGTTAAAATTTGTAACATTTTTTATTCGCTTTGATATCTGAAGAAACGACCCTTGGCGGTTGAGAAACGCGTTATAATAAAGCCTTTTAAATAATTCTTTTAAACCTGGAAGTTGTGCATTTCTTAAGAGTTCAAACCTAATTGAATAATACAGAGAAGCTGCTGAACCAAAAAACGCTCACAGCACGATTCCCTAACCCAAGGATAAGCTCCGGGAAGGATCACATCCAACAGTGTACTAGCCACTGATTAAAGTGCTAGCAGGCGAGATAGTACTGGTCACAGCACAGTACCACAATTATTGGTAAGCATATTACCTCTCTGTCTTGTGTTATTTTTCCTTTTCTGAAACAATATTACGCTATGTGGAGCCCTCTTTATCTTCATTCCCATCAGTCCATAAAACCTTAGAAAAATCAGTCTTGAGATATTTCTTGGCCCAGTCTTGACGTTTCAGCTTGTGTGTCTTGTTCAGTGGTGGTCGTCTTTCAGCCTTTCTTACCTTGGCCATGTCTCTGAGTTTTGCACACCTTGTGCTTTTGGGCACTCCAGTGATGTTGCAGCTCTGAAATATGGCCAAACTGGTGGTAAGTGGCATCTTGGCAGCTGCACGCTTGACTTTTCTCAGTTCATGGGCAGTTATTTTGCACCTTGGTTTTTCCACACGCTTCTTGCGACCCTGTTGACTATTTTGAATGAAACGCTTGATTGTTCGATGATCACGCTTCAGAAGCTTTGCAATTTTAAGAGTGCTGCATCCCTCTGCAAGATATCTCACTATTTTTGACTTTTCTGAGCCTGTCAAGTCCTTCTTTTGACCCATTTTGCCAAAGGAAAGGAAGTTGCCTAATAATTATGCACACCTGATATAGGGTGTTGATGTCATTAGACCACACCCCTTCTCATTACAGAGATGCACATCACCTAATATGCTTAATTGGTAGTAGGCTTTCGAGCCTATACAGCTTGGAGTAAGACAACATGCATAAAGAGGATGATGTGGTCAAAATACTCATTTGCCTAATAATTCTGCACTCCCTGTATATATATATATATATATATATATATATATATATATATATATAATTATCAGGCTAATTTTTACTTTGAATATATCATTCTATTAATTATTTATTTAGGGCCAGATTATGAGTGGAGTGCAATCTTACAGTGTGCTCAAAAAGGTTAATCATTTATAGCACAAAGTGAAAATGCGAGCTCGCTGTCACATTTACCAGCCACTTGTAATGGCTGGATATTTAACATGCACCCGTAAACGGACAAAGTTGCCCAATTTACCTGCATAAAATCTCACATGGTATTTTGCAGTGTTTAGGATAATAGCGTATTAGCAATTTGCATCTAATAATGCGGATTTCACAAATATTTAAACTAATAGCATTTTAAAATAGGCAGACACACACATATATATATAAATAATTCTCAGACTAATCTTTTTTTTTAATACATCATTCAATTAATGATTTATTTAGGGCCATATTACGAGTGGAGCACTATCTTAACATGCGCCAATAAAGGTTAAGGTTTTTCTTCACAAAGTGAAACCGCAAGCTCACGGTCACTTTAACCAGCCACTTGTAATGCCATTGGTCCATATTTATCAAGCTCCATACGGAGCTTGAAGGGCCGTGTTTCTGGCGAGTCTGCAGGGGGCGGCATTGCACCAGCAGCTCTTGTGAGTTGCTGGTGCAATGCTGAATATGGCGAGCGTATTGCTCGCCGTATTCAGCGAGGTCTGGCGGACCTGATCCGTAGTGTCGGATCAGGTCCGCCAGACCTTGATAAATAGAGGCCTTGGTATTTAACGTGCACCCGTAAACAGTCAATTTAGCCCCTTTACGGGTACACGTTAATATAGCGCTCCACTCGTAATCTGTGCACTTCCAGTTTTATCATGAATTTGGGAAGATAACAACATTCAGAATTAAATTACAGGAAAAGGACACAAAATAAATAATGAAAGTATATTACAAAGTTGTTTTACTACACATAATTAAACATTTTACAACCCCAATTCCGAAAAAGTTGGGATAGTATGGAACATGCAAAAAAAAAAAAAAAAGTCATTTGAAAATTCAATTCACCCTGTACTATATTTAAAACACATTATTAACATATTATTTGATGTTTTACTTTGTGAATTTAATGTATTTTTTTAAAATATACACTCATTTCAAATCTGATGACTGCAACACGCTCCAAAAAAGTTGGGACAGGGGCAATTTAGAACTAAAAGCAATGTGACAAGCTGAAATAAGACGATTATGTGAAACAGGTGAGGCAATCGTGTAATCATAGTATATAAGGAGCCTCCAAACAAGGCCTAGTCCTTCAAGAGCAAGGATGGGTCAAGGCTCACCAATCTGCCAACAGATGCGTCAGCAAATAATACAACAATTTGAGAACAACATTCCCTAAAGACAAATTGGTAGAATTTTGGGCATTTCACCTTCTACAGAGCACAATATAGTTAAAAGATTCAAGGAATCCGGTCAAATCTCAGTGCGTAAAGGGCAAGGCTGAAAACAACTTCTGATGTCACTGTTGTAAGTCTATAATAGATATCCTGACATGGGCTCGGGAATACTGTGGTAAACCTTTGTCCGTCAACACCATTTGCTGCTGCATCCACAGATGCAAGTTAAGGCTTTACTATGCAAAGCAGAAGCCATACATCAACACTGTCCAGAAAAGCCACCGACTTCTCTGGGCTTGGTCTCATCTGAGATGGACAGTAGCACAGTGGAATCGTGTTTTGTGGTCCAACAAGTCAACATTTCAAATAGTTTTTGGAGAAAACAGCTGTGTTCTCTAGTTCAAATAGGACAAGGACCATCCAAGCTTTTATCTGTGTCAGGTCCAAAAGCCTGTGTCTGTCATGGTATAGAGGGGTGTCAGTGTTCATGGTATGCATAACTTGCACATCTGTGACGGCACCATTAGTGCAGAAAGATATGTATACATTTTGGAGCAAAGAATAAGAGAACCGAGCCAATCCAATGTGTAATTAAAACATAACATTTATTTAACCCTGAAGGGTAATTAAAAGTTCAAATCCACCTCCATAAAATACACACAACAGTGTAACGTTCAAGACTCAGCTGTGTTAAGCATACGCATTTCAGCAAGAAGCCGTATTCATAGCTTAACCAAAACACACACAATACTGAGTTTTATTACCACGATAACACAGCCATTGGATAAAACAAAATTGGTCACAGCTAGTTTGAACTAATTAATTAATTAATTCTGCCCTCTGTTTGAAAAACACCCTGTACGGGAGGAACCCATAACCTAAAAGTTTCATTAAAATTTACTTATTAATTACTACACTATCGTTGACAGTTATATTCAAAACATTATTTACAACTTGTTACATAAAGTGAGAGTATAATAGAATAAATTAAATTGAATTCACCATAATGACATAGTAACCTGACAAATTCACGCAATAAATTTTACATATAGATCATACATCTTAGCAATGTGACAAAGTCAATAAAAATATTCTTAGTATTAATTGCTACATTTTGGAGCAACATATGCTGCCATCCAGATGTCGTCTTTTTCAGGGATGTCCCTGCATTTTACAGTAGGACAACACCAAACTACATTCTGCCTGGATTATAAGCGCTTGGTTTCTGAGCAGAGAGTGTGGGTGCTAGCATGGCCTACCTGCAGTCCTGACCTGTCTCCGATTGAGAATGTGTGGCAGATTATGAAGCACAAAATAAGGCAACAAAGGCCCCATACAGTTGCGCAGCTAAAGAAATGCATAATGGATGAATGGGGGAAAATTCTGCTTGCTAAACGTAACCAACTGGAGTCTTCAGCGCCCAAATGTCTAAAAAGTGTTATTAAAAGAAAAGGTGATGTTACACAGTGATAAATAGTCGATTGTCCCAACTTTTTTGGAGTGTGTTGCAATGTGTTAATAACGTGTTTTCAATATAGTACAGGGTGAATTGAATTTTGAAATGACTCTTTTTGTTTGTTTTTTGCACTTTCCATACTGAGGCCTACTTATCAAGCCGTCAACTGTGCTGCATTCGACGGCACCAATACACTTGCCTGACATCGCCTAACATCGCCTAACATCGTGGCCGCAGACCTGAATACGCTCTCCATATTTATATAAGAAGCTGTCAAAAAAACGTGCACAAAGTACAGGGCGATGAGCAGCGGACTGTTGTTAACTAAACAGTCATCGATCTCGCTGCTATTCGGCTTTTTCACAGCTTTATTTGTATACTGTCACTAAACACAGCCACTATACTAAACTGTATAACTCCTATCTTGCCCCTCCCAGACCCCTCCACAATGAAAGAAAGTTATTAACCCTATCCCGCTGCTCCCAGAGCCCACCGCAACTCTAATAAAGTTATTAACCCCTATCCTGCCGCTCCCGGACCCCGCAGCAACTAAATAAAGGTATTAACCCCTAAACCTCTGGCCTCCCACATCACTAGCACTTACTAAACCTATTAATCCCTAAACCGCCAGCCCCCCACATTGCCATAAACTAAATTAAACTATTAACCCCTAAACCTAACAACCCGCTAACTTTATATTAAATTTTAACTCATCCCTATCTTATAATAAATTTAACTTAATTAACTATTAATTAACCTACCCAAAATATTACACTAATATTACATTAAACTATATTAAACTAATAATTAATCTACCCTAACTGTTATACTAAAATTACATTAAACTACAAATTAAATTAACTATATTATATATTTAAACACCTAACCCTACTCAAAAAATGTAATTCTACAATAAAAAATGTCAAAGTTACAAAAAACTAACAACCAAGTTTCAAAAAATAGCAAACACTATGTTACAAAAAAAAATAAACACTAAATTACACAAAATAGAAAAGAAATATTTAAGCTAATTACACCTAATCTAAGAGCCCTATGAAAATAAAAAAGCCCCCCCAAAATAAAAAAAAAACCCTTAACCTACAATAAACTACAAATAGCCCTTAAAAAGGTCTTTTGCGGGACATTGCCCCAAAGAAATCAGCTCTTTTAACTGTAAATAAAAAATACAAATACCCCCCAACAGTAAAACCCACCACCAACACAATCAACCCCCCAAATAAAAACCTAACTAAAAAAACCTAAGCTCCCCATTGCCCTGAAAAGGGCATTTGGATGGACATTGCCCTTACAAGGGCATTTAGCTCTATTGCTGCCCAAACCCTAATCTAAAACTAAAACCCACCCAATAAACCCTTAAAAAAACCTAACACTAACCCCTTAAGATCCACTTACAGTTTTGAAGATTCGACATCCATCCTCAAAAAAGCCAGGAGAAGTCCTCATCGAAGCCGGCAGAAGTCTTCATCCAATCGGCCGAAGTCTTCATCCAAGCCCGCAGAAATCTTCACCCAGACAGCATCTTCTATCTTCATCCATTCTGCGTGGAGCAGCTCCTCTTCAAGGCATCCGACGAGATGCATCCTCTTCGTTCGACGTCTTCTTAAACAATGAATGTTCCTTTAAATGATGTCATCCAAGATTGCATCCCTTAAAGGGACAGTATACTGTAAAATAGTTTTTCCCTTAATGTGTTTACAATTGCTTTTTTTACCAACTGCAGAGTAAAAAATGTATGAAAATTAGCATTTTAAGGTTTATTTCTGTATATTAAAGCTCTGATTTTGTGTTTTGAAGCCACAGCCTAATAAAATAGGTTGAGCTTGTAGGTATAATCAGATCTCATTACTGTATCACATTGTGTACATATACCTGCTTCTTTATCTTATATCTGTCCTTAAAACAATCACCAGTACTTGGAAGGACAATGGAAAATCAACATTTTATTACCTTATCTCTGCTTTATCACACTGGGAGTGTAATTTCTTCTGCTGGCTGTGTTTACAAACCTTATCTATAGCTGGGACCTGCGGCCACAAACTTTCAGAATAGGTGGGGATACCACATGCTAAATTAACAATTTCAAATGCCAATATAAGGGTAAAGGAGCTACTTGTAAACAATTTAATACACTCCAGCAGGTAAAGTGGATCATTGGGAACAAATTAAAGGGGAGAATTTTTTTGAGTAAACTGTCCCTTTAAATTCCGATTGACTTATAGAATTCTATCAGCCAATCGGAATCTAAGAGACGTCATCTTGGATGACGTAATTTAAAGGAACATTCATTGTTCAAGAAGACGTCGAACGAAGAGGATGTCTTGAAGATGGAGCCGCTCCACGCCGGATGGATGAAGATAGAAGATGCTGTCTGGATGAAGACTTCTGCGCACTTGGATGAAGACTTCGGCCGCTTGGATGAAGACTTCTGCCGGCTTCGATGAGGACTTCTCCCGGCTTTTTTGAGGATGGATGTCGGATCTTCAAAACTGTAAGTGGATCTTCAGGGGTTAGTGTTAGGTTTTTTTAAGGGTTTATTGGGTGGGTTTTAGATTAGGGTTTGGGCAGCAATAGAGCTAAATGCCCTTTTAAGGGCAATGTCCATCCAAATGCCCTTTTCAGGGCAATGGGGAGCTTAGGTTTTTTAGTTAGGTTTTTATTTTGGGGGGTTGGTTATGTGGGTGGTGGGTTTTACTGTTGGGGGGTATTTGTATTTTTTATTTACAGGTAAAAGAGCGGATTTCTTTGGGGCAATGCCCCGCAAAAGCCCCTTTTAAGGGCTATTTGTAGTTTATTGTAGGTTACAGATTTTTATTTTGGGGGGGCTTTTTTATTTTCATTGGGCTCTTAGATTAGGTGTAATTAGTTTAAATATTTGATATTTTCTTTTTTATTTTCTGAAACTTAGTGTTTTTGGTTTTTTTTGTAACTTAGTGTTTGTTATTTTTTGTAACTTAGTTGTTAGTTTTTTGTAACTTTGTCATTTTTTATTGTAGATTTAAATTATTTGAGTAGGGTTAGGTGTTTAAATATATAATATATTTAATTTAATTTGTAGTTTAATGTAATTTTAGTATAACAGTTAGGGTAGATTAATTATTAGTTTAATATAGTTTAATGTAATTTTAGTATAATATTTAGGGTAGGTTAATTAATAGTTTAATATAGTTTAATTTAAATCTAAAGGTAAGTTTAAATTTATTATAAGATAGGGATGAGTTAATATTTTATATAAAGTTAGCGGGTTGTTAGGTTTAGGGGTTAATAGTTTAATTTAGTTTATGGCGATGTGGGGGGCTCGTGGTTTAGGGGTTAATAGGTTTAGAAAGTGCTAGTGATGTGGGAGGCCAGGGGTTTAGGGGTTAATACATTTATTTAGTTGTGGTGGGCTCCGGGAGCGGCGGGATAGGGGTTAATAAATTTATGTATGTGGTGGCGGTGTTGGGGCGGTAGATTAGGGGTTAATAAGTATAATGCAGGTGGCAGCGGTATAGGGGGCGGTAGATTAGGGGTTAATAAGTATAATAAAGGTGGCTATGGCATAGGGAGCGGTAGATTAAGGGTTAAAAAGTATAATGTAGGTAGCGGCGGTGTCAGGCGGCAGATTAGGGGTTAATAACATTATGTAGGTGGCGGCGGTGTAGGAGGTGGCAGATTAGGGGTGTTTAGACTTGGGGTACATGTTAGGGTGTTAGGTGTAAACGTAACTTTTATTCTACCATAGGAATCAATGGGGTATTGGGCAGCAGCGAACATAAGCTTTCACTGCTTTCAGACTCCCATTGATTCCTATGGCATCCGCCGCCTCCAGAACGGCGGATTGAAAAGCAGGTACACTGGGTCGGAATAGTGGTGAGCGTACCTGTTAGACATGTGTTAACTTGCAAAAGTAGTCAGATAGTGCCGAATTTGCATTCGGAACATCTGTAATGTTGTAAGCATTGATCTGTTTCGGACTGAGACCAGCGGATCGTATGTTTCGTCAGAAATTTCTACTTTTGCCGGTCTGTAGGCTTTGATAACTAAGAGGAATCAAGCTCGCCACAATTACGCTGCGGAATTCCAGCGTATTTGCAGTTGACGGCTTGATAAGTAGGCCTCACTGTCTCTACTTTTTCGAAATTGGGGTTGTATTTTAATATTTCAAAGTCTTTCATTTCCCTATGATATAGATCATGCAATTAAAAAAAAAAGAAGTTTCCTATTTAATTACATTATCAACCTGTAGACCGTCTTTTTTATATGCACATTTATTGAGGCACCAGCTCCTACTAAGCATGTGTAATAGTTAACAGTATATAAACATATGCATTTCGTGATTGCCTGATAACCATCATAGGGGAGAGAGAATGGAATTAACTTTAAAACGTGTTTTTAAAAAACTCTACTGCTCACATTAATTTGAAAGTAAGTGATATTGCATTGTCTTTTTGTTATGTATCTTCAATAATGCAATTCTACTCTATTTAATGATACTTTAGTGTAAAAATTAGTGTGGGGGGGGTTCTACATCTATGTACATTTGTGTGTTGAAAATTAATGAAAGATCAAATTAGACATGTGCGATTTGTTTCGATTCGATTCGGAAAATTCTGCAAATTCTGCGATTCGGATCGAACCGAATTTCCGAATTAAAATTCTGCCGAATTTTCCGAATCGAATCGATTCGTAAATTCGGATGGCCATTGGGATTACACTAGTATTGTACAGTATGTTAGGTTAACACCTAATATACAGTATAATACTAGTCTAATGCCACCTAAAACTTACCGAAATGCCGAATTTACGAACCGAATCGAACCGAATCCAGCCGAATTTCTTCGAATCCGAATGAATCCGAAACGAATCCGAAACGAATCGATTCAGAATTTTCGAAAAATTCTGAATCGATCCGAACCGAACCAAATTTTTTCGCCATGCACATGTCTAGATCAAATTAATAAGAGGGATGGGAGGTAAACAAAATTAAATGGCATATGAAATTGTGTTGAAAAGAAATAAAAGCTAATGCGTATTTGATATTTTTGTATAGTTAATATGCAGAAAGTTTAACCTTCCCAACAATCTTATCAAAACAATCTTTCTTGCCTTGTGAGCATATTGAAGATAACACAGTTTATCCAAACAGTATTAATATTAACAATTTTTTATTTTATATAGAGATAATGTTTAAGAAGTTGTAATATGCCATTGTAACAGCTTGTGTAATATCCAGATTTTATATTTGTTTACATGTTTAACATCAAGGTAGTGTGGTGGGACAAACTTTCATTTAGGATAATGCATGTAGTTATAAGGGTTAATTCAAAAACAAATTTAATAAAAGCCATTTTTGTAACTTATATCCCATGGGAAAATACCTTGCCGCAACATTGACACAATTTCTGAATTAACAAAGATTTGAACTCACTCCTCATCACAGCCGTCACTCTCCATAATAATCAAAGAAGCAGCAGGTATCTAGGAAACATTTAGTTCTTTGCACACAAAACTAGTTCCATTGTGAAGAATACCAGCATCACAAAAAGACTTGCAAAACATTACACAACAAACCCATTAAACAGCCCACTCTAGCATATACACAAGAGAAAACCTGAAAATAGTTAAATAAAAAAATAAAAACATATAAAACAGTTAGTGCCAACATTTACGAAAAATGAAATAAAATAGAAATAATAAAGAAAAAAATATACAAACTAGCATGACATGACTTTAAGAGAAGATACTTCATATGGTGGTCAATACAGGGTTTGTGAATTCTGCATGTTGGGCAAAGGTGTAGGAAGAAAAACGGCATCAACACCTCTAGAACTCCATAGATTTTTCACGTAAAGCCCATGGAGCAATATTTTGTTTTATCCAGTGAGACCTCTCTACCATAACAAATCAGTCAGTAGAGTTGAAGCATTCACCAATAGGGATCAGACATTGCAGACAAGGTCATGGACAGAAGCAGGACAACACCCACTCAAGGGGCTTTAAAACACTCCTTAGGCCCTGTAGAAGTTTTTGAATTTAAAGTAGCCTAAAGAGAGAAAATCATCACTGGGTGTTTGGTTAATGCATCTACTGTACTTAGTGAATAAATAAGAGTTAGGGGCTAATTTATTAACAGTCAGATGGTCATGATCCACTGTAGTGGATCATGTCCACCCGACATCGCTGAATGCCGACAGCATACGCTGTCGGCATTTAACATTGCACAAGCAGTTCTGGTGAACTGCTTGTTCAATGCCGCCCCCTGCAGATTTGCGGCCAATCAGCCGCTAGCAGGGGGTGTCAATCAACCCGATCGTGCAGAAACAGGGGCATTCAGGGCCATTTGGCCCTTAATAAATTGGCCCCATAGGGTTTAAAGCATATTATGAAAGATGGTCTTTCCTCTTCACTCATAATGAAAAAGGCCAGTGCAGTACTATGAAATAGTTGGGTGGGAAAGCAGAGAAACACGGCAGAAACAAGAATACTTTTTATTTTCGGCAAATATCCAAAATAAAAAATGACTTGCAACAATATAACCTAGAAACAGAATCTGTTCTAACATCCAATTTGGAGTATTCCTTGGAGGTTAGCAATATAAATCAAATGACTATCATACAGAAGTCTGAAGCTAAGACATAAACATGTGACAGAAATAAGAAACTACTAAAAAATGATTGTACAACAGATCCATGAGAGTGTGTACTACTCTAAGAGAAAAATCTTTAGATAACAGAAAACATGTAACAACTTATTAAAGTTGACTTTGCTGAAAGCAGGCCTTGTGTATGCTTTTGAAACAATTCTCATTCCATCAATTCTTACTAAAACATGAGAAAATAATGAATTCCAATTAAAATAAACAGAGTTCTTCTTTAAAAATGCAAGGCTCTTGTTGTCAAACTAAATAGCTAAAGTATTCCATCACATGAACTATCTAGCCTTATAAATAAGTAATAGTATTTTTATTTCACAGCAACATCAAACTGTGTTTGTCCTTAAACCATGCACAAAATGAGCTCTGAATCAGTTTGAGCTGTGATGAATGATAATTAAAATTAAGAACATAAATACTTTCTTGTGAGTAGCAAGATGTTCTGTTAACTGGACACATGATAAACTATTTAATAATGTCATAAAACTAATCTCTTGGTCCCTCATAGGCAAATGTAAAATGTGTTTACAAACAAGCGTTTTACAAATTATTTTTAACACTGATTTGTTTGTATTTTATTTATTAAAACATTGAATAAAAGGTTTCACTTTTTATTTCACTTTTATTTTGCAAAGTTTTACATTCCCTTTATTTTTCCCTTTTTAACAAATTTTACAGTTTTTGTTTGTCATTTATCAAGCACATGTCCTTTTTGGATTACAAAATTTGTAGATTAAAAATACAGATAACAATTTAGGGCCAGATTACAAGTGGAGCATTAAATATCACTTTCATAAAAGCGATATTCGAACACCACTGTGTTGCATTAGCGTACGCCACTAGCGCACACTAATGCAAAACACACAGTTCCCATAGACTGCAATGTAAAGGCAACTTTCAGTGCTGTTTTTTTTCTAACACCCACCAACTTTAGCCCAAAATACTGCCTAGTGCAGTTATTTTATAAAAAAAAAAATAAAGATGCTGTTATCTTAAAAGGGACAGTCAACACCAGAATTTTTGTTGTTTAAAAATATAGATAATTCCATTATTACCTATTCCCCAGTTTTGCATGACCAACACAGTTAGAATTATAAACGTTTTACCTCTGTGATTACCTTGTATCTAAGCCTCTGCAAACTGCCCCCTTATTTCAGTTCTTTTGACAGACTTGCATTTTAGCCAATCAGTGCACTAATGCCCTCTGGTGGTAAAAAAACTGTCAAAATGCATTCAGATTAGAGGCGGATTTCAAGGTCTAAGAAATTAGCATATGAACCTACCTAGGTTTAGCTTTCAACTAAGAATACCAAGAGAACAAAGCGAATTGGTGATAAAGTAAATTGTAAAGTTGTTTAAAATGACATGCCCTATTCATGGATGCCCAGTTTTAATGGACAATATTTATGCCCCTAATAAGAAACAGACTCCTTCTTTATATTCAAAATCAGCAAACTCCTTAACTATTGGAAAAAATACAAAATAATATTGACAGGGATTTTAATTTGATCCTGGACCCAGACAAGTATAGATTGAATGTTACTCAGGCGAGCGGGACCAGATTCCAAAAGAAAATATTGGGTGATTTTGTCCTTGATCACAACCTTATTGACCGGTGGAGAGTTTTACATAGAGGCGTGAGGGATTATACATTTTATTCCCCAGTACATAAATCTCATACTAGAATTGACTATATATTCATTAGCCAAATACTTCTTCCACTGGTGCAATCCTCTGATATTATTCCGAGTACTTGGTCGGACCACTCCATGGTTGAGCTTACACTGAAGGGAGTTTTCGATCCCTCTAGGGACAGGTCATGGTCTCTTAACACTACAGTTTTTAAAGACCCTCTGATGCTAGCTAGACTTAAGGAAAACATCCAACTCTTTATGTCTACCAATAAGAATTCAACTAAAAATCCATTATCAGTATGGGCATCTTTCAAAGCCTTTATCAGGGGATTACTAATTAAGGAACATGCCCTAAACATTTAGGCTAGAAATAATCATATTAAACAACTAAGGCATGACATTGAGATTGCCCAGAGGGGTTGCACTCTGATCCTCCACAAACCCAAACTAATGACCTCAAACTTAAGAAAAACAATCTTGATGATCTCCTTCATAAAGAAGCAATACATTCTTTAAAAATGGTGGATGCCTCATATTTTCTATTTGCAAATAAGCCAGATCGTATGCTTGCGAGAAAGATAAAAGACAT
Organism: Bombina bombina; assembly: GCF_027579735.1. NCBI lineage: Eukaryota > Metazoa > Chordata > Amphibia > Anura > Bombinatoridae > Bombina > Bombina bombina. The sequence goes on along the minus strand of NC_069499.1, from coordinate 1,209,744,539 downwards.
AACATGATCTACCTCTATTCCCCAAATCCAAACAAGGAATGGGAAGTCTACTAATGATCCCAAGGAGATAGCCAATTCTTTCGCTGAATACTATCAAAATTTATACCACTTGTCCCAAGGACAATTGAACGAGTGGTTAGTTAAGTCTATTAAAGAATTCTTAGCGGAATGCAAATTACCTTCACTAGATAAGGAATCTTTAGAAAAATTGAACTCACCGATCTCTTTAGCTGAAGTCATGGGAGCCATTAAGCAATTGAAACCCTCAAAAGCACCAGGACCAGATGGGTTTCCTGGTCTTTTCTATAAAACCCTAGCAGAAGACCTAGCCCCTAATTTAGTGGATTTTTTAACAATATTCTGCAGGGATATTAAATCCCAAAGGATATGCTATCTGCTAGGATTACGATTATACCTAAACCTGGCAAAGACAAGCTACATTGTCAAAATTACAGACCCATTTCTCTTATCAACCAGGACCTGAAACTGTTTATAAAAATTCTAGCAAACAGACTCAACCCTTTATTACACACCTTGATTTCTCCAGATCAGGTTAGTTTCATAAAGCATAGAGAAGCCCAGATAATATTCATAGAATTATAGATCTAATTGATTATAATAACATAAAAGGAGTGCCTTCTCTGTTTCTCTCATTGGATGCAGAGAAGGCATTCAACAGGATTTCCTGACCCTACATGTTTCAGGTTCTGGATGAGTTTGGTATTAGGGGATCATTTAAAAAAGCTCTTTCCTTAATATATTCCAGCCCCACTGCTCATATTAGACTGGCTTGCTATCAATCCTCAACCATCAATATTTTCAATGGTACCAGACAGGGTTGTTCCCTATCCCCACTCATATTTGCGTTATGTAATGAGCCCCTTGCTGCAAGAATCAGACTAAATAAAGATATTTTGGGAATTATGGTAAATAATAGAGAACATAAATTTGTTTTATTTGCCAATGATATTATTCTAACCTTGACAAAACCCCTTATGTCTCTACCAGTTATTTATCAAATAATTGAAATATTCAGGAAACTTTCAGGATATAAAATAAACAATAGCAAGTGTGAAGCTTTGGGGATAAAGATATCTGATCATATGAAAAAGTTATTGCAAGTGAATTTTGAATTTAAATGGTTAACCAAAGCTCTCACGTATCTAGGAATTGTCATTGCTGATAAAATTGAGAGTCTTTATCAAACCAATTACCTCCCACTATTTGCTAGACTTAGAACAGAAATGTCCAAATGGAATAAATACAAAATCTCATTCTATGGTAGAATAACAGTTAGTAAGATGATGATTTTACCAAGGCTTCTATACTTGTTTAGATCCTTGCCCATTCCCATACCTATGAGAGAACTTAATAAGTTTCAATCTGATATTATGTCTTATTTGGGGGAGGGGGAGACAGAGAATTAATAAAAAAACAATGATTACACATAGAATGGGATGGGGGTTAGGAGTCCCAGTCCTAAGTTCTTACTACTATTTGGCTAGATTAGCACAGATATCATTATGGCACAATTCACAGGATGATATTGCTTAGGTTGGATTGGAGGGTGATATGATCAGAGTGCACCCGATCTCTCAACTTTTGTGGATGAAGGAAACAAGGAGATCCTCTGATTGGAAAATCTATATTTCATTGTCCAACAGTATCAATATTTGGGATTTTTCAACAAAAAAATTCTCCCTAATAAAAAAGAACTCTAGGGCAACTCCCTTTACAGCCTCCATATGCTGATAAAACTTTAATAGATATATGGGCTAAAAAAGGCCTTTATAGAATTGCGGATGTGTTGTCTGGCTCAGGCATGGTCTCTTATGAGAATTACTCAAAGCTTTCCTCCTCTGCTCCTAATTCTTGGTTTCATTACCTCCAACTGGCCTCCAGAATCCAAAATATAGTCAAATCGGGAATTGGCACCAATCCTACTTTATTTGAATCCCTCTACCTAGCTAAGCCTAGAAATAGAGGTTCTATCTCTGGAATATATCCTTTGATTAACTTTGCCCAAGAAACACAAAAATTGCCTTACATACAAAAATGGGAGGGCAAGCTACTAACCACACTAGATAAATCTAAATGAATATCCCAAGTTAAATTAGGGACATCATTCACATGTAGTGAAAACCTTAAAGAAAACTATTTGAAGGTAGTATATTGGTGGTACTTGAACCCGACCAGACTTCATCACATAAGCCAAGAGACTCCATAGACATGTTTTAGATATTGTGGAGAGATTGGCACATATTTTCATATGTGGTGGTCTTGCCCAGAAGTTACACAATTGTGGAGCAAGGTATTGAGCCTTATTAGTGATATCATAGGCAAAGGGATTGCACTTACACCGCAGATTGCTTTGTTACACAATCCAATTAAAGACTACACTAAATATTCTAACAAGCTAATTGCAATCATCTGCACGGCTACTCGTGTATGTATCGCAAAAAACTGGAACAAATCTATTTCACATATAGACATATTATTAAACAAAATTAGATATTACAAAAAATGTCAGAAGCTGCAGCTTTATTTTTAGATAATATGGATGAGACTAGCTATCTGGGAAAACTGTATACTATGGGAAGAAGGACAAGAGGTGGGAAGATAAAGGAGGTTAGATAGCTGGAGATGTAAGAGGAGATTTTGTCTTTGGGCCTGCATAAGTAATGCTGGTGGCAATCATCCCTTTTTTTTCTCTCTTTATTTTATCCTTATCCCCCTCATTCCCTTCATTTGCCTGACATATTGTGGATCTTTATGGTTAGTTACGAGAAGTCATTTATTGTAGATCTATACAATAATGTATCAGTTACATGATAAATATATGTAAAAATTTCAAGAAACTTGAGCAAATATTGTTATATTTCTATCTGTTTACCCATTTAACCATGTATTTGAAAATAAAGAACATTTCAAAATAAAATGACATGCCCTATTTGAATCATGAAAGTGTATTTTGGCCTTGACTGTCCCTTTAATTTTTTAATAAAATGCACTGCACTGTATTTTAGGGGCATTTGGGGCATATTTATAAAATTAACTAGTGATAGATAGATGATAGATAGTTAGTGAGAAAGTGATTCACTATGTATATATGTTCTCTCTCTCTTATAGACACTCTCCGTTTAAAAAAGGTGATAACTAGGATGCAAAGAGACCAAAAAAAAAATACCATAAACAAATATTGCCACTCAAGACCGTCGGATCTGGGCATTTGAAAAAGGTGCCAGTTAGCACCATAACATTATGCCATTTTAAATCCAGTGATTGTCAGTATGTGTGTGTAAATGTATAAAGACTCTACTGCTCAGGGATGCATACAATATACGATAATCTTTTCTAACCTCAGTTCCTCTCCTCCTTTGTTATCCCCTCAAACCCCCTTAGCATGTAAACCTATGATCCCAGCTGTTTGTAGATCCCCTTCATAAGAGCTGACTACAACAGTGTAGCTCTCAGTAGGGCCCACTACCCACTTGTTCCCTATAAAAGTTAACAAATCATGCCTATGTTTATAGCGCTACTCTTCAAGTAACTAATTATATATATATATATATATATATATATATATATATATATATATATATATATATATATATATACTGTATATATATATATATATATATATATATAAAATCAAAATACATATTTTATAGGCAATTAGCACATCTAGGCAAGTATCCCCACTTTGTAAGCGAATAGAAAGGGCAGCACTCCAGCAATCGTTGTAGATAAAAAATACAAAATACTTTATTCTAACAACTTAAAAACTTACACAGCACAATGCAAACATTACAAATGGAGGAGGCGGCATTTTTTAGTTTTTATCTAGAACGATTGCTGGAGTGCTGCCCTTTCTATTCGCTTACATTGTGGGGCTGGCTCGGCTTCTATTTTTCATCTCGGCACCCCGCCAATAGTGCACGTTTCAGTTTGCCGACATCCATCTGTTTGGATTGGACCATAACACACACACCTCCTGGGCTGTAGCTACATCACCATCCCTCCAAAGTATCCCCACTTGCCTTTCCCCAGAAGTGCTCAGTATATATTGTTACCAATGTATCAGAGGATTCTGGGATATGCAAATTAGATAATTTACGCTATGGAGGAAATAAAAGCGTGAGATTAAAATCCTCAATTTCATAAAAGTAAGAGCCATAGAATTATTGTATAAACTATTAGCACAACTAGGCAAGTATCCCCACTTGCTTTTGCACAGTCATACTCTGTATACATTGTTACCAATACAGGGCAAAAGCAATATTAATTTATGTTATGGTGAAGATAAAAGCATGAGATTAAAATACAGCAGGCACAAAACCTTTTGCCCTGGAAATGATAACAGCGAATACGCTTGAAACAGCTGTCCTGAAGTGGTTTTTTCTTTGCTGCATCTGTCTAATAAGGGAAAAGCATGAGGTATTGTGTATCTAATTTGCATATCTTACCCATAATCCTATACTGTATAGGTAACAATGTATAAAGAGTACTGGGGAAAGGCAAGTAGGGATAGTTGCCTAGGTGTGATAATAGCCTATAGGTATAGGCTATTGCTATGGCTCTTTTATGAAATGGAGGATTTTAACCTCACACTCACCTAGATTACAAGTTTTGCGTTGCAGCTTGTAACGCTGAAAATATGGCATTTTCAGTGTTAAAACAGCACCGCAGCTATTAAAAGTGTTGTTGGTATAGCTGTACCGCACACCTTTTAGCCTGTAACGCAACATCAGTCCCGCACCCTTAAAAAATTACGCTTTTTCATGGGATTCCCATAGCGCCGTTATTACGAGTTTTGCGGTATGGCTAAAAAGTGAGCGTTACAGCCTAAAACGACAAGATCTGTAATGCCATCTAAAGTCAGTAGTTATGAGTGTTACGCTACAAAGCTGTAGCATAAAACTCATAACTAAAGTGTTACAAAGTACACTAACACCCATAAACTACCTATTCACTCCTAAACAGAGGCCCTCCCGCATCACAAACACTATATTACATTTATTAACCCCTAATCTGCCGCTCCCGACATCACCGCCACTAAAAAATGTATTAACAACTATTCTGCCGCTCCCCGATATTGTTGCCACTATAATAAACATATTAACCCCTAAACTGCTGCCCTCCCGCATCGCAAACACTATTTAAATATTATTAACCCCTAATCTGCCGTCCACCCACCCCCACAGCATGTAAAGGACTTTAATTCCTATAAGAGGTTTTATATTGTATAATATTTGATTTGAACCACAACTAAAGATTCTTATTATTTTTATAAGTAATTAGTTTTATGTAGCAGAAATCTTGCAAAGTGAAAATATAAAACAAGTAGGATCGCAACAATTGTAAATAATTCACAGAATTGAACAAAGATTCTGCTTAAAGGGCCAGTAAACCTAAAAAATAATGTTATATAATTCTGCACATAGTGCAGAATTATATAACATTATATTAGCGTTAGCTTTATGCAATCTAATATTGCCTGTGAATTTTTATAAAAAAGACTGTTTTTCTGAGCCGCTCTCTGTGCTCTTCTGAGAGGGTATGTTTTTATCACAGAGCGCATCTGGCCAGTTGTCTAGTCACAGCCCGGCCTGACCGCGTCATTACACTCAGTGCAGCTCGCTCCCGCTGTCAGACAGAGCAGGAGCAAGCTGCACTGAGTGTAATGGCACCGTCGGGCCGGGCTGTGACTAGACAGCTGACCAGATGCGCCCCCAATGTCGCCACCACCTACCTACACTTATTAAACCCTAATCTGCCCCCCCCAACGTCACCACCACCATATTAAAGTTCTTAACCCCTAAACCTAAGTCTAACCCTAAACCTAACCCCCCCTAACTTAAATATAATTTAACCCCTTAACGACACGCGTCGTACAGGGTACGTCTTGCACAAACTGGTCTTTAAAGACCAGCGACGTACCCTGTACGACGTTGGGGTTGAAAGCGGCTGGAAGCGATCCTGATTGTTTCCAGCCACTTTCCGGTTATTGTAGTGATGCCTCGATATCGAGGCATCACTGCAATAACATTTTTCCCCATTCGATGCAGAGAGAGCCACTCTGCGGCCCTCTCTGCACCGGACATCGATGCCGCGATCGTTGGTGGGTGGGAGCAGACGTGGGAGGCGGGTGGGCGGCGATCGATGGCTTACCGGTGGGCGGGATCGTGGGCGGGATTGCTGGGGGGCACGCACAGGGGAGGCGGGTGGCCGCGTGCACGGGGAGGGAGTGGGTGGGAACCATTACACTATGGAACAGTGGTTTCTATTTTGAGGGAGAGAGGGGGGATAAATATGTTAATCAAAGGGATCTGGGAGGGGGTGGGGGTTTAGTCTTGGGGGGGGAAGCTACATTACAGAAAAGTGGGGAAAAAATAAAAAATATACATTTTTTTTGTAAACTGGGTACTGGCAGACAGCTGTCAGTACCCAAGATGGCTCCCAATAATGTAGAGGGGGAGGGTTAGAGAGCTGTTTGGGGGGGGATCAGGGAGGTTTGGGGCTAAGAGGGATCCTACACAGCAGCATATGTAAATATGCTCCAAAAAAAAAAAAGAAAAAAAAAAAGATACCTTTTATTTTAGTACTGGCAGACTTTCTTCCAGTACTTAAGATGGCGGGGACAATTGTGGGGTGGGGGAGGGAAGAGAGCTGTTTGGGAGGGATCAGTGGGTCTGATGTGTCAGGTGGGAGGCTGATCTCTACACTAAAGCTAAAATTAACCCTGCAAGCTCCCTACAAGATCCCTAATTAACCCCTTCACTGCTAGCCATAATACACGTGTGATGTGCAGCGGCATTTAGCAGCCTTCTAATTACCAAAAAGCATTGCCAAAGCCATATATGTCTGCTATTTCTGAACAAAGGGGATACCAGAGAAGCATTTACAACCATTTGTGCCATTATTGCACAAGCTGTTTGTAAATAATTTCAGTGAGAAACCTAAAATTGCGAAAAAAAATTATGTTTTTTTTTAAATTTGATCGCATTTGGCGGTGAAATGATGGCATTAAATTTACCAAAATGGGCCTAGATCAATACTTTGGGTTGTCTACTACACTACACTAAAGCTAAAATTAACTCTACAAGCTCCCTACATGCTCCCTAATTAACCCCTTCACTGCTGGGCATAAAACACATGTGGCGCGCAGTGGCATTTAGCAGCCTTCTAATTACCAAAAAGCAACGCCAAAGCCATATAAGTCTGCTATTTCTGAACAAAGGGGATCCCAGAGAAGCACTTACAACCATTTATGCCATAATTGCACAAGTTGTTTGTAAATAATTTCTGTGAGAAACCTAAAGTTTGTGAAAAAGTTAACATTTTTTTTTATTTGATCGCATTTGGCAGTGAAATGGTGGCATGAAATATACCAAAATGGGCCTAGATCAATACTTTGTGATGTCTTCTAAAAAAAAATATATACATGTCAAGGGATATTTAGGTATTCCCGACAGATATCAGGGTTCCAATGTAACTAGCGCTCATTTTGAAAAAAAGTGGTTTTGAAATAGCAAAGTGCTACTTGTATTTATGGCCCTATAACTTGCAAAAAATGCAAAGAAGATGTAAACATTGGGTATTTCTAAACTCAGGACAAATTTTAGAAACTATTTAGCATGGTTGTTTTTTGGTGGTTGTAGATGTGTAACAGATTTTGGGGGTCAAAGTTAGAAAAAGTGTGCTTTTTTCCATTTTTTCCTCATATTTTATAATATTTTTAATAGTAAATTATAAGATATGATGAAAATAATGGTATCTTTAGAAAGTCCATTTAGTGGCGAGAAAAACGGTATATAATATGTGTGGGTACAGTAAACGAGTAAGAGGAAAATTACAGCTAAACACAAACACCGCAGAAATGTAAAAATAGCCCTGGTCCTTAAGGGAAAGAAATTGAAAAATGGCCGTGTCCTTAAGGGGTTAAATAAATCTAAATAAAATAACTACAATTAACTAAATTATTCCTATTTAAAACTAAAAACTTACCTATAAAATAAACACTAACGGCTAGATTTGGAGTTTTGTCGGTAACGACCCGAAAAACTAACGCCGGCTTTTTTCTGGCCGCACCATAAAAATAACTCTGGTATTGAGAGTCCACAGAATGGCTGCGTTAGGCTCCAAAAAAGGAGCGTAGAGCATTTTTAACGCAGCTTCAACTCTCGATACCAGAGTTGCTTACGCAAGCGGCCACCTGCAAAAAAGCCGCGTTCAGCTCCTAACGCAGCCCCATTGTTTGCTATGCGGTAACCCTTCCTACGTCTGCACTTAACACTCTAACATGTACCCCGAGTCTAAACACCCCTAACCTTACACTTATTAACCCCTAATCTGCCGCCCCCGCTATCGCTGACCCCTGCATATTATTATTAACCCCTAATCTGCCGCTCCGTAAACCGCCGCTACTTACATTATCCCTATGTACCCCTAATCTGCTTCCCTAACATCGCCAACCCCTATATTATATTTATTAACCCCTAATCTGCCCCCCACAACGTCGCCTCCACCTGCCTACACTTATTAACCCCTAATCTGCCGAGCGGACCTGAGCGCTACTATAATAAAGTTATTAACCCCTAATCCGCCTCACTAACCCTATAATAAATAGTATTAACCCCTAATCTGCCCTCCCTAACATCGCCGACACCTAACTTCAATTATTAACCCCTAATCTGCCGACTGGAGCTCACCGCTACTCTAATAAATGTATTAACCCCTAAAGCTAAGTCTAACCCTAACACTAACATCCCCCCATGTTAAATATAATTTACATCTAACGAAATTAATTAACTCTTATTAAATAAATTATTCCTATTTAAAGCTAAATACTTACCTGTAAAATAAATCCTAATATAGCTACAATATAAATTATAATTATATTATAGCTATTTTAGGATTAATATTTATTTTACAGGTAACTTTGTATTTATTTTAACCAGGTACAATAGCTATTAAATAGTTAAGAACTATTTAATAGCTAAAATAGTTAAAATAATTACAAATTTACCCGTAAAATAAATACTAACCTAAGTTACAATTAAACCTAACACTACACTATCAATAAATTAATTAAATAAACTACCAACAATTACCTACAATTAACCTAACACTACACTATCAATAAATTAATTAAATACAATTCCTACAAATAAATACAATTAAATAAACTAGCTAAAGTACAAAAAATAAAAAAGAACTAAGTTACAAAAAATAAAAAAATATTTACAAACATAAGAAAAATATTACAACAATTTTAAACTAATTACACCTACTCTAAGCCCCCTAATAAAATAACAAAGCCCCCCAAAATAAAAAAATGCCCTACCCTATTCTAAATTAATAAAGTTCAAAGCTCTTTAACCTTACCAGCCCTGAACAGGGCCCTTTGCGGGGCATGCCCCAAGAAGTTCAGCTCTTTTGCCTGTAAAAAAAACATACAATACCCCCCCCCAACATTACAACCCACCACCCACATACCCCTAATCTAACCCAAACCCCCCTTAAATAAACCTAACACTAAGCCCCTGAAGATCTTCCTACCTTATCTTCACCCTGCCAGGTTCACCGATCCGTCCTGAAGAGCTCCTCCGATGTCCTGATCCAAGCCCAAGCGGGGGGCTGAAGAGGTCCATGATACGGCTGAAGTCTTCATCCAAGCGGGAGCTGAAGAGGTCCATGATCCGGATGAAGTCTTCATCCAAGCGGGAGCTGAAGAGGTCCATGATCCGGATGAAGTCTTCTATCAACTGCATCTTCAATCTTCTTTCTTCCGGATCCATCTTGCAGACCTCCGACCGGAACATCCTCTTCTCCCGACGCCTACTAGCCGAATGACGGTTCCTTTAAGGGACGTCATCCAAGATGGCGTCCCTCGAATTCCGATTGGCTGATAGGATTCTATCAGCCAATCGGAATTAAGGTAGGAATATTCTGATTGGCTGATGGAATCAGCCAATCAGAATCAAGTTCAATCCGATTGGCTGATCCAATCAGCCAATCAGATTGAGCTCACATTCTATTGGCTGTTCCGATTAGCCAATAGAATGCGAGCTCAATCTGATTGGCTGATTGGATCAGCCAATCGGATTGAACTTGATTCTGATTGGCTGATTCCATCCATAGAATCCTATCAGCCAATCGGAATTCGAGGGACGCCATCTTGGATGACGTCCCTTAAAGGAACCGTCATTCGGCTAGTAGGCGTCGGGAGAAGAGGATGTTCCGCGTCGGAGGTCTGCAAGATGGATCCGGAAGAAAGAAGATTGAAGATGCCGTTGATAGAAGACTTCATCCGGATCATGGACCTCTTCAGCTCCCGCTTGGATGAAGACTTCATCCAGATCATGGACCTCTTCAGCTCCCGCTTGGATGAAGACTTCAGCCGGATCATGGACCTCTTCAGCCCCCCGCTTGGGCTTGGATCAGGACATCGGAAGAGCTCTTCAGGACGGATCGGTGAACCTGGCAGGGTGAAGATAAGGTAGGAAGATCTTCAGGGGCTTAGTGTTAGGTTTATTTAAGGGGGGTTTGGGTTAGATTAGGGGTATGTGGGTGGTGGGTTGTAATGTTGGGGGGGGGTATTGTATGTTTTTTTTTACAGGCAAAAGAGCTGAATTCGTTGGGGCATGCCCCGCAAAGGGCCCTGTTCAGGGCTGGTAAGGTAAAAGAGCTTTGAACTTTAGTAATTTAGAATAGGGTAGGGCATTTTTTTATTTTGGGGGGCTTTGTTATTTTATTAGGGGGCTTAGAGTAGGTGTAATTAGTTTAAAATTGTTGTAATATTTTTCTTATGTTTGTAAATATTTTTTTATTTTTTGTAACTTAGTTCTTTTTATTTTTTGTACTTTAGCTAGTTTATTTAATTGTATTTATTTGTAGGAATTGTATTTAATTAATTTATTGATAGTGTAGTGTTAGGTTAATTGTAGGTAGTTTATTTAATTAATTTATTGATAGTGTAGTGTTAGGTTTAATTGTAACTTAGGTTAGTATTTATTTTACAGGTGTAATTATTTTAACTATTTTAGCTATTAAATAGTTCTTAACTATTTAATAGCTATTGTACCTGGTTAAAATAAATACAAAGTTACCTGTAAAATAAATATTAATCCTAAAATAGCTATAATATAATTATAATTTATATTGTAGCTATATTAGGATTTATTTTACAGGTAAGTATTTAGCTTTAAATAGGAATAATTTATTTAATAAGAGTTAATTAATTTCGTTAGATGTAAATTATATTTAACTTAGGGGGTGTTAGTGGTGTAATTATTTTAACTATTTTAGCTATTAAATAGTTCTTAACTATTTAATAGCTATTGTACCTGGTTAAAATAAATACAAAGTTACCTGTAAAATAAATATTAATCCTAAAATAGCTATAATATAATTATAATTTATATTGTAGCTATATTAGGATTTATTTTACAGGTAAGTATTTAGCTTTAAATAGGAATAATTTATTTAATAAGAGTTAATTAATTTCGTTAGATGTAAATTATATTTAACTTAGGGGGTGTTAGTGTTAGGGTTAGACTTTAGCTTTAGGGGTTAATACATTTATTAGAGTAGCGGTGAGCTCCAGTCGGCAGATTAGGGGTTAATAATTGAAGTTAGGTGTCGGCGATGTTAGGGAGGGCAGATTAGGGGTTAATACTATTTATTATAGGGTTAGTGAGGCGGATTAGGGGTTAATAACTTTATTATAGTAGCGCTCAGGTCCGGTCGGCAGATTAGGGGTTAATAAGTGTAGGCAGGTGGAGGCGACGTTGAGGGGGGCAGATTAGATGTTAATAAATATAATGTAGGGGTCGGCGGTGTTAGGGGCAGCAGATTAGGGGTACATAAGGATAACGTAGGTGGCGGCGCTTTGCAGTCAGCAGATTAGGGGTTAATAAGTGTAGGCAGATGGAGGCGACGTTGAGGGGGGCAGATTAGGGGTTAATAAATATAATACAGGGGTCGGCGGTGTTAGGGGGAGCAGATTAGGGGTACATAAGGATAACGTAGGTGGCGGTCGGCAGATTAGGGGTTAAAAAAAATTATTTGAGTGTCGGCGATGTGGGGGGACCTCGGTTTAGGGGTACATAGGTAGTTTATGGGTGTTAGTGTACTTTAGAGTACAGTAGTTAAGAGCTTTAGAAACCGGCGTTAGCCCATAAAGCTCTTAACTACTGACTTTTTTCCTGCGGCTGGAGTATTGTCGTTAGATGTCTAACGCTCACTTCAGAAACGACTCTAAATACCGGAGTTAGAAAAATCCCATTGAAAAGATAGGATACGCAATTGACGTAAGGGGATCTGCGGTATGGAAAAGTCACGGCTGAAAAGTGAGCGTTAGACCCTATTTTGAGTGACTCCAAATACCGGCGGTAGCCTAAAACCAGCGTTAGGAGCCTCTAACGCTGGTTTTCACGGCTAACGCCAAACTCCAAATCTAGGTCTAAGATAGCCACAATATAACTAATAGTTACATTGTATCTAGCTTAGGATTTATTTTTATTTTACAGGCAACTTTGTATTTATTTTAACTAGGTAGAATAGTTATTAAATAGTTATTAACTATTTAATAACTACCTAGTTAAATAAAGACACATTTAACTGTAAAATAAAACCTAACCTAACCTAATTACAATTACACCTAACACTACACTATAATTAAATTAATTCCCTAAACTAAATACAATTAAATACAATTAAACACAATTATCTAAAGTACGGAAAAAAACCCCCACTAAATTACAGAAAATAATAAAATAATTACAGGTTTTTTAAACTAATTAGACCTAATCTAACCCCCTAATAAAATAAAAAAGCCCCCAAAATAATAAAAAGCCCTACCCTATACTAAATTACAAATAGCCCTTAAAATGGCCTTTTGCGGGGCATTGCCCCAAAGTAATCAGCTCTTTTACCTGTAAAAAAAAGTGCAATACCCCCCAACATTAAAACCCACCACCCACACACCCAACCCTACTCTAAAACCCACCCAATCCCCCCTTAATAAAACCTAACACTAATCCAGACGGCATCTTCTATCTTCATCCGTCCGGTGCGGAGCGGCTCCATCTTCAAGACATCCAACGTGGAGCATCCTCTTAAAACGACGTCCAACTGAAGAATGAAGGTTCCTTTAAATGACGTCATCCAAGATGGCATCCCTTCAATTCCGATTGGCTGATAGAATTCTATCAGCCAATCGGAATTAAGGTAAAAAAAAATCCTGATTGGATCAGCCAATAGGATTGAACTTCAATCCTATTGGCTGATTGCATCAGCCAATAGGATTTTTTCTACCTTTATTCTGATTGGCTGATAGAATTCTATCAGCCGATCAGAAATTGAATGGACGCCATCTTGGATGATTTCATTTAAAGGAACCTTCATTCTTCAGTTGGACGTCATTTGAAGGATGCTCCACGTTGGATGTCTTGAAGATGGAGCCTCTCTGTGCCGGATGGATGAAGATAGAAGATGCCGTCTGGATGAAGACTTCTGCCCATCTGGAGGACCTCTTCTTTCCGGCTTGGATGAAGACTTCTGCCCGTCTGGAGGACCACTTCGCCTGGCTTCGTTGAGGACTTCGGCCCGGTTGGGTGAAGACTTCTCAAGGTAGGGTGATCTTCAAGGGGTTAGTGTTAGGTTTTATTAAGGGGTTATTGGGTGGGTTTTAGAGTAAGGTTGGGTGTGTGGGTGGTGGGTTTTAATGTTGGGGGGTATTGTACTTTTTTTTACAGGTAAAAGAGCTGATTACTTTGGGGCAATGCCCCGCAAAAGGCCCTTTTAAGGGCTATTTGTCATTTAGTATAGGGTAGGGCATTTTATTATTTTGGGGGGCTTTTTTATTTTATTAGGGGGATTAGATTAGGTGTAATTAGTTTAAATAAATTGTAATAATTTTATTATTTTCTGTAATTTAGTGGGGGGGGGTTCGTACTGTAGATAATTTAATTTAAGTGTATTTAGTTTAGGGAATTAATTTAATTATAGTGTAGTGTTAGGTGTAATTGTAACATAGGTTAGGTTTTATTTTACAGGTAAATTTGTCTTTATTTTAGCTAGGTAGTTATTAAATAGTTAATAACGATTTAATAACTATTGTACCTAGTTAAAAATAAACCCTAAACTAGATACAATGTAATTATTAGTTATATTGTAGCTATCTTACGGCTAGATTTACGGCTAGATTTAGAGTTCGGCGGTAGCCGTCAAAACCAGCGTTAGAGGCTCCTAACGCTGGTTTTGGGCGCCCGCTGGTATTTGGAGTCAGTGATTAAAGGGTCTAACGCTCACTTTACAGCCGCGACTTTTCCATACCGCAGATCCCCCTACGCCATTTGCGTAGCCTATCTTTTCAATGGGATCTTCCTAACGCCGGTATTTAGAGTCGTTTCTGCAGTGAGCGTTAGAGCTCTAACGACAAGATTCCAGCCGCCTGAAAATAGCAGGAGTTAAGAGCTTTCTGGCTAACGCCGGTTTATAAAGCTCTTAACTACTGTACCCTAAAGTACACTAACACCCATAAACTACCTATGTACCCCTAAACCGAGGTCCCCCCACATCGCCGCCACTCGATTAAAAATTTTAACCCCTAATCTGCCGACCGCCACCTACGTTATACTTATGTACCCCTAATCTGCTGCCCCTAACACCGCCGACCCCTGTATTATATCTATTAACCCCTAACTTGCCCCCCACAACGTCGCCGCAAGCTACTTAAAATAATTAACCCCTAATCTTCCGACCGCAAATCGCCGCCACCTACGTTATCCCTATGTACCCCTAATCTGCTACCCCTAACATCGCCGACCCCTATGTTATATTTATTAACCCCTAATCTGCCCCCCACAACGTCGCCGACACCTACCTACACTTATTAACCCCTAATCTGCCGAGCGGACCTGAGCGCTACTATAATAAAGTTATTAACCCCTAATCCGCCTCACTAACCCTATCATAAATAGTATTAACCCCTAATCTGCCCTCCCTAACATCGCCGACACCTACCTTCAATTATTAACCCCTAATCTTCCGATCGGAGCTCACCGCTATTCTAATAAATGTATTAACCCCTAAAGCTAAGTCTAACCCTAACACTAACACCCCCCTAAGTTAAATATAATTTTTATCTAACGAAATAAATTAACTCTTATTAAATAAATAATTCCTATTTAAAGCTAAATACTTACCTGTAAAATAAATCCTAATATAGCTACAATATAATTTATAATTATATTATAGCTATTTTAGGATTAATATTTATTTTACAGGCAACTTTGTAATTATTTTAACCAGGTACAATAGCTATTAAATAGTTAAGAACTATTTAATAGTTACCTAGTTAAAATAATAACAAATTTACCTGTAAAATAAATCCTAACCTAAGATATAATTAAACCTAACACTACCCTATCAATAAAATAATTAAATAAACTACCTACAATTACCTACAATTAACCTAACACTACACTATCAATAAATTAATTAAACACAATTGCTACAAATAAATAAAATTAAATAAACTATCTAAAGTACAAAAAATAAAAAAGAACTAAGTTACAGAAAATAATAAAATATTTACAAAGATAAGAAAAATATTACAACAATTTTAAACTAATTACACCTACTCTAAGCCCCCTAATAAAATAACAAAGCCCCCCAAAATAAAAAATTCCCTACCCTATTCTAAAATACAAATATTACAAGCTCTTTTACCTTACCAGCCCTGAACAGGGCCCTTTGTGGGGCATGCCCCAAGAATTTCAGCTCTTTTGCCTGTAAAAAAAAACATACAATACCCCCCCCCAACATTACAACCCACCACCCACATACCCCTAATCTAACCCAAACCCCCCTTAAATAAACCTAACACTACCCCCCTGATGATCTTCCTACCTTGTCTTCACCATGCCAGGTTCACCGATCCGTCCTGGCTCCAAGATCTTCATCCAACCCAAGCGGGGGCTAGACATCCACTGAAGAAGTCCAGAAGAGGGTCCAAAGTCTTCCTCCTATCCGGCAAGAAGAGGACATCCGGACCGGCAAACATCTTCTCCAAGCGGCATCTTCTATCTTCTTCCATCCGATGACGACCGGCTCCATCTTGAAGACCTCCAGCGCGGATCCATCCTCTTCTTCCGACGACTAGACGACGAATGACGGTTCCTTTAAGGGACGTCATCCAAGATGGCGTCCCTCGAATTCCGATTGGCTGATAGGATTCTATCAGCCAATCGGAATTAAGGTAGGAATTTTCTGATTGGCTGATGGAATCAGCCAATCAGAATATAGTTCAATCCGATTGGCTGATCCAATCAGCCAATCAGATTGAGCTCGCATTCTATTGGCTGTTCCGATCAGCCAATAGAATGCGAGCTCAATCTGATTGGCTGATTGGATCAGCCAATCGGATTGAACTATATTCTGATTGGCTGATTCCATCAGCCAATCAGAAAATTCCTACCTTAATTCCGATTGGCTGATAGAATCCTATCAGCCAATCGGAATTCGAGGGACGCCATCTTGGATGACGTCCCTTAAAGGAACCGTCATTCGTCGTCTAGTCGTCGGAAGAAGAGGATGGATCCGCGCTGGAGGTCTTCAAGATGGAGCCGGTCGTCATCGGATGGAAGAAGATAGAAGATGCCGCTTGGAGAAGATGTTTGCCGGTCCGGATGTCCTCTTCTTGCCGGATAGGAGGAAGACTTTGGACCCTCTTCTGGACTTCTTCAGTGGATGTCTAGCCCCCGCTTGGGTTGGATGAAGATCTTGGAGCCAGGACGGATCGGTGAACCTGGCATGGTGAAGACAAGGTAGGAAGATCATCAGGGGGGTAGTGTTAGGTTTATTTAAGGGGGGTTTGGGTTAGATTAGGGGTATGTGGGTGGTGGGTTGTAATGTTGGGGGGGGGGGTATTGTATGTTTTTTTTTACAGGCAAAAGAGCTGAAATTCTTGGGGCATGCCCCGCAAAGGGCCCTGTTCAGGGCTGGTAAGGTAAAAGAGCTTGTAATATTTGTATTTTAGAATAGGGTAGGGAATTTTTTATTTTGGGGGGCTTTGTTATTTTATTAGGGGGCTTAGAGTAGGTGTAATTAGTTTAAAATTGTTGTAATATTTTTCTTATGTTTGTAAATATTTTATTATTTTCTGTAACTTAGTTCTTTTTTATTTTTTGTACTTTAGATAGTTTATTTAATTTTATTTATTTGTAGCAATTGTGTTTAATTAATTTATTGATAGTGTAGTGTTAGGTTAATTGTAGGTAATTGTAGGTAGTTTATTTAATTATTTTATTGATAGGGTAGTGTTAGGTTTAATTATATCTTAGGTTAGGATTTATTTTACAGGTAAATTTGTTATTATTTTAACTAGGTAACTATTAAATAGTTCTTAACTATTTAATAGCTATTGTACCTGGTTAAAATAATTACAAAGTTGCCTGTAAAATAAATATTAATCCTAAAATAGCTATAATATAATTATAATTTATATTGTAGCTATATTAGGATTTATTTTACAGGTAAGTATTTAGCTTTAAATAGGAATCATTTATTTAATAAGAGTTAATTTATTTCGTTAGATAAAAATTATATTTAACTTAGGGGGGTGTTAGTGTTAGGGTTAGACTTAGCTTTAGGGGTTAATACATTTATTAGAATAGCGGTGAGCTCCGGTCGGCAGATTAGGGGTTAATAATTGAAGGTAGGTGTCGGCGATGTTAGGGAGGGCAGATTAGGGGTTAATACTATTTATGATAGGGTTAGTGAGGCGGATTAGGGGTTAATAACTTTATTATAGTAGCGCTCAGGTCCGCTCGGCAGATTAGGGGTTAATAAGTGTAGGCAGGTGTCGGCGACGTTGTGGGGGGCAGATTAGGGGTTAATAAATATAACATAGGGGTCGGCGATGTTAGGGCAGCAGATTAGGGGTACATAGGGATAACGTAGGTGGCGGCGGTTTACGGAGCGGCAGATTAGGGGTTAAAAGTGTAATGCAGGGGTCAGCGATAGCGGGGGCGGCAGATTAGGAGTTAATAAGTGTAAGGTTAGGGGTGTTTAGACTCGGGGTACATGTTAGGGTGTTAGGTGCAGACGTAGGAAGTGTTTCCCCATAGGAAACAATGGGGCTGCGTTAGGAGCTGAACGCTGCTTTTTTGCAGGTGTTAGGTTTTTTTTCAGCTCAAACAGCCCCATTGTTTCCTATGGGAGAATCGTGCACGAGCACGTTTTTGAGGCCGGCCGCGTCCGTAAGCAACTCTGGTATCGAGAGTTGCATTTGCGGTAAAAATGCTCTACGCTCCTTTTTTGGAGCCTAACGCAGCATTTGTTTGAACTCTCGATACCAGAGTTAAATTTATGGTGCGGCCAGAAAAAAACCCGCGGAGCGTTAACAGCCCTTTTACCGCCGAACTCTAAATCTAGGCCTTAGAGTTCGGCGGTAGCCGTCAAAACCAGCGTTAGAGGCTCCTAACGCTGGTTTTGGGCGCCCGCTGGTATTTGGAGTCAGTGATTAAAGGGTCTAACGCTCACTTTACAGCCGCGACTTTTCCATACCGCAGATCCCCCTACGCCATTTGCGTAGCCTATCTTTTCAATGGGATCTTCCTAACGCCGGTATTTAGAGTCGTTTCTGCAGTGAGCGTTAGAGCTCTAACGACAAGATTCCAGCTGCCTGAAAATAGCAGGAGTTAAGAGCTTTCTGGCTAACGCCGGTTTATAAAGCTCTTAACTACTGTACCCTAAAGTACACTAACACCCATAAACTACCTATGTACCCCTAAACCGAGGTCCCCCCACATCGCCGCCACTCGATTAAAAATTTTAACCCCTAATCTGCCGACCGCCACCTACGTTATACTTATGTACCCCTAATCTGCTGCCCCTAACACCGCCGACCCCTGTATTATATCTATTAACCCCTAACTTGCCCCCCACAACGTCGCCGCAAGCTACTTAAAATAATTAACCCCTAATCTTCCGACCGCAAATCGCCGCCACCTACGTTATCCCTATGTACCCCTAATCTGCTACCCCTAACATCGCCGACCCCTATGTTATATTTATTAACCCCTAATCTGCCCCCCACAACGTCGCCGACACCTACCTACACTTATTAACCCCTAATCTGCCGAGCGGACCTGAGCGCTACTATAATAAAGTTATTAACCCCTAATCCGCCTCACTAACCCTATCATAAATAGTATTAACCCCTAATCTGCCCTCCCTAACATCGCCGACACCTACCTTCAATTATTAACCCCTAATCTTCCGATCGGAGCTCACCGCTATTCTAATAAATGTATTAACCCCTAAAGCTAAGTCTAACCCTAACACTAACACCCCCCTAAGTTAAATATAATTTTTATCTAACGAAATAAATTAACTCTTATTAAATAAATAATTCCTATTTAAAGCTAAATACTTACCTGTAAAATAAATCCTAATATAGCTACAATATAATTTATAATTATATTATAGCTATTTTAGGATTAATATTTATTTTACAGGCAACTTTGTAATTATTTTAACCAGGTACAATAGCTATTAAATAGTTCTTAACTATTTAATAGTTACCTAGTTAAAATAATAACAAATTTACCTGTAAAATAAATCCTAACCTAAGATATAATTAAACCTAACACTACCCTATCAATAAAATAATTAAATAAACTACCTACAATTACCTACAATTAACCTAACACTACACTATCAATAAATTAATTAAACACAATTGCTACAAATAAATAAAATTAAATAAACTATCTAAAGTACAAAAAATAAAAAAGAACTAAGTTACAGAAAATAATAAAATATTTACAAAGATAAGAAAAATATTACAACAATTTTAAACTAATTACACCTACTCTAAGCCCCCTAATAAAATAACAAAGCCCCCCAAAATAAAAAATTCCCTACCCTATTCTAAAATACAAATATTACAAGCTCTTTTACCTTACCAGCCCTGAACAGGGCCCTTTGCGGGGCATGCCCCAAGAATTTCAGCTCTTTTGCCTGTAAAAAAAAACATACAATACCCCCCCCCAACATTACAACCCACCACCCACATACCCCTAATCTAACCCAAACCCCCCTTAAATAAACCTAACACTACCCCCCTGATGATCTTCCTACCTTGTCTTCACCATGCCAGGTTCACCGATCCGTCCTGGCTCCAAGATCTTCATCCAACCCAAGCGGGGGCTAGACATCCACTGAAGAAGTCCAGAAGAGGGTCCAAAGTCTTCCTCCTATCCGGCAAGAAGAGGACATCCGGACCGGCAAACATCTTCTCCAAGCGGCATCTTCTATCTTCTTCCATCCGATGACGACCGGCTCCATCTTGAAGACCTCCAGCGCGGATCCATCCTCTTCTTCCGACGACTAGACGACGAATGACGGTTCCTTTAAGGGACGTCATCCAAGATGGCGTCCCTCGAATTCCGATTGGCTGATAGGATTCTATCAGCCAATCGGAATTAAGGTAGGAATTTTCTGATTGGCTGATGGAATCAGCCAATCAGAATATAGTTCAATCCGATTGGCTGATCCAATCAGCCAATCAGATTGAGCTCGCATTCTATTGGCTGTTCCGATCAGCCAATAGAATGCGAGCTCAATCTGATTGGCTGATTGGATCAGCCAATCGGATTGAACTATATTCTGATTGGCTGATTCCATCAGCCAATCAGAAAATTCCTACCTTAATTCCGATTGGCTGATAGAATCCTATCAGCCAATCGGAATTCGAGGGACGCCATCTTGGATGACGTCCCTTAAAGGAACCGTCATTCGTCGTCTAGTCGTCGGAAGAAGAGGATGGATCCGCGCTGGAGGTCTTCAAGATGGAGCCGGTCGTCATCGGATGGAAGAAGATAGAAGATGCCGCTTGGAGAAGATGTTTGCCGGTCCGGATGTCCTCTTCTTGCCGGATAGGAGGAAGACTTTGGACCCTCTTCTGGACTTCTTCAGTGGATGTCTAGCCCCCGCTTGGGTTGGATGAAGATCTTGGAGCCAGGACGGATCGGTGAACCTGGCATGGTGAAGACAAGGTAGGAAGATCATCAGGGGGGTAGTGTTAGGTTTATTTAAGGGGGGTTTGGGTTAGATTAGGGGTATGTGGGTGGTGGGTTGTAATGTTGGGGGGGGGGGGTATTGTATGTTTTTTTTTACAGGCAAAAGAGCTGAAATTCTTGGGGCATGCCCCGCAAAGGGCCCTGTTCAGGGCTGGTAAGGTAAAAGAGCTTGTAATATTTGTATTTTAGAATAGGGTAGTGAATTTTTTATTTTGGGGGGCTTTGTTATTTTATTAGGGGGCTTAGAGTAGGTGTAATTAGTTTAAAATTGTTGTAATATTTTTCTTATGTTTGTAAATATTTTATTATTTTCTGTAACTTAGTTCTTTTTTATTTTTTGTACTTTAGATAGTTTATTTAATTTTATTTATTTGTAGCAATTGTGTTTAATTAATTTATTGATAGTGTAGTGTTAGGTTAATTGTAGGTAATTGTAGGTAGTTTATTTAATTATTTTATTGATAGGGTAGTGTTAGGTTTAATTATATCTTAGGTTAGGATTTATTTTACAGGTAAATTTGTTATTATTTTAACTAGGTAACTATTAAATAGTTCTTAACTATTTAATAGCTATTGTACCTGGTTAAAATAATTACAAAGTTGCCTGTAAAATAAATATTAATCCTAAAATAGCTATAATATAATTATAATTTATATTGTAGCTATATTAGGATTTATTTTACAGGTAAGTATTTAGCTTTAAATAGGAATCATTTATTTAATAAGAGTTAATTTATTTCGTTAGATAAAAATTATATTTAACTTAGGGGGGTGTTAGTGTTAGGGTTAGACTTAGCTTTAGGGGTTAATACATTTATTAGAATAGCGGTGAGCTCCGGTCGGCAGATTAGGGGTTAATAATTGAAGGTAGGTGTCGGCGATGTTAGGGAGGGCAGATTAGGGGTTAATACTATTTATGATAGGGTTAGTGAGGCGGATTAGGGGTTAATAACTTTATTATAGTAGCGCTCAGGTCCGCTCGGCAGATTAGGGGTTAATAAGTGTAGGCAGGTGTCGGCGACGTTGTGGGGGGCAGATTAGGGGTTAATAAATATAACATAGGGGTCGGCGATGTTAGGGCAGCAGATTAGGGGTACATAGGGATAACGTAGGTGGCGGCGGTTTACGGAGCGGCAGATTAGGGGTTAAAAGTGTAATGCAGGGGTCAGCGATAGCGGGGGCGGCAGATTAGGAGTTAATAAGTGTAAGGTTAGGGGTGTTTAGACTCGGGGTACATGTTAGGGTGTTAGGTGCAGACGTAGGAAGTGTTTCCCCATAGGAAACAATGGGGCTGCGTTAGGAGCTGAACGCTGCTTTTTTGCAGGTGTTAGGTTTTTTTTCAGCTCAAACAGCCCCATTGTTTCCTATGGGAGAATCGTGCACGAGCACGTTTTTGAGGCCGGCCGCGTCCGTAAGCAACTCTGGTATCGAGAGTTGCATTTGCGGTAAAAATGCTCTACGCTCCTTTTTTGGAGCCTAACGCAGCATTTGTTTGAACTCTCGATACCAGAGTTAAATTTATGGTGCGGCCAGAAAAAAACCCGCGGAGCGTTAACAGCCCTTTTACCGCCGAACTCTAAATCTAGGCCTTAGAGTTTATTTTATTGGTAAGTATTTATTTTTAAATAGGAATAATTTAGTTAATGATAGTAATTTTATTTAGATTTATTAAAATTATATTTTAGTTAGGGGGTGTTAGGTTTAGGGTTAGACTTAGGTTTAGGGGTTAATAACTTTATTATAGTGGCGGCGACGTTGGGGGCGGCAGATTAGGGGTTAATAAAGTAGGTAGGTGTCGGCGATGTTAGGGCAGGCAGATTAGGGGTTAATAATATTTAACCAGTGTTTGCAATGTGGGAGTGCGGCGGCTTAGGGGTTAATATATTTATTATAGTGGCGGCGATGACTGGTTCGGCAGATTAGGGGTTAAACATTTATTTTAGTGTTTGTGATGTGTGGGGCCTCGGTTTAGGGTTAATAGGTAGTTTATGGGTATTAGTGTACTTTTTAGCACTTTAGTTAAGAGTTTTATGCTACGGCGTTGTACCATAAGACTCTTAACTACTGACTTTTAAATGTGGTACCAGTCTTGACAGGAGAGGGTCTACCGCTCACTTTTGGTTAGACTCGTAATTCCGGCGCTATGCAAGTCCCATTGAAAATATAGGATACGCAATTTACGTAAGTGGATTTGCAGTATTTCCGAGTCTGGCCAAAAAAGTGATCGATGAGCCTGTCATTTCAAGACTCGTAATACCAGCAGGCGTTAAAAAGCAGCATTGGGACCTCTCAACGCTGCTTTTTAACCCTAACGCACAACTCATAATCTAGCCGCAAGTTATTAGAGGCAAATAAGTTGTTTTAGAACAGACTTAGCTTCTCAGATCCTGCATCTCCTGAAGTGAATGAGAATTACCAAGCATTGAGGAAAGGAATTGCTGTTGATTTATACTGGTGTTGGATTGAGGAGGTTTGTTTTCTTAAAGCTGTAGTACAAAATTAAAGAGGTTTGTTTTCTTAAAGCTGTAGTAAATGAATTAAGAGGTTTGTTTCTTAAAGGTAAAGTACATGATAAATAAATATATGACCCCGCTGCTATAATAAACCTATTAACCCCTAAACCGTAAGCCCCCACAACGAAATATACTAAAATAAACTATTAACCCCTAAACCGAAAGCCCCCCACAACAAAATAAACTAATTTAAACTAGTAACCCCTAAACCTAATGACCCCCTAACTTTATATTAAAATTACAATTGCCCTATCTTAAATTAAATTAAAACTTACCTGTCAAATAAAAAAAAAAAATTAAACTAACAATTAAACTATTATAAATATTAAACTAAAATTAAACTAACTAACAATTAAATAAAACTAAACCACCAATAAAATATCCTAACACTACTTACTAAAATTACAAAAAGTATCTAATTACAAAAAATAAAAACTAACTAAATTACAAAAAAAACCTCCACTAAATTGCGAAAAATAACAAACAAATTATCAAAAATAAAAAAGAATTACACCTAATCTAATAGCCCTTTCAAAATAAAAAAGCCCCCCCAAAATAAAAAAAACCCATAGCCTACAATAAACTACCAATGGCCCTTATAAGGGCCTTTTGTGGGGCATTGCCCCAAAGATATCAGCTTATCTAAAATAACCTAAGCTAACCATTGCCCTGAAAAGGGCATTTGTATGGGAATTGCCCTTAAAAGGGCATGTAGCTCTTTTACTGCCCAGACCCTAAACAAAAAATTAAACCCACTCAATAAACCCTTTAAAAAGCCTAACACTAACCCCCTGACAATGCACTTACAGTTTTTGAAGTCCCGCTTGAGCGATCTTCATCCCGGCGAAGTCTTCATCCAGGTGGCCTCTTCAATCTTCATCCCGGCAGCGACGTCCTTATCCAAGCAGTGAGAAGTCTTCATCCATGCGGCATCTTCTATCATGATCCCGGAGGCGCAGAGCGGGTCCATCCTGAAGATATCTGGCGGGGAGCATCTCCTTCATACGGTCGCCGCCGTACACTGAATCTTCAATGCAAGGGACGCGATTCAAGATGGCGCCCCCTGCATTCCTATAAGCTGAAAATTTTGAATCAGCCAGTAGGAATTAGGGCTGCTAAAATCCTATTGGCTATTCAAATCAGCCAATAGGATTTAAGCAGTTCTCATTCTATTGGCTAATTTGAAATCGTGCACGAGCACGTCTCAGCAGCACTCTGATTGTGTGGTGTGCAGTATGGAGCTCATCACACACTGTCTGATTTGTTATTCAGCACAACTACTCTCTTATTTGCTATGCAGCACTACCACTGTCTGATTTGAATTTAGCCACCAATAAGCAAGCGCTACCCAGGTGCTGAACCAAAAATGGACCAGCTCCTAAGCTTACATTCCTGTTTTTTAAATACAGATACCAAGAGAACGAAGAAAAATTGCTAATAGGAGTTAATTAGAAAGTTGCTTAAAATGTCATGCTCTAAAAAAAAAAAAAGAGTTTTACATCCCTTTAACTAGGATGGTATTTAATCGGGGGGGGGGCAAAATGTATCCTCGCCTGTGTAATCTTAGTACCGGCCCTGTTTATTAGCTAGAATTAGTTCCTCTTTTTATTCTGATAAATTCTGAATACATTCAACTATTTTATATATACAGAATGTATTGCTATGTTATGTTTAAAGCAATACATGTTCTTTTTACTGGGATACACTTATTCCATATAATCATATACTTCTGAAGCAAAACAGTATTCAGAAACAAACTGCTGCAATCCGACCCTGACCACTGAATCAAACTGCTAGGAACAAAATACACTGCACACATCTTATACTTCGGAAACAAAACCCTGCACTCAGCACTTAAAAGCAACAATCACAGACATGTAGCTCCCATTTTGCCTTGTATACCCTCTATGGTTGCAACATTCAGAAATACACTGACCCTCATCTGACTCTGTCCTCCTTATTCAAAGCAATATCCAAAGACAATTTAATCTCATTTAACTTTGTATCACTGATACAACATTCCTGACATACATATTCCTGCATCTCTGACTCAAAAAGCATTGTGATACACATATCTGCCATATATCTGAAGCATCACAGAAACTGCTGCCTGACACTTCACTGTGCATCACTAAATCAAAGCAATACTCACTGCAGTCATTGATCAAAAAAAAAGGAAGAAATGCATCTGATCATGAAATCTTGAATAAAAGCAAGATCTGTAAACTTGCAACTCTTATCTGATCCTCTTCTCTTCAATAAAAGCAGTATTATCAACAACCTTATGCTACTTGCTCCTTAAATAAAAGCAACATTAGGAGACACACTGTCGCCATATGTCTTTAGCTGAATAAAATATGTATCCAGACATACTCTATTCCCATCAGATCTTGCATTCTATATCAAACACACACTGCTCCCATGTGAATCTGTACTCTGAATACCAGAAACACATTCTCCATCTGACCCTGCACTGACTCCAAAGGTTATTCAAGATTATATCATTTAGGGGTGCCAACAGTTGAACAAAGTAAACAAAATAAAAAGGCTACAAATGTTACTGCCAAGTGATTGTATATCATACTGACTATTCCTACATTTGTAAATGTTTTCAAAACCATCTTCCCTCTCTTGTTTATATCCTTGTTATGTGTTTGTGAGAAGTGGTCAAGTAAGGAAATTGCTACTTTCAAATTCAGGGCAGCTGGTAACTTTGAGATTTTGAGTTTGCTAGTGCTACAGTAATTGGAGTTTATTAGCAGGTCCCCCAAGAAGATAACCTGACTGCTAACACCCAATCCTGTAAAACAATAGCACTGGACCCATCTTATCTTGTGCACTCAGATCAGTGCTATATTAAGTAACTGGCTGTTCCCAACTGATACTGCACCTATGACACACTGTGTATACCCAATCCTGCATCTCAGAATCAAAACAACATTCAGGAACATATTTATTCCAACCCCCCCCATTTAAAATAAATGCCACATCCTAAAAAAACATGTAAATACACACTGCTCGCAACTGATCCTGTAAATACACACTGCTCGCAACTGATCCTGTAACCCTAGATCAAGACAAGAGTCTGAGCATCCTTTTACTACCTAATCCAACATCCAAAAAGCTAAGCAAGAAAGAAAATTACACTTCCTTTCCCTCTAATTGTACACACCATAAATATTCTTTAACATCAATCTGCATAATCTACTTTAAGAAGAAAAAAAACTATATTTTAAGCCACAAATGGTATTTTACACATTATTTTCTATTTTGCTTTTTTTTTATTTCCTTACCATATGTTTCCAAGTGGCTAAAAAATGACTTTCCAAATATCCTTTCTGAGGGTACAGACAAATTCGACATCAGTAATTCATCAAACAAAAATACAATTAATATATAGATTGCACTTGTGTAGCTCTTTGGCATCAATGATCACTTTACAGGAGACTCAAGCTGTTTTATTTAATCAAGGTGCATTATTAGGGGGAACTCATGAATCAGCATTAATTGAGGCTTGAGACAGAAATGCCCTGGGCAATAACCATAGGGTCAGCCCCATTGCTATTAATTAAAATATTTTTTTTTGTTTTGCTGCCATATTTGGCAGCAGTATATTGGTATAAAATGTCTTGCAAAACTGTCTTGCAGCAAAGGATTACAAATGTGTTACTGAAATAATTTTTTTGAAAAAATGCACATGAAAGTGCTAAGAATGGACAAGCAAAGCCAGAGGATAATGTTTTAAATGGATTTTTTTTTTATGTAAACACCTATATATTTCAGGTATGGGTTCAAGACTTAAACACCCAATACACATAATGGCCTATATTACAAGTGGAGCCCTATTGATTGCCCAATGTGGAGTACCAATATAGCTGGACTGTGCTAGGATTACACAATCTGGTATTATAAGTCCATGGTAAAACTGAATAACCTGAGAATGTTTAGTGCGGCAGACATCGCGTGTCCTATACTTTCAATGTATATCCGGACTACTCTAAACATCACTTATATTACAAGCTGAAAGTTATGTTTAGTGCTTTGTGCAATACTCTACAGCAGTAAAAAAGTTTGAACACTTTGAGACCAGAAGTAAAGTGATAGTGATAACAAAACACATGTGAAACTTTTTAAAATAAAGTATTACTACTTTAGAGAAGTTTGCCAAGGATACCTCCAGGATAGCTTGCTAGACGAGACTTTTGTAGCTCACCCCAAAGAAGTCTATGGGGAAAGTTAGCGCAACGCACTATTCGGCCTCCGTATGTTAGAACGCCTGAGTCTTTTATTAGCGTCAGATTTTTTACTTTCATATGAGCTCAAAAATTGAAGTGCTATTGATTTAACTTGAACGCTATTAGCCCTAATAATTTTGTGCTCCACTTGTAATATGTTATATACGATTCAGAATAAATTTAAATATTGTTCAAATAGACACAAAGCTATGTAAAACTAATTATCAGAGATTTTTTTTACAAAATGTAATCAGTGGTTATACAACAAATCAATTTAATTTAGATTAAATATTAGTGATTTCACACCCTTATGTACATTAAAGCATGCCTGAAATTGTATTTATATTGTAAATTCCTATAAAAACCTACAATGGGGCAACATTTTCTATATAATTCATAACATTCTATAAGGCTTAAGGGTGGTTCACTCATATGTATCAGTGCTAATTAAACTTATATCTAGAATATTAAAACCTTTTCTCTCTGAATTGCTAAGGGTTAAATATATATATATATATATAAGTACAAAAGACAAATGAACCAGTAGAAAAAATCCACTGGATCACTCCTAGGCGCTTACTATCAAGAAAATATTATGCCACAATGTATATATTATATAACCAGCACCTCATATACAAAGATCTAGCAAGATAAATCCAGTCGCCAAACCCCAAATGGCAGAGGAGACCTATCACCCCTCTTTCTATTCTCATATATATATATATATATATATATATATATATATATTTTTTTTTTCATTAATTTTAAAAAACCAAATCCAGCTTCATATGGGAAAGTCTCAAAAAGCAGTAAACTTTAAAGTGAATGTAAATTTTGATGCTTAAGTTCCCGGTTTTTAAAAATTAGATTAAAAACAGGGGCACTTTAATTCATCAAAATTGACATTTCACTCCTGTTGTGAAAAAAACTTACCTTTTACTCTTGATAGCTGCTCCAGCTTCCTCCACCCGTCGCAAACCCTCTTCCTGGGTCCAAAATGAGAAATCTGGCTTCCTCCAATCATGGCATTGAATCAGACACTGATTCCCCTGGGGGGAAGCCGTGATTGGAGGATGACCCATCCATCATTTCTGACATCAGAAATGGCTTGCGAAAACCAGAGGAAGCTGGAGCAGCTATCAAGAGTAAAAGGTACGTTTTCCACAACAGGAGTGAAATGTAAATGTTGATGAATTTTTAAAAACCGGGCACTTTAGCATCAAAATTTACATTCACTTTAAGGAAATGGCACATCCACACTCTTGCTCCGTATCTGTTCACAGTGGTTGTGATGTCACTTTCTTTTGCAAAATGCAGAATTTGAATCACATTCTTTCATAGGGTGTAAAAATCATAAACAATCACATTTTGGCTAAATTAAATTCTTTTTAATTAAGTCTGTTTTCTGAATAATAACAGATCATTTGTGTTTATATACACAGTGTTCTGTTAAAATGTTCATGGAGGTATATACTTAGTAGCAATAATAAACATTTATATGTAATCTATATTTGCTCAGTATCTAAGGATGCTTTTAACACAAACAGCCATAGCCACAGTAGAACAACATCTGTCACCATCTGCACCTTTGACTTTGTATAGTGTGCACCAAATAGTAACTACATATACAAGGTTGATTAAACCAATGTCCATGCAGGGTATCCAGAGGACAAGGCATGTAAATAACCAGGGCCCATGCAGAGTCAAAGCTAGAGAATATATTCAGAGTCCAGACAGAGTATATAATTGTCCCTTAGTAGTTTCTATAATTATGATCTTTCCTATTGTTATTGTTGCTCTATGCCATGGCTAGAATTTCTGCTACAATGTTCCTTTTTCAGGGTAAAATAAGTGCTACACTGTTCTAAAATATTTCTAATAATGAGTTTTACTAGTATTACTTCATCTGTTACAAGGGCTGACCATTAAACTCTGCTACTAGTTTATGTATAACTGAATCCACCAAGCTTCAGCAGACAAGATACAGTAACTTCTAGGTTTATGGAAGGTAGGTTAATACTCTGTAGAAATGAAAAGGTTAAACTTATGTCTATTTAAATAACTTAAGCATATTATTCTCAGGCTAATTTTTGCTTTTAAAAACATAATTTTATGTAGCTATTACTAGCTTATATCTATTGTGTATTGTCTCTTTAATCTTGGTATACTGCCTTCATTTTCAATGATTCTTTATTTCTGTCGTTAGGGAACAAGGAATATTTTAGAACTATGGACTGAGTCTTGAATCTTCTGTTTGTATCATGTCTCATGCTTTCTAGAGAAAACGTCAAAATCCATATTTTCCTTCTCTCTTTTTACACTGCACAATTGTGTAATGACAACTACAGTAATTATCCTCGCTAACCTGATATTATGTTAACGTCACCTGTGCTATATGATTAGTCTCCTGTGTCCCCTTGTTCTGCAGTCTGCACTGATTGTGCTGCAATTATTATTATTACTATTAGACGTGCAAATCGGATTTGCTGAAATGCAAAAAATCAGTAAGTTTGCTGTATTCTTTGCAAGTAATTGAAAATTGAAAAAAAGGAACAAAAAAAAGCACAATATATAAAAAAAAAATAGTTGATTTGCTCATGAAGTAAAATCAATACTCTGATAGCATGAAAGGCTTTTATGCAGACAGGGAACTCTCTGTTTTTGTAGCAGGGAAGGAAATTTATAATTATACACTAATTAATAGTGATCCAGCAATGTGCTTGCCAGTCTATTGATTTCTTTGTCAACCAATAAGTATTTTTAACCCCTTAATGACCTCAATGTACCCTGTACTTTGCTGGTCGTTAAAGGATTATGTGGGTATAATAGTGCAGGTCTTTCCCCGAGTGGCAAGATTGCACTATTAGACCCTCTCTTCCTCCTGAAGGCTTGCTAGAATAGCGAGACCGTGCTATTAAAAACGTCATCCCCATAGAAAGAGCAGTGATGTACAGGGTATGTCACTGGTCATTAATGGGTTAATTCTCAATCAATTTAAAAAAAAAAAAAAAGAATTTGAAAAAGAAAATTCTTGATTTTGTGCTGCTGCAAGCTAAATGCTCATTCTTACACCTTATTTAGGTTAAAACTGCTGCCCTGACATTCCCCATATGAATATTCATTAACAAGTTAAAGAATATCCGCTAATGGAAGATAATGCTGTCAAATTCAGCTAAATCAAGTGACCTTATAAACTAATGTAGGTTGAGCAGATCTATAATAATAATAATAATAATAATAATAAGTATTATTATTATTATTAGTAGTAGTAGTAGTAGTAGTAGTAGTAGTACATGTATTATTATTATTATTATTATTATTATTATTATTATTATTATCATTTACTTTGATAGTCTTGTGCTTGTTTCATTGTGTTACTTTTTCTTCTTTCTCCCCCTTTGGGGAATCTTCACAAGCTTGTTGTTCAGCTGTTTCCTGCTCATTATTATGTTTAATAGTCCCTGGTGTTAAACATTTCCATGTGACGTTAATTTATTTTTATCACCTAGTACAAATTGTCCTTCTCTAGCTGTTTTTCATTCATTCAAATATTTGAATATAACTTATTTAAATTAAATTTTAAAAGTTAAAATAGCTATAAAGGATACATTTTCAAATGGTCTGCCGTCTTCTACCTCACGAAAGGTGTAATTGTTAAAAACATTTGCACTTTACCTTCATTGGTAGTTGAAAAATGAAATGCTCTAATTCATTAAAGCATGCCATTTTAAGACTATCAACTTAATCCGTAAAGGGGTTAAACACATAGTAGAAGTGCTGCTTGGACCCTTATGGTCGATTTATCAAGCTGCTGCGGACAGGGGCGCACATATGTGCCCCTGTCCACCGCAGCTCACCTCTAGCAGGCTGAATTCCGCTGCTGGAATTCAGCTTTGCACATGAGCGCTATTTTGCACTCACGTGCAATCCCGCCCGCGCACAGCCAATCACACGTGGGCAGGAGCTGTCAATCTCCCCGGTCGGACAAGATCAGGGAGATTGAAATTCACCAACTAAGAGGTGGCAAAGGTTATAAAAGCAGCAGTCTGATAACCGCTGCTTGTTAAATACGGACTCTTGTGAGAACCTGCAGTTGTAAGGGATGCGAAGCCTGCCGAAGGCTTTCATAAATCGACCCCTAAGAGCGAGAAACTGCCTCAGTAAATCAGCAAAACTAGGTGACAGCT
This sequence comes from Bombina bombina, assembly GCF_027579735.1. Taxonomy (NCBI): domain Eukaryota; kingdom Metazoa; phylum Chordata; class Amphibia; order Anura; family Bombinatoridae; genus Bombina; species Bombina bombina. The sequence goes on along the minus strand of NC_069499.1, from coordinate 1,209,712,509 downwards.
GAGTCATGCTACTAGAGCAAGTCATTTATCAATTATTATGGCCCTTAATTTAACTCTTTAGAAGACAAACAAAAGTTACAGTACCCTTAAAACAAACAAAGAAATGTCTATATAAAAGGAACATGAAACCCAAAATTTATCTTTTATGATTCAGATAGAGAATACAATTTTAAACAACATTCCAATTTACTTCTATTATCTAATTTCCTTTATTCTTTTGGTATCCTTTTTTGAAGAAATAGCAATGCACATGGGTGAGCCAATAACAAGAGGTATCTGTGTGCAGCTACCAATTAGCAGTATATTAAGAGAATGAAGCAAATTAGATGATAGAAATACATTGAAAAGTTGTTTAAACTGCATATTCTTTCTAAACCATGAAAGAAAAATATTGGGTTTAATATCCCTTTCAATTATTTGATATTAATGCAATAGGCTAGATAAATCAACACTTATCACCCTTTATTTAGAATATAATATGCTACTGATATAATTTGTTAAAAGCAAAATATAATATAAAAATATTATGTAATTGTCTTTTTTTTGCAAGTCTAAGGTAAAGAAATATTTACACCGTATAATCAATTTCTCACTTCTTGACTATTTGCTAGTACCCCTGAGTAAATTCACTATTAATACGCTAGCAGGGGGCGTCAATCAACCAGATTGTATGTGATTGGGCGGATTGCTGTCCACCGCATCAGCTGCTTCTTAACTCCTGTTTCCGGCGAGCCTGAAGGCTCGCGCGGAAACAGCTGCATCAAGCTCCATTCGCGATTTATGCTAGAATGATTACTACATCCTTAAATCTGTCATTAACTGTTTTGCGAATCTAAAAGGTGTCACAAAACACATCAACAATACATTACAAAGTACATTTAGGGGCATATTTATCAAGCTCGGTAAGAAGTTATGAAGCAGCAGTCTAAAGACCGCTGCTCCATAACCTGTTCGTCTGCTCTGAGGTGGCGAACAGAAATCGGCAGAAATCAACCCGATCGAATACGATCTGGTTGATTGACACCCCGTGCTAGCGGCCAATTGGCTGTGAATCTGAAGGGGGTGGCATTGCACCAGCAGTTCACAAGAACTGCTGGTGAAATAATAAATGCTGACAGCGTATGCTGTCGGCATTTATCGATGTGCAGCAGACATGATCCACTATATCGGATCATGTCCGCTCGCACCATCATAAATAGGCCCCTTAAAATCATAACATCATCTAATAAAAAATATTTAAAAAAAAAATATTGCACATAAAATTTATATGGGCTCAAAGAAAAGAGGTTTCAGGTGTTAGAAAAAAAGGCAATAAAAGGGCTTTAACATAGAGATACATACATATATATGTCTGAATATGTATATATGTATGTGTAAATATATATATATATATATATATATATATATATATATATATATATATGTATTTATATATTTATATGTATATATATATGTATTTACAGACAGACATATATACACATATAAACACATAGATACATATGTAACATATATAGACATATATAGAAGTGCATTAGAGCTGTTTGCAATTAAGTACATGAAAACATGAATATATTTATGCACTATTCATATTTAATAAAGGTTTTAGCTATGTATTTACTGTAAATATTTGTCATTCCAATGTACTGCACATAGCAGAATCTGTTCTAAGTATTTATAAATAGATATTCATATATATATACTCAAAAGAAATGACAACCTCCTTGTAAGTGGATTTGACCATAGAGGTACACCTTGGTATTCTTAGAAGACATAGGCAAACACACTATGCACAAGCCTTGTATATATAAAATGTATTCAATGTACATTTAAAATGAAGTTGAATACAAACTCACAGACTCACGAAAAACAAGGGTAGACAAGAGTTTTTCTTCAACTTCATTTTAAATGTACATTGAATACATTTTCATTAAGTTTTATATATACAAGGCTTGTGCATAGTGTGTTTGCCTTTGTCTTCTAAGAATACCAAGGTGTACCTCTACGGTCATATCCTCTTACAAGGAGGTTGTCGTTTCTTTTGAGTATATTTCCCACAGACCGTTACTATGTGGATATCCTATCTGCTATTTTGGATTCCCGAGTGTCAAGTCTGTTCCACGCTTCTAGGACGACAGCATTCAATCTCTCTGCGGATGAAAGGTAAACAGCACTATACCTCTAAACCTTTATGCATATATATTTATATATATAATGAGAGAATATAAAGCACTCACCAGACTTCAGTCAACTGTGCAATTTTTTTTTTAAATGTATTAAATTGTTTTTGCACAGTTGACTAAAGTCCGGTGAGTGCTTTATATTCTCTCATTATTGAAACCCAGACAGCACCCCGGCGGATGTAATACTTTTGGTGAGAGTGCACACACATTTTACTTTGTTTATATATATATATATATATATATATATATATATATATATATATATATATATATATATATATATATATATATATATATATATATATATATATATATATATATATAAACAAAGTAAAATGTGTATATATATACACCTTTATATTATATCATATACAGGCATACCTCCTTTTATTGTGCTTCGCTTTATTGTGTTTTCGTAGATATTGCTCTTTTTACAAATTGAGGTTTGCGGCAACCCTGTACTGAGCAAGTCTACCGGTACCATTTTTCCAACATATATACACATATAAACACATAAATACATAGGGATACACATATGTATTCACCTATATACACTCACACCACTAGCAAAAAGATAATGGCTCACTGAAGGCTCATATGATGATTAGCATTATTTTTAGCAATAGAGTATTTTTTATTTAAGTATTATATTATTTTTTTAGACATAATGCTATTGCACACTTAATAGACTACGGTGTAGTATAAATATAACTTTTATATGCACTTGGAAACTATAGTCACTTTATATATATTGGAAACTATAGTCACTTTATTGCGTGGTCTGGTATCAAACCTGCATTATCACCGAGGTAAGTCTTTACACATATTGTATCAAAATATCATCATATATAAATATATGTAGAAATATGTATTTATGAATAAATATAACATATTCTGCAATGTGCAGAACATTGGAATGTGAAATATTCATATTTACATATCAGGTTAGCGCAAAAGAGAATATGCAATCAGGTTTGCGCCCAAGTTGTTTCCCCCTCCCCTTTTTTTTCTCTATTGACTTCAATGGGAGAATACATGAGCGTGCACAAAATATAGTAAATTTGGCTTTTTGCCCTCGTCGGGTTAGTGCGGGTGCGATAACTTTTTACTTTCAACACGTAAATACCAGTGCAACCCAATGTGTGCAAAAATGTACTTCTAGCGTAATTAGTGCTATAGTGAAAGCACTAAATAGTGATCCACTTGTAATCTAGCCCTTAGTATATCCCATATAGTGCGTTTTTTAAACTTTGCACTATGATGTAAATGTGTGTTTTAGGAATTGACGGCTTTTTAACAATGTATTTTTATAGCCGCTATTTATCCACACTGTACTTCACATGTTTAGTTCTAATATCGCAAGTGAACTGTACCAAACTTGCTCTTTATTAATAACACATTTGTTACAGTGTAACTGCAATATTAAAAGTAAACACATTCAGTGCTCTGTAAATTTATCTTGCTACATTTCCACATTTGGTATAGTGCAATTGAAGTGCAGTTAAAACTGTTACTCAAAAGCTTTTCTGCAGACAGGAAATGCTTTAAACATTGATATTGACACTATTCAACTGAGTAATATACTTGTTCTTGTCAGTTTATTGATTTCATAGTTAGCAATAATAATGTAAGCTTTACTTTTGTTCTAGACAAAAAAAAATTAAAAAAAAATTGTTTTTGTTTTGTTGCAGGCTTGTAGCAGTATCACTAGCCACTATTTAAACTCTTTACATTTATGTTACTGCACTTCTGCCATGAAGACATTCCCCATAGGACATAGTGCACAAACTGAATATCGGACAAATTGAAATATCGGACAAATTGAAATACAATTTTTGTGATAATTTGTCCAGATCAAATAATTTTTTCCTATTTTAAAACAGAAAAATATAAAAAACAGTAGTTTTTTTATATATATAAATTTGAAGCATTTAAAATAAATGTTAACAGGATTGAACAGTTGCAACATGCAGAGATAGAGGAGACTGTCAGGAGTGGAGAGAATACTGGAACAGCAGAATGTGAGCATGAGGGGCCTTGTTAGTTGGTGGGAGCAGCTGGTCAACCTGGAGAGCAGATGTATTTTATCATATATTTATTCAGTTTTTGTTGACTGCCATTATTGTCCATAAACAGTGCATGTGTAGGGGAATATAGTTTAAATATGATAGGGATTCTCAAGCAATGCTGTGTTTGACTTTGTAAGATTGTGATCGTTTTAATAAAATAAAAAAAAAAATGATCCCATATATGAAAGATTAGAGTCAAAATTAAGTTTAGAAGAAACCCGTAGAAATATTTTAATCCCTTAGCCCATTAAGATGTATATATACATTGTATGGTACTTTGGTTATCGTACCGCACAATGTATATATATGTCAGAGCTGCAGGAAGCTCCAGCAGTATAGCCAAAGCTGGAGTTCCTAAGCTCCAGGCATCTGCCTGCATATGGAACCGGAGCACAATCAGTACTCCACTTCCATATGAAGGCAGATGCCAGATTGTTACAGACGATGACACACACAGTAATGATCCTCTGCAGGTGCCATCGGGAGGTATGGAACAAAATCCGGGAGGTGGGTGGTCCAGCAGTAGAGGGAGGAGGGAGGTGAAGGAAGTGGGATGGCCCCACGTTAAAAACATAAAATAAAGGGAGAGGGAGGGAAAGGGAGGTACACTACTGAAAAAAGGTTGGGTGAGGGTGGTTGATGCCTAACTAACAATAGTGGGAGGGGGAGAGGTGGGGGGATCACTTCACCACAAAAAGTTTTTTTTTTTTTTTAATGACATAAAAAAGTGTTTTATAGTACTGACAGACAGCAGCCAATATCTAAGATGGCAGGCACTAGTTAGAGGGGGGAGGGTTAGAGAGCTGTTTAAAAGTTATACAAAAAATAACAAATACTATTTATAAAAAAAAATTGCCTAAAAATTTCATATTGGCAGATTGTCTGCCAGTACCTAAGATGGGGGGTGACCAGTGGAGGTTGAGGGAGGGAAGAGAGCTGTTTAAGAGGGATCATGTAGGGATCAGGGGGTGGGAGGTGTCAGGTGGGAGGGTAATCTCTACACTAAAGATAAAATTAACCTTACAAGCTACCTGATTAACCCCTTCACTGCCAGGAATTTCAGAGGTATGGTGCGCAGCTGCAGTTAACAGCCTTCTAATTACCAAAAGGCAATGGCAAAGCCATGCATGTCTGCTATTTCTAAATAAAAGGGGATCCCAGAGAAGCTTTTACAACCAGTTGTGTCATGATTGCACAAGCGGTATGCAAATAATTTCAGTGAGAAACCCAAAGTTAACATTTTTTTTTATATGATCGCATTTGGCATTGAAATTAAGGCATGAAATATACCAAAATGGGTCTAGATCAATATCTTGGGTTGTCTGTCTAAATAAAAATATATAGTTTTGACAGGTAAATAAAAAAAAATAAGTCTATATTTCTGTTTAAATGGAGTGATAGCAAAAATGCTAAATTTTTTGGGCAAGTTCTTCTCTGAAAGTCCTGGTAGAGAAGGGGTTAATGAAATGTGGATAAGCCTTTGTGGTGAATTCATTTTGATCTGCCCTATTTTCAATCACATGACACTGCACCTCTATCACATGATGTCAGGGTTTGAAGGAAAACCTGTTTTGTATTCTGCAACCATGAGTATGTCATCAGAAACAGCCAGTTGTAGAATGCAGTAAGAGGAAAGATGCAGTAAGAGGATTTAGAATTATGCTATTCTAGTTATTGAGGCAGAGAGAATGCATGGAGGGCTGGGAGTTAACAGGTTTAGAGAAAAGCTTCACCTCACAACATGTTACTGAAGACTGAAGTATACCCTCAAGAGTAGCACTGCAAAGCTACATGCCATTATTAACATTATATATGTGTGTATATATATATATATATATATATATATATATATATATTAAAAGTTGTTTTAATTAGAATCAAATTATATTGCACCCTCAGAATTGCTTGCTTGCAAATTGTATTTATTTGCAGCATTGGTTTCAATGAAAAGAATGTTACATTACCTTTTTAGCAATTGCTATTTTACATTTATGCAGCACTGACTTCAGATAGCACTGACTTCAGATAGATACACTGCTCCCTTATATTTGTCACAACCACTGCAGCTATAGTTTAACTTTAGGCCCTATTTATCATTACGGATCTGCTATACAAAGGATCCTCAGAGCCACAAGAAATCCTTATTTCAGTCTTACCAGTCTTGCAATCTGTTCACCAGCAAAATGTTATAAAAAGACTGGCTGAGTGGCTGACCCTTGCCATACAGATGAGTAGCGATGTGCCTTCCATATTATAGTATAGAACTAACTGCATTTTCAGCAATCCGACCACTACGCCAGAGGATGTAGATCTTGGCAGCGTGGAGGGGATATGTTCTCAAACCATGTTTACTCAATATACACTATGTGTTCAGTAAATATAAAAATTGCTTCTGTTTAATAACAGTTCAAATAAAAGATATGTAAGCTAAATTTCCCTGCACATTAAGTAGATTTCTTACAATTGTTAATGTTGCCGCTAAAAGGGTGGAGAGACAGGTATGTGTATAAATTCAATTAAACTGGTTGATATTGTTTAGAACATTATAAATTCCTGTGATATTGTCCCATTATAATACAGGTTACTGCCGTGGAACACCCATGAAACTCCTATGTAAAACCTATATATCTGTTATGTATGTGACCGCCATTGGGACAGTCTACACCAGAATTTGGTTTTATTTTTAAAAATATTAAATTTAAAAATGCTTTTGTTTAAAAAGATAGATAATCCCTTTATTACTCATTCCCCAGTTTTTCATAACCAACCTCTGTGATTACCTTGTATCTAAGCTTCTGCAGACTGCCCCCTTATTTCAGTTCTTTTGACAGACTTGTATTTAAGTCAGTGCTGACTCCTAGGTAACTCCACGTGCGTTAGCACAATGTTACCTATTTGACACACATGAACTAATGCCCTCTAATTGTGAAAAAACTGTCAAAATGCATTCAGATAAGAGGCGGCCTTCAAGGGCTAAGGAATTAGCATATGAGCTTACCTAGGTTTAGCTTTCAACTAAGAATACCAAGCGAACAAAGCAAAATTAATGATAAAAGTAAATTGGAAAGTTGTTTAAAATTGCATGCCCTATCCAAATCATGAAAGTTTATTTCTGACTAGACTGTACCTTTAAAAAAGAACAAACAAACAAAAACTTAATAAGAAACCTATATGAGCTTTTGTGTATATTGTACATGTGTATATGCCCTGTTATATGTATGTGTCATACTCTAAAATACTATATTATGTATTTAAAGCAATTTTGTTATTTTAAAAAGCATGCTATTTCTTTTAAAGCAACAAGGTTTCATGTACTGGATAATAATATCCCATAGAAGACAGTAGCCACTGCTTTTTCATTTTAACTTTACAATTGTGCTTTTTTTAAACTTTGAACTATATGAAACAAGTTTTTACAAATAGACGGCTGTCTTTTCACATATTTGTATAGCACCTACAAGATTACACTGTACTGAACAGGTTTAGTTTTAATATTGATTATAAATAACATGTTTGGTACAGTGTGATCACAATATTAAAGCTAAACATGTTCAGTGAGCCAGGGTGACTGCCTATGCTCCTAGGTTACTAAAGCTAACCTAAGAAAGCCTGTGTCTGTAAGCTCAGTGATGCCACATCTGAAAGAAAAGATAGGCCAAGTTAACTTTGAGGTGGTAAAGTTTGGAAACTGGTGCCCGAACCGATATACAGCGTCGCCCGCAGAAGCCAGCGACGCCAAAATTTGCGCGGGTTTGGTATCCTATATACAGCGTAACCTAGAAGTTACGCTCCTATATTTCTGCCTTCAGCTGTAGTTTTTTGGCCCATAGGCATGTATAAATTCCAAACAATGGTACTGTTTAAGATAAAAGTTCTCTTTATTAGGACAGGTTAAAACAAAGTTGCTCACGTGCAGTAATGTTAAAAGCCAAAAACACTACTTAAAGGCCAGTCTGACATGTTTCGGCTGTTCCGCCTTATTCATAGACTCACTATATGTTAGTCGCCTGTGGAGCTTTATACGCTCCCTCCCAACCTCATTGGTTGCTAATAAGTGTGCTTATTAACCCTTTCTATATCGGATAGAAATAGGTAATCCTATTACACAGTTTGGTATCCAATATACAGCGTAAGGACTTACATGGCGAAAATGGAGAAATCTTACTCCATTTTCACCTCGCCACAAAATGCAGCCGTAGTAAGCCATACACTGTCTATTCGAGCCCCGTAACTCCCTAAACTACCTGCCAAATAAAACCTAACGCATACGCAATGTCTATCTACCTGTCAACCGCGATCTGCTAAATAAAACCTAACACCTAACGCATGCCCACTGTCTATCTACCTGTCAACCGCGATCCCCCGCCGCAATCCCTAATAAAGTATTTAACCCCTAAACTGCCGCTCCCGGACCCTGCTGCCACCTACATTATAAGTATAACCCCCTAATGTGATCCCTCTACACCATCGCCAGCTACATTACATACCCCCTAATGTGAGCCCCTTACACCGCCGCCATCTCCATTACCTACCCCCTAATGTGAGCCCCTTACACAGCCGCCATCTACATTACCTACCCCCTAATGTGAGCCCCTTACACCGCCGCCATCTACATTACCTACCCCCTAATGTGAGCCCCTTACACCGCCGCCAGCTACATTACATACCCTCTAATGTGAGCCCCTTACACCGCCGCCATCTACATTACCTACCCCCTAAGGGTCGCCAAAAACTGCATTTGATCGATGATTCCTCTTCATGACGAAAAGAGTTTTGCCTGTGCCTACAGATTGTGATGCGCATTACGAACATAGCTAATCATGTGCATCAAAGTGGTTAAGGTGTTCTGGTCCTATCATCACTATGCTTACATTAATGGCTGCACATTGTTCCCAGCTAGGGAACCTACACGCCCACATTTCTAGCAACCATCCTTCATTTATTATTCTGTAAGTAGCTGCTTGTTCAGTGTCACGCCCTGCTCTCATACAACCTGCCAATCACCTGGACGAACAAAGATTTAGCTCCATCATCTCTAATGGCAGATATGTAAGAAGCAGTGGTGTGTACTGTATGTTCGTATTTATAGTGTTATCAAGTGACTTTACATCCTACTTGTAATCTATGGCCTGGTTTTATAATATATATATATATATATATATATATATATATATATATATATATATATATACACACACACAACCGGGCCCTGGACATGTCTAGCTAAAATTTACCGGGCCTTGAGGTCACTTTGGTTGAGAACCACTGATCTATGGTATTATACAGAGGCTACATACTGGATTAAGAGCCCTCCTAACCAGTGCCTCCTTGTATCAAAAACAAAAAATATTATACTTAAATGCATGCTTGTCTACAACAAATACCTAGTTATCTATTCCTAGTGGCTGACAGGTACAATTGGTTATATTCAGTCCAGGAACATCCATTATGAAAGCACAATAATGTGTTTTGAAATACCCTTCCTTATGGATGGAGCAGAGAAATGTCTTGAGTAGAGTGTCTTTATAATATCTGTCTTACAATGCATTCATTTGAAAGTAGTCTGTTCTAGTAAATATGCTATAACCTTTTGCTTTAAATAAATGCAGTGCTATCAAACCATTAGAAGAAAATATGCCATTGAAATAATAACAAGCCCCACATTTGATACAGTTATTAAATATAAGAGCTGCCTTCTTCTGAATGGAGTCTGTGTAACATTAAAAATATACCAATTATAACAAGACTACTGCATGAAAATATGTACATCTATGAGATACAGTATAGTAAATTAGCATTTTTTAAGCTAATACTGCTTGAAAATATAATTTAAAGTAATGCAGTAGCAGTATACAGGGGCATAGTTAATGCTTGTTTTCTAAGTGCTAGATCTTTGATTTGCATATTAGTTTTAATTCAAAGCAGGCTGCTGTAATAATTCTTTTTATTTCCATTCTGCTGTGGTTTCAATTAGAGACAGGACTGTATAGTACCTGCATCACTTCTTGTATTGTTTTTTAATATGCAAATTATTGCACACTATGATTTTTTTTCAAAATAGCATCTCTGTACAGGCGTTTTAAGACAGAAAGATCAGAGGTCATGTGACACCTGCCATGTTTCTGAGCATGAATATTCTGTATAGATATATGTTTTAGTATACCTGTACAAGAAATGCTACAGATTTTTGCAAATGGAAAAAAAGAAATAATAAAGGATTAGTAGGTCCTTGGAGATTTAGAATTCATTCAGTCTTAAAATATGCTTCATGCCACCTCTGGCTTTGCAGCTGTCAGTTTACCTCTAGAAACTCACTGAGCAAATATATTTCAAAGCCACTGGGAAAGGAATCTAAGTATTGTCATTTCTATCCCTTGTTTGTTCTAATATGTTAAAGAACCATTAACGTATTTTATTTATGTATAGTATATATCAGTAATGAAGCACTCGCACACAGCTTTAACCCCTTAAGGAGCAAGGTTTTTTTCTAGATTTTGTTCTTTAATGTCATGGGCAATTGTGGCTTTTTTGCTCACCATTGGTTTTACCTTAATTATCTGTTCTCTCGTTAAGTGTACCCATACATATTATACACCATTTTTAAAAAGACAAATAGGGCTTTCTTCTAAAATAACAATAAATAGGAATGTAATGCTGTTTTCTTTATAATCATTTTTCCTCAACCACCCACCTTTCTAATCCCCCTCAAAACAGCTCTCTAAACCTCCCCCCTTGCTAGATGTCGCCATCTTAAGTAGTGGTAGCTACTAAAATTTGCTGTGCTAATAGTAAGCTAAAAAGTGGTCACCCAATTCAAATAAGCTGCACATAAGTATATATTGCAGAATTTAGACACCACAGGGTATTTACCAAGAGATATTTTGACTTTATTTAACCCCTTTATCGTCAACCTTTTTTTAAAAACAAAATGGTAACAAAAAATAAATGTTATTAAAATATAATTTTTTTCCAAAATATATAAATATGCTTTATAAAAATAAATGTAACCTGCTTGTTTACTGTATGTGTTCATTGGGAAGGTTAGGTGCCACTTTCAGTGTATTGCAGCGATACCTCTATTGAGGCATTGTGCAATACTCTCTGATAAGCAACCAGCGATGGTGCCAAATGTTGGTGGCGTGGGAAGGATAAGAGGGAGGCGGATGGGCGACCCATCACTGGAGGAGGCATGAGAGTTCTGTGTGAGGTCCAGGAGCGGACGGGACCGCTACAATACGATAAAATTTTAGTGAGTGGGAAGGAGGGAGAGGACACTAAGAGTTTGGAATGGGATCTAGGAGGGGTAAGGTATTGAGGGGTCAGCTACACTACGGGAAAAAATGGTATATTACGTTATTTTTTAAAAAGTAAGCCTAATTTTATTGCAAACTGGGTACTGGCAGACATATTTAGGAATATCTATGTAAAACTGCATGTAATATATTTCCCTATGTGCAGAATATTGGAATGTGAAATATTTACAGTACATAAAAAGTTAAACACTTTATTAAATAATATTGCATAAATATGTTTTTCATGGTTTCATCTACTTAATATATGTATTTTCGTGTATATATGCTTACGCAATATTTGCGCTCCACTCAGTAATACCAGCATGCTTAAATGTGCGCTGGTATTACAAGTTAAGCACAATGCAAACGTGACTTTGAGTTCACATTGCCTGGAAGCCAAGTGTTCATGATGGGAGCCTCGTTCTCATGCCATCAGACACGGCAAACCACCTAGCTCAGTGAAGGGGCCAATCCTGCAGTGTTCAGCAGCTAGATAAAAAATATATATATACACATATATATTTATGTGTTTCTATGTGTATATACATATATATTTATGTGTTTCTTTGTGTATATACATATATATTTATGTGTTTCTATGTGTATATACATATATATTCATGTGTTTCTATGTGTATATACATATATATTTATGTGTTTCTATGTGTATATACATATATATTTATGTGTTTATATGTGTAAAGACATATATATTTATGTGTTTCTATGTGTATATACATATATATTTATGTGTTTATATGTGTATAGACATATATATTTATGTGTTTCTATGTGTATACAGGGAGTGCAGAATTATTAGGCAAATGAGTATTTTGACCACATCATCCTCTTTATGCATGTTGTCTTACTCCAAGCTGTATAGGCTCGAAAGCCTACTACCAATTAAGCATATTAGGTGATGTGCATCTCTGTAATGAGAAGGGGTGTGGTCTAATGACATCAACACCCTATATCAGGTGTGCATAATTATTAGGCAACTTCCTTTCCTTTGGCAAAATGGGTCAAAAGAAGGACTTGACAGGCTCAGAAAAGTCAAAAATAGTGAGATATCTTGCAGAGGGATGCAGCACTCTTAAAATTGCAAAGCTTCTGAAGCGTGATCATCGAACAATCAAGTGTTTCATTCAAAATAGTCAACAGGGTCGCAAGAAGCATGTGGAAAAACCAAGGCGCAAAATAACTGCCCATGAACTGAGAAAAGTCAAGCGTGCAGCTGCCAAGATGCCACTTGCCACCAGTTTGGCCATATTTCAGAGCTGCAACATCACTGGAGTGCCCAAAAGCACAAGGTGTGCAATACTCAGAGACATGGCCAAGGTAAGAAAGGCTGAAAGACGACCACCACTGAACAAGACACACAAGTTGAAACGTCAAGACTGGGCCAAGAAATATCTCAAGACTGATTTTTCTAAGGTTTTATGGACTGATGAAATGAGAGTGAGTCTTGATGGGCCAGATGGATTGGCCCATGGCTGGATTGGTAAAGGGCAGAGAGCTCCAGTCCGACTCAGACACCAGCAAGGTGGAGGTGGAGTACTGGTTTGGGCTGGTATCATCAAAGATGAGCTTGTGGGGCCTTTTCGGGTTGAGGATGGAGTCAAGCTCAACTCCCAGTCCTACTGCCAGTTTCTGGAAGACACCTTCTTCAAGCAGTGGTACAGGAAGAAGTCTGCATCCTTCAAGAAAAACATGATTTTCATGCAGGACAATGCTCCATCACACGCGTCCAAGTACTCCACAGCGTGGCTGGCAAGAAAGGGTATAAAAGAAGAAAATCTAATGACATGGCCTCCTTGTTCACCTGATCTGAACCCCATTGAGAACCTGTGGTCCATCATCAAATGTGAGATTTACAAGGAGGGAAAACAGTACACCTCTCTGAACAGTGTCTGGGAGGCTGTGGTTGCTTCTGCACGCAATGTTGATGGTGAACAGATCAAAACACTGACAGAATCCATGGATGGCAGGCTTTTGAGTGTCCTTGCAAAGAAAGGTGGCTATATTGATCACTGATTTGTTTTTGTTTTGTTTTTGAATGTCAGAAATGTATATTTGTGAATGTTGAGATGTTATATTGGTTTCACTGGTAAAAATAAATAATTGAAATGGGTATATATTTGTTTTTTGTTAAGTTGCCTAATAATTATGCACAGTAATAGTCACCTGCACACACAGATATCCCCCTAAAATAGCTATAACTAAAAACAAACTAAAAACTACTTCAAAAACTATTCAGCTTTGGGGGGGCGGAGCCGGCAGCCAAACTGGTAGGAAGTGTGGAGACAGAGCTCTGGCCACAAAAGTGTTATTTTAGCTCATATAACCTGCTAAATACAGCGAAATTGCCCAAAACATATCTAGGGCAGCTACTACAACCACCCGGCACTGTTTCTTGCTCGTTTTTGCAAAAATTTACAATCGCAAATAACACCCACTTGGGAGCTCCAGACCATTTTACAGGAAAGGCCGTGGTCGCGGCCTACACCGGCACACGCAGTTAAGCCTTCACTGGCGGAATTACACCTGATTACTGCAGGACCATCTCCTTGAACTACCGGACTACCAAGCACACTGGGAGAGGTGAATATACTGGTTAACAACCAGTTTTTTATGGTACTAGAAACTCAACACTCCTAACGGCATCCCACGTGGCAGTTTGTAAGTAACCAACAACTTGCTTTTTTTTCTTTCTTTCACTAAGAGACATTCAATTCCGGTTCCTTAGATTTGGCTTTATAGCCATCATTCTACCTTCTGTTGAAGCATTGTATACAACTGCTACCTCACTGCGATTTTATTTGAATAAGCCTTACAACTCTGTGGGTGACAAATGGAAACCATTACTTTAAATCTTTACACACTCTACTGCCGCTCTTTATAATGTGAAATCCTCTAATTACCAGTGTGTAGACTGCAATATACCTCATTTATTTTGCCTTCATATTTGGACACTTTGCTCTATACTGATCCTCCACACGCCTAAATCAGATAACATTAGCCTCTGTGCAGCAAAAGCTCTCTTACTAACATTAAGAACTGTGGCCTTTTTTTTTTTTTTTTTTTACAAGTTACTGTACAGCTGTGTATTTTTTCTTTTTGGATAAGACCCTCAGTGCCAAAATTGATGGTGAACATTATTCTAAAGTACTGCTGTAATACCAGACTTCATTGATTCCCAGGGCCAGATTTGACACCCTCCTCCATTTCCCGCTATCCTCAGTGGTGACGGGTCATACCCCATCTCCTTTTTCCTGCTTCGCCCAAAAGGGGGCACACCCTCAGGAGGGTGCCATACATGATACCTGACCCTGAGTGACAACTACCCCAGCGGAGGTCGGGAAATCCTATATTACACCAACAGCAACATAGGTGAAACACAAGAAACGCCTTAAGAGAATCAACAGCACTCCTCTACCTTAAAATGTGCTGCTAATTGTATTGCCTAAGGGGAGGGGAAGCCCCTAAGGCTCCGGATCCTACTACATATACACATTACTCTGGCTCACTCTGCAACATCAGTTTATAAAATTTTGATCTTCTAGCTGTGTCCTGTGCTCTTAATTGTCAGGTGTGCCATTTGAAGTCCTGAAGATGGCACAATCCAACAAACGGAAACCAAAGCCGGTAGGTGGCCCTAAAAGGACTGTGGTGGACCATTTCAATCCTATGATATTATCTACAAATGAAGATTCACAAGATAGCACTAATACCTCAACACATGGATCAGATTTAGTATCCAATACCCTCCAAGCCCTCCAAGATGCTGCCCCAACAACGGTGACACCTTCGTTTATTTTATCATCTTTGCAAACTTTGCTTGAGGCACATCACTCCTCTTTTCAGTCCCAAATAACTGCCTCGCTGGCTGAGATGCGGCGAGATTTGACATCTACTTCTGAAAGAGAGGACACAATTGAGAGGAAGCAGGAAGACATGATAGTTGAACAGGGTAATGTCCTTGCATATGCCCAGAGTTTGGCGGAACAGCTTATTATGCTAGAAAACAAAATGGCGGATGCTGAAGACCGATCCCGCCGGAATAATCTACGCCTCAGGGGGATCCCTGAAAGCATATCCTCTAGTGACTTGGTCACCCACCTTTCTGAATTTTTCAATCATCTGGCACCACCGGCAAATCCAAATGAGGGACTCATTGATAGGGCACACAGGGCTCTACGCCCTAGAAGCCTAGCAACTGATAAACCAAGAGATGTCATTGTTCGGCTACACTTCTACACATACAAAGAGAGGTTAGTAAGAGCCTCTATGTCCAAACCCACCTTGCCTGAACAATTTCAGGACATTAACATCTTTGCTGATCTCTCTCACCACACCCTCCAGCAGCGAAAGTCTTTTGGAAGTTTCACCAAGTTTCTTAGGACAAACAACATAAAGTACAGATGGGGTCATCCGACCAGACTTTTTGTTCTCAAGGACAACCAGCAGTATATTGTTACCACTCTTGAACAAAGTCACAACCTTCTGCAAAAATGGAGTGCCACATCTTCATCTTCACCTGACTTTCCACTACAAAGCTCTTTGAACCCTATGGTCCCACAATGGGGTCCTTTACCCCAAAGACCATCCAGTGACTTAGCTACAACTACTCAGGCATGAGCAGATGACGATGACTGCACATGAGGTATAGGGGTGGTGGAGCATCTCCACCTCCCCACTGCTCACTAACCATCTGTCAATATAATTTACAAGTGACTTTCCATTGCTCAATGTTTTCTCTTTTTTTTCCTCCTCTTTAGGTTTGATATATGCAAAGTATTTTATTTTAAAGTGTATATGTGTCTACTCTCTATACTACTCACTATCTTTTTGTTCTTTCTTTCCTTCTTTTTTCCACTTTTTTTTTTTTTTTTTTTTTCTTTCTTCTTCTCTCTCTTTTTCCTCTCTTTTTTCCTTCTCTTTTTCTTCTCTCTTCTCTCCAAGTCTCACCTCCTACTGGGGATAACTTTTCCTATTTGCTATGGGGGCCCGGGAAACACCTGAGCTTTTAAGAGCATATTTTACTCTCTTATTGTTAGTATGCTTTGTTTATCTAGAGCGTGAGATGGCCGCATAATGGAGATGCAACACTGAATGCACCATTTTGTGGTGACCTCGCTCTCATATGCATTGTTCTCTCAGATTTGTCATTTACTTTCTAATCCACCTAAATTACAGATGATGTATGCTGTGTTGTATATGCCACTTGTGCTTCACGGTACCTCTTTCGGTGACATCCTCCCCCATCTATCTTACAATGGGTTCGGGCATTGTCTGCCGCCCGCAACACCGGGAAGTATCGTGCTTTCCAACTGGCATAATAGTTCTCTAGTATTTAATTGATAATGCTTGAAGATGCCGTGAACTTACTGCAATGTACAGATTATATGTTGTTTTTACCATAGCGGTTATTTTATTGTTGGGTACTACAAAAGTTTACTCGGTTGGCGGGGCGGATACATTCCGCCAGCTGATGGCCTAATATATCAATACTGTTGATGTTTTCTTACATTGTACTACCCTTTATATGTTGTATGGTTATGTGGAGCCACATCTTGGCTGATATATTTTGCAATACCTGGGCCATCCTGTGCTGCATGCTTCCTCCACCATTAGCATACTATCAGTCCCATCTTCTATTAGATGGGTTGACGAATTACCTGCGATTTTCGGGATGTGGAGGTGGGGTGCTGAACAGGGGGCTGGTTTACCCTTTTGCTTTAGATTCTCACTGTTATGTTGATGTTTAACATTCATTATTATTGCATTAATAGATTTGGTCCGAAATTGATGCTATTTCCCCCCACTCTCCCCCTCTTCTCTTCCCCCCTTTTTTTTTTTTTTTTCTTCTCTCTCTTCCTTTTATCCCATCTTGACCCTCTCTTTTCTTTTCTACCCACTCTGTCAATCTTTCCCCCCTGGATCCGGGGCCTGTGTGTGTACTTATCCCTCCCTCTTCTCTTCCATTCACACTTTACTCTTTCTTTCCCCTGTCAAGCTCTCCCAATGATGCGGATTTAATAACTAAATTGCCAGCTGGCACTGGCTACCACTCCCCCCACTTAAAGTACTCTGGAAAAGTATTCTAGAGACTGCATACGCGGTTTATCTTGTTTATATACCGCACCTTGTACTCCTATTTTACTGTTTGTACGTTTTAACTTGAATATTGTTTGTACCAGTATTATTTTCTTTTATTTATGAGACTGTGTTGAATTGTATTTATCCTAAGCAATCCTTTTTTTTTTTTTTTTTTTTTTTTTTTCTTCCCCTCTTCCTCTCGTGTCCTCCGCCCTTTTTGTCCCTTCCCCAACTACCCACCACTGTCCTGACAATCCACCCGACCCCAGTCTATAGCGAGAGGACGCACATTTGTAACTATGCCATACTGTTGTGTCACTCACAATGTGAGAGGACTCAACTCTCCGACTAAGCGCAGTCTCTGCCTTAGATCTTTAGCCAAGGCTCGGGCCCACCTGGTTTTCCTTCAAGAGACCCACTGGGTAAAAGGTACAAAGACACCCATCCAGTCTAAATTGTATCCGATAGATGAAACTGCCAGTTTCTCTCAGAAATCAAGAGGAACGGCTATCCTCATACATAAAGATGTCTCTTACGAGAAAATTTTTGTCGACTCTGACCCTCAGGGACGATACCTGATTCTAGTCTGTAAACTGGACGGTGCGCTGTATACGCTAGCCTCTTATTATGGACCTAATAAACAACACATTCGGTCTCTACGCAAGTTTCTCCAAAAACTGGAGACTCTGCGTCAGGGCCTTTTGCTTCTCGCCGGGGATTTCAATCTTATATGGGACCCCAATCTGGATAGACGATCGGACACCCCCCGTAAATTCCCTAAGCCAATGGCTGAATATCGCACCAATTTCGACACTTAATCTACCGCTTCAACCTATTTGACATCTGGCGTGCCCTTAACTCGACTGCTCGGGATTATACTTATTTCTCTCCAGTACATCGCTCATATTCGCGGTTAGATTTTTTCTTCTGTGACCCGGGTCTTCTGGATGGTGTGACTCGTACTTGGATTCCTCAATGCCCATGGTCCGACCATGATCCTGTATATATTAATTTACGATCCTCCATAGAACTTCAACGAGCGGCAACATGGCGCTTGCATCCTCACTTGTTTTCCAATCCTGGAACGGAGGCTTCCATTGCTGAAGACATTACCGAGTTTCTAGCTTCTAATGACAATGGTGAAGTTGACGACTTCACTTTATGGGCTGCACTGAAAGCATATATCCGAGGGTCGTTTATAAAAATAGCAGCAGCCGAGAAAAAACGCAAAGGAGAAACCCTTGCACAACTTACTATGAGCCTCCGAAAGATTTCTGGGGAACATAAAATGAACCCCACAGATGCACTGTCCAAGCAACTAGTGGATCTTAAGGCCCGTATAGTACAGTTGGAGTCCGAGAGGACAGCCGTGAGACTCCTACGGCTTAAAGAATTATACTACCATAAGGGTAATAAAGCTGATAGATTATTGGCCAATAGATTACGCCAGAAAACGGCGGCAGCGTGCATCCCCATGTTGAAGATAGATGGACGGTGTGTTATAAAACCCACAGATATTGGCAATGCTTTTGCAGATTACTATGCCGCCCTCTATAATCTACAACAGGACGGCTCAATTAGCCCTCCAACATCTGAGAATATTGAGACATTTTTAGCCTCGCTGAACCTCCCTTCGGCCCCACAAGACTGCATTGACTCTTTGCAGAATCCCATTTCACTAATAGAAATTAAAAAAGCTATCAAATCTCTTAAGGCCTTTAAATCACCAGGACCAGACGGCTTCTCTGATCTATTTTATAAAAAGTTTCAAACCCAACTACTTCCCGTTCTAGGACGTTTCTTTACACTAGCAAGCGAACGGGGCACCTTTGCGGCCGAATTCTTACAGGCCACTATCATTACTCTCCCGAAGCAGGGAAAGGACTTGACCCTTTGTGGCAGCTAT
This sequence comes from Bombina bombina, assembly GCF_027579735.1. Classification (NCBI taxonomy): domain Eukaryota; kingdom Metazoa; phylum Chordata; class Amphibia; order Anura; family Bombinatoridae; genus Bombina; species Bombina bombina. The sequence continues at coordinate 1,209,692,963 of NC_069499.1, read as the reverse complement.
AGGCCGATTTCACTGTTGAACCTAGACGTTAAGTTGTACGCTAAGATTTTAGCCTCGCGCCTCAATTCTCTACTACCAGCGCTGGTCAGACCAGATCAGGTGGGCTTTGTCCTACATCGGAAAGGCCCAGACAATACAAGACGTCTCCTGAATGTCTACCTTGAAGCTCATGGTTCCCACTTGCCCTGTGTCACCCTGTCGTTGGACGCTGAGAAGGCCTTCGACAGGGTGAACTGGAAATATATGTTTGCTGTGCTGCGGCGCTTTGGTCTTCTGGAGCCCTTCATCACGGCAATCGCGGATCTTTACTCTACCCCGTCGGCAGTAGTCAGGGGTCTGGGGTTTTGCTCCAGAACTTTCTCAATAGCGAACGGCACAAGACAAGGATGTCCAATGTCCCCACTTATTTTTGCCCTCATGATGGAACCCTTAGCCGAGGCCATCCGGTCATGCCCCTTAATCCGAGGGGTATGTGTCCATCACACGGAGCAGAAGACTGCTTTGTTTGCAGACGATCTAACGGTGCTTGTGTCGGATCCTATTACTTCTCTTCCCCATCTATTTTCCCTACTGAATAAATTCTCCTTAGTCAGTTACTACAAGCTAAATGTCCTCAAGACTGAGGCGTATGCTATTAACATTTCAGACGGGACTCTTAATGAACTGAAACGCACTTATAAGTTCGCGTGGTCTACGACTCATATCAAACATCTCGGGGTTTATCTCTCACATAGTATTCCGAAGATGATAGAATTGAATTTCAATCCCTTATTGTCAACTATTGAAAAATCGACCGACACTTGGAATGTCCCGTCACTGTCAAGGCTGGGTCGAATCGCGGCCTTCAAAATGAGCCTCCTACCAAAGCTTACCTACCTATTCCGCTCCCTACCCATCCCGATTCCTAGATCTACAATTTACAAATTCCAACAACTATGTAACAAATTCATTTGGCGCAATAAGGCTCCGAGACTTGCTACTAATATTCTACAACAACCTCTTCTGGCTGGTGGGGCGGCTGCCCCCAATATCCTAAAATACCATTAGGCTGCCAGACTCTCTCATGTAACCCAATGGAAGCTGCCGTTGGAGAGTCGATGGGCAGAGATTGAACAAGCATCCCTCCCGGCTGGATTCACCCTACAAGATCTAGTGTGGATCCATAGACACTCTAGGACGCCAGCCCTTTTGACTAATCCTATTGTCAAATCAAATTTGCAGTTTTGGGATAAGGTTCGCACTTGAAAAGAAATGCACATTTGAATTGAATGAAGAGCACAGTATTGAATGGTTTGACACCTTAGAAAAAGCCTCATTTGGCTTGATAGAAATACTCAAAAAATCAAGGACAGCTAGCTTAGTAGATTTCAAAACCAAAATAGAAACAATTAAAGATAAAATAACCGATTACCAAGAAAATGACATAGTCCTAAATAAACAAAAACAGATAATAGAAAATCTGAATAATACGAATAAAAATATAATGTCAGTGAAATGGCGCAAACTAAACAGAGATCAACAAGATTACCACCAGACCATTACCCCCCCTGACAATACAGAAGATTTAGAATCTGACAACATAGAATATACAGAACCTAACCCTGAAAATCAGTCTAAACCTGAGACTCATAGAGAAATGAGACCTATAAAAGAAAATACGACACATAATGAGCACTATTATAGACCTAGACACATAGAGGGGTATAATGAATACACCACCCAGATGCACAGTCACAATAATTTTCACAACAAAGCCGTTCCACGAGGATATGAAGATCCAAACACTCAGCACCAACATATGAGGCCACATAGGAATGACAACACTTATATGTCACCAGCAAACAATAGGTACACACATGAGAAAAGAAATGTTCATTTTTAAAATAAAAATCAAGATTATAGATATAATACTTTCACTTCACCAAGAAACCGTAGATGGATGTATGAAAGGGAAAATGTTCACCGGGAAAATGTTCACCTAGAAAACTATGACCAAGACTATAGATCAAATAGGTATGCTCACCATAAAGAGGATAGTTATCAACTTAGACCATATAGCAATAATGGAACAAATAATGAATACCAGAACTTCAGAAAACCTATACCATTCCATACATCATATCACAGAAACTACACTGGGGATCACTACAGAAATGATCAGGAACACTATTACACAAAACAAGGAGGTTTCAATAAAGGAAATAAACCCAGCCACCTCAAGAAAAAAGAATGGTCAATTCCCATAAGAAACAGATTTCAGACAATAGCACCACAACAAGACAATACTGAAAACACCAACACTGACGGGGTATCCAATAGACCTAGTACTTCTGGGGATTTTTTAGGGGTAAGTGCCCCATTAGATCAGAGGAAAACAAGAACAAAAAGAAACATAGAGGAACTAGGGGAAACGGAAGTAGAAAGAAACGTACAGTCCAAGAAGAAATCGAAATAGAGAAAGTAGGCATATTCAATCTCAGCAAAAAAACACTTACAGAAGTTGAAACTAAAGTATTAAAACTAGGACTTACATTTGCACCTACTGTCAAAATGAATAAGTTTGAAACTCACATACACATCAAACAATTTGTGAGACAATTAACTCTGAAAAGACATTTTATAAAAAACCCTATAGAAAGACAAATTAGACAAACAGCAGAAGTATCGAGTAAAATTACACATACACAATTGAAACCTAAATCCAAATTTTACCCCTATCACAGTAAAGGGAGTAATATCGAAGTTTTTGAAAGATCAATTCTATCTGAAATAGATAAACTAAATACAGAAGATAAAAGTAACGTTAAATATAATATGACTAAGAAAGAAAGGGAGGTTTTAACACAACTACAAAAAGATAAAAACATCACAATTAAACCAGCGGATAAGGGTGGGGTAATGGATACTGAAAATTATATTGGTGAAGCTAACCGTCTATTGAACGATAAAGACACTTACAAAAAACTTAAACTAAATCCCATGAATAAAATTAACACCAAACTATTAGTTCTTCTAAATAAGGCCAAAGAAAATAATATAATCAGTACGAAAGAATTCAACTTCATCTATCAGAAACATCCTAAAATGGCCATGTTCTACTTCTTACCTAAGATTCATAAAAATTTAGTAAATCCTCCGGGACGCCCCATAATTTCAGGCATTTCATCTATCTGTTCCAACCTTTCTTTATATGTAGACACCCAACTGCAAAGTTATGTTCAAAAATTACCATCTTATCTTAAAGACACAACAGATGTCCTAAATCTATTACAGAATCTAAATTGGCAAGATGAGTATATTTTAGCAACCAGCGACGTAAGCTCGCTGTACACCAGTATCAAACACGATAAAGGCATTGCAGCCATAGATTGGTTCCTAAAAAGCGAGAACAGCTTCCAATTGAAACATAAACAATTTATATTAACATGTATTGAATTTATACTGGAAAACAATGTTTTCGCTTTTAATGATGATATATATCTTCAAACACAAGGTACAGCAATGGGCACGAGGTTTGCTCCCAGCTATGCTAACTTGTTTATGGGTAAATGGGAACACCATTTCACCCAAGAGCATGAGTTGGGAGCAAACCTCGTGCTGTTCAAAAGATATATCGACGATATTTTAATAGTATGGAAGGGGAGTGAGGAGAGCTTAATAACCTTCTTCCAAGATATGAATCACAATGATCTAAATTTGAAATTCACTTACACAATAAGCAGACAACAAATAACATTTTTAGATTTGGACATCTTTATAGAACACGGAGAACTAACAACTAAAAACCATTTCAAAACAGCGGATGCCAATAACTATATCCCCACACATAGTTGTCACCTGAAAAGGTGGATAAATAACATCCCTAAGGGCCAATTCCTTAGAATTAGACGCAATTGCTCCAAACTTTCTGATTACGATACACAGGTTAAGATCCTAGAGGACAGATTCCTAGAAAAAGGATATGATCAACATATTCTGAAAGATGAAATCATTAAAGTGAGAAATATGGACAGACAAAACATACTCTCAAAAAAACCAAAAGTTGATAACCAAACCAATGAAATCTTAAAAGTACCATTAATAACTAATTATAACTATCATCACAAACATCTAACTAGAATTTTAAACAAACACTGGCATCTGATTAAATCTGATCCTATTTTGGGAAACAGTATCTCCGATCACCCCAGTATTGTGTACAGGAAAGCAAATAACATTAAAAATATTCTTGCACCTAGCGACTTTAAGAAAGCAAACCATAAAACCAAAGAGAAAGATTTGATGGGAAGAACATTAAGGGGATACTACCCATGCTATAGCTGTAAAGCTTGCCAACATAGCACAAAATGTAAAGATTACAAATCTTTCAATACGGGCAAGACATACAATATCAAAGAGACCATTAGATGCAGTGATAAGGGCATCATATACCTGATTCAGTGCACATGTGGCAAACAATATTTGGGAGAGACCTCCAGAGTTTTACGCACTAGAATTAGGGAACACCTCAATCTCATAAAAAAAGGTGACCAAGAAACTAGGCTGTATGAACACTTCAGGACAGCACACCACAATAACACCAACGACCTTAAATATTGGGGTATTTGCAAGATCGCAAAACCATGGAGAGGAGGAAATTTTGATCAATTACTCCTTAGAAAAGAAGCAGAACTTATTTTTGAATTAAAAACATTATTCCCACAAGGACTAAATTCGGAGCTAGATTTAAATCCATTCATTCTAGACTGCTAATCTTACAACTCCCCACCATTCCTACATTGTACACACCAGTACAATAGCCAAATAATAGCCTCAATGGAATTGTATTTCAAATATTAAAACATAATACCTTCCCATATGTACCCTACTATAGATTTAATGATCCTTTTTAAGATTCTTTATACGATGACCTTACCTTTAGAGTCACAGTTCATATAAGACATTTTAGTGAATATAATTGGGATCTACAATTATTATATACAATACACAGTCATACAATATTTAAAAACTTCTGAACCAATCAGGTCATACATATTTTTGAGACCAAAGACATTTATGGGACCTTTTATCTTACAAGACCAACTATTAAGTACTGACATCTAGGGTTAATAACGGTTTAACAACAACAATGTTGTATAATTTTTAACTCACATATGCTAATACTGATAGAAAAAGAAAAAGTTCTAATGAATATAGATGTAAGCTTTAACTATATCAGTCCCAATTTTAGATGATCTATATAATGTATGCATGAACGACGAGTTTGTATTATGCATATATTTACAGTATATAACTTTGTATACTATCTTTAGGATTCTATTACCAATCTTTAAAGAAACACTACTATGTTTACACTACTATGTTTATATTATACTAACTCCATTTATATGTTTCATAGAATATATCAATTGAGTAAAAGGAATTAATTTTTAATATACAGATCTTACATTTTTATAACCATAAGAAATCATGTATATACACAAAAGCATCTATATACAAACTGCATTAAGAAAAAGCTCTATTCAATACAAAAAGAGAACCTAGATAATCCACCTTAAGTAAATCAACCTTTAAGCAAATCCACCTTAAGGAATCAACAATTTATCAATTAACTTATGACCAATCACAGATGAACCACACATTTATAAAGGATCTCAGAACCAGCTTAAACCATCTTGATAAAGCCATTCTATATGGTGAAACGCGTTGATGGACCTAGAAGAACAACTACAAAGTGAGAATATATAATTATCTACAAGGATTGCAAAGGATTCGTTGGGATTATTTGATCCACTTCTAATACTCTGCGCAGAGTTTTTTCATCGAGACCGGACCTACATTCGACACGCATCCAGCGTTCCTGACGTCACCAGCTGTAGTGAGCCGCGCCGGACACCTGGGCCATACCTTGACGGAGGATTCAGCTCGACTAAAGAGCAGGTAGGCACCATAGAGGTGTAGCGGTCCTGCAGCGTGGTTGTCAGTGGGTATTCATAACAGAAGGTATCAACTTATTTTCACAGAAACTGCCAATTACGGAACTTTCAATATCTCCATACGGGACTTTTACACCTGTTTACTCCTATAACGGAGCCATAATAATACTTCATCCCTAGGTAGTTTGATATCTACCTCTTTCCCAAACTGAACTTTCACTGTTATAGAAGCCAAGATTCCATAGGTGGATTTACTTTTTCATATAGGGCTACTATCCCAATATGATTTTAGACTGAGCTGCACCAAAAGTCAGCTATTTTTAGCTTATTTTTTATGTTTTAGCATAGAGTTTGTTACTATATATGACCTTTCATAATATCACAGTATCAGTAGACAATATTTCATTGTTATTTTAATTAAGATAAATAAATTTTATTTTGATATACATACTGCTTTGATATTTGATTTATTTTAGTTGCTTGGATATTAGATTTGAACCAGTCGCACAGGTTGACTCTGTAACACCTACACTATATTTTTATGCCACACAAAGTGTTTTTATAATATATAGCTTCAAAATTCATATCTCTAAATATACTAATATATATTTATAGATTATTCATCATCCCCATAGCTGTTTAGCGCATACACACATCTCTCTTTTTCTTTGTACCAGTTCTTGCATTATCTGCTTTATGGGAGCAGATTAGTGTGTATTGCAAGGGGCAGATTTGCGCACCATATACCCACCATTTTTTTTTCGCAACCTTTCGACCGTAGCGCCGCATCCCTCGCCATCGCATTCCCTTAGGGGGCTGCTATTGTCATTGCCAGACTCCCATCCCAACTTATGGCTCGCTTTGGGGCTGACTAGAATAGCAGATTTCTATGCAGGGGATAAGCTACTAAACTACCAGGACTTTCTTCGGAAGTTTAATCCGCCTCCTCGATTGCACTTTGAATTCTGGAGACTACGTAGCCTTCTCCTCTCGTGGGGCTTTGGTGCGGGCCCACTAAGGTCTAAAACCGCTTGGGAAGTTCGCTGGGACTCTATGACATCACCCAGTAAACTTCTGTCCATCTCGTATCTTACGCTCATGAAGCCTCCAGTTTTCTATAAATCCCCTCCAGTAAGGCGATGGGAATCTTCCCTGATGGTTTCAAACGAACCACAACAATGGCGGATGGCTGTCCAATTAACCAAGAAAGCTATACACTGCATAACCCTGTACGAGTTATTTCTCAAGGTTATGCTACAATGGCATATGACTCCCATCCGCTTGTTTAAAATCTCGGCAGTCAATTTACCCAAATGTTGGAGGGGCTGCGAGGAGTTGGGAACGCCCCAACATATTTGGTGGTCTTGCAGTCAGATTCAGCCGCTTTGGCAAAAATCAATCCGATACTGCTCTTCAGGGAATATCCACTTACCTCTGTCCCCTAGTTCATGCCTGTTCCACATCTTGCCTAGGAAATTGACTCTACCTCAGAAACTATTCAGTATTTACCTATTTCTAGCTGTTAAATTAGCTGTAGCGCGTATGTGGCTGCAACGCACTGTCCCTTCGTGGGAACAAGTGATGGACATACTGGATTTTGTTAAAAGAATGGAGTCCTATGTCTCCCATGTCCACGGGTCCACAGACCTTCAGTCCCAAATTTGGGCACTTCGCCCAAAGTAATTTCCCCTACAAACACTTTGGGGACTTTAGGTTCCTCGGGTTAGCTGTAACCGGTGCTACTAATGTCCTCCTGCCCATTCCCCCTTTCTTCCCCTTATCTGAACCCTCCCAACCTCCCCCGCTCCTATCCCTTGTCGATGTATACCCCCCTCCCTTTTTTTTTTTTTTTTTTTTTTTTCTTCTCCTTTTTGGATAGCTTGACACAGTTTCCTTTTTTTTTCTTTTTTCTATGCATAATCTGGTTAACATTTCTGATTGTCATATTCTATGTTTAAGCTATAATTTTGGTATGAACATTTATGATGATGAAACCTCTATACACTAAGGAGTTTGCTGACTTATATGGGTTATTAATAATATGGGTCTTTTTCCACAACAAATGGACTTTTGCACCCTCCCATGGAGAGGTGGGAATAAGATTATTGACCAACAGACACCGAACATGGACTTAAACATCCAGCATTCTCTCTCTTGTGCTCCTTATTTTATGTGATTGTTTTATATAATACTACCTTTAGTTAATCCTGTTATTCCTGTTGTATGTACTATTGATATGTATGTACATGCTTTTGATGCTCTTATGTTCATTTATCTTTTAAAACAATAAAAACTATTTAAAAAAAAAAAAAAACTATTCAGCTTTGATATTAATGAGTTTTTTGGGTTCATTGAGAACATGGTTGTTGTTCAATAATAAAATTAATCCTCAAAAATACAACTTGCCTAATAGTTCTGCACTCCCTGTATACATATATATTTATGTGTTTCTATGTGTATAGACATGTATATTCATGTGTTTCTATGTGTATATACATATATATTTATGTGTTTCTATGTGTATAGACATACATATTTATGTGTTTCTATGTGCATAGACATATATATTTATGTGTTTCTATGTGTATAGACATATATATTTATGTGTTTCTATGTGTATATAAATATATATTTATGTGTTTCTATGTGTATATACATATATATTCATGTGTTTCTATGTGTATATACATATATATTTATGTGTTTCTATGTGTATATACATATATATTTATGTGTTTCTATGTGTATAGACATATATATTTATGTGTTTCTATGTGTATATACATATATATTTATGTGCTTCTGTGTGTATATACATATATATTTATGTGTTTCTATGTGTATATACATATATATTTATGTGTTTCTATGTGTATAGACATATATATTTATGTGTTTCTATGTGGATATACATATATTAACACATAAATATATATGTATATAAGTATAAACATATATATTTAGAGTTAAAACAGAGTCCCCCATTCACCTCTATGTAAAGGCACTTTAAACCTTTATAAATGCTTTGTGCAGTTTTTTGTTTTGTTTTTTTAAATAAAGAGGCTCATGTTTTTTATTTTATGTTACTCTACAGTCCTCTTTATTTGGGGGGCAATTGGGGCAACTTTTTTCATTAACAAGAGTTCTGACCTCTAGTTAATGATTGCTAGTGCTAATGTGTAAAGGTAAGCTTGTGCTAGCATTAACCAACCACTTGTAATGGCTGGTTATTTAACAGTTGCTGGTAAAGAGACAACTTTGCCTCTTTACCAGTGAACGTTAATATAGAGCTTTACTTGTAATATAGCCCTTAAAGGGACATGAAACCCCCAAAAAATCTTTCATGATTCAGATAGGGAATACAATTTTAAACATTTCATTTTACTTCTATTATATAATTTGCTTCATTCTTTAAATATCCTTTGCTGAAGAAATAGCAATGCACATGGGTGAGCCAATCACACAAGCCACCTATCAGCAGCTACTGAGCATATTTAGATATGTTTTTCAGTAAAGGATATCAAGAGAATGAAGCTAATTAGATCATAGAAGTACATTGAAAAGATGTTTAAAATCACATACTCTTTCTGAATCATGAAAGAAAAAAAAAATGGGTTTATGCCCCTTTAATGTTTAATTTTCATGTTTGCAAACATATAATTTTTTAGCTTGATACTAAGAATATTCAGTGTTTATTTTTTAACTACTATAATAATTGTAACTTCCATCAAATTATTCCATTAATTATATTGTTTTGCATATTCAAAGGGTATCTCACTGGCTAAAACGTGTCCTGCATAACTTATGACTTGAACAAAATTAGGGATGCACCAAAATGAAAATTCTGGACCGAAACCGATACCGAAAATTCAGGATGCCCCTGGCCAAAAACCGAAACAAAACTGAAAGTTTTTTTTCTTTTTTAACTTCAGTGTGTGTGTGTAGCTGAGAGAGCTTGTAGACAGGAAAGCTCCAACAAATGGGAGTGGTCACTTATACCGTAGGGTGTGATCTGCACTGAAACTGGTGGAGCTCTACAAGGGAAAGCGTGGTTATAGCCAGACAACAATATGAGGTGAACATGCGTTTTGTTTTTGGGTGTAGTTATCCGTGCGATGGGCGTGGCTGCACCTGATCGTCTCTCATCGTATTTCCGCCTAGTTCCCGGTTCAGGTCTCACACTGACCCGTCAGATTATATGTCCGGAGCCCCAAATGGAGACTGCCTGTCACCTATCACCAGGACCACCGAACTTAGCTATGACCTTACGTGCAAGGTGGTTATAGAAAGTTACTGTGCTTTTTATGCTAAGTATAGACATGTAACTCAATAGAACAGGGGAGGGCTGTACAATTATAGCCATTTTGGTCCTCTTTGGGCTGAAATTGGAATTTCACATTTTCGGCGGCCCAAATTTTGGTGCATCGCTAGTATTATTCTTTATTTGGTTCTGTGTAACAGAATCAGATTTAACCATTTTTTTTTTTTTTTTACCAATTATCAAAATAAAGTATAGTCCTAGAAAACTACTATTATATGCAAAACAGTAAGTCAAGTAATGAACTAAAACAGCAGCTCTAGGCTGGCATCAAATTTGAAATATGCTACACAATAATTTTACCGAAAATAAAAGGCAAAAAAAACGAAAAACGAAATAACCAAAAATGCCATTTTCGGCCGAAACTTTCTGCGGCCAAAATTTCGGTGCATCCCTAAACAAATACATCTTGCGTTATCTTAGTTCTGCCCATTTGTTTATGTATTTATTTCTTTTTGTATTTAATTATTTATTGGTTTGTTTATTTATGTTTGCTTAAACTTCAGTAAAAAAAAAATCAGTCTCACTTAAGGCACAAAGGGTACTGAAAACTACTGTGCTAAAGTGTTGGTCTCTGCTCTTTCTTTTATTTTGAGCGTGCAAAGGTTATTTGTCATTGTCTCCAGGTTTAAATACCAGATATGATACAATGACAATCTCTGTAATGTCATTGTAAGCATAGAAGACACTTTATTTGCTCACAATTTGATGACATTTTACAAATGTCAGCAGTTGTCAGCAGAGATTCTTTGGATTGTGTCATAGCTCTTGAATAGAACAGTACAGTACCAGCTAAGCTTAAACGAGCATTGTACTTGAAAATGTTCTTTCATACATATGAAAGTGCAGCATGTTGGATTTTCCCTTGAAAAAATGTTATTTAAAATCTGTTTTAATAAAAAAACACAAATAAAGCCATTTCAGATGTGCACTTCCTGCTTTTATTTCCCATTTTACCCATAAGCCAGTGAGCATTAGCAGGTCCCTATCCACCAAATCAGCATCAGTAGAAAGTATTTATCAATCGATGCACATTAACTGGAAGTACACAGTTGATACTGCTGTGTTACTTTAATTTATGTAAAATCTGTTTAAATTAAAAACAATAGAGCCACATCATCTGTGCTCTTCCTATTATTTATTGTCCATTTTACATATCAGCCAATGAGCATTAACAGGAAGTCGCTATCAGCCAATAAGCATTAGTAGGAAGTATCTATCAATCAATGAACATTAACAGGAAGTACACAATTAATAGAGCTGTATTACTTTAATTTAAATTGAAATAGCTTTTATTTCATAGTTTGTTAAGTTAAATAACAAAACATCATTATGTTTAAGTGCTGTTTTCTCATATGTAATTTTTTGCACAATATTTTATTTTAAATAATAATAAAATAACTCATTGTTAAAAAATGTAATTCCACATTGAAAAATGTATAATGATGGTCATATGCATTATAAGGGAAACTAAAGTCAAACTTTAATGATTCATATAGAGTATGCAGTTTTAAGAGATTTTCCATTTTACTTCCATTATCAAATTGTGCAATCCACACTTTCTTAGATTCCATCTACTATTGAGCATGTGCAAGATTTTATGGTGAATACATGTGAGTTTGTGATTGGCTGATGGCTGTCACTTGGTACAAGGAGCCGGCAAATTAAAGTCAATTTTGAAATTTGTCAATTTTTTTTTTTTTTTTAAATTCAGAGTAAATGCTATTGTCTTTATTGTGTATGCAATTCTAGCCCTTGCTACTGCCATTATACTCACAATAATAATACTCTGCTGTTTGAGGTGAGGTGTAATTCTTACAAATCATCACCCTGTTATGTAATTTAAAAATAAGATTGCATTGTCTCAGATTACTGGGTATTAAAAGAAGTCAGGTTTTGGCATTTTAAACATTATACAACTATGAATAAATCCTAACTAGGGTGACAACTTTTTTGAAGAAAATAAGGGAGATGAAGGAATCACACATTTCATATACTAATTATACAGTAGTTACTTGGGGAAAAAACACTTTATTTTACAATTTGATACAGTCTGGTACCAGAGAATTCTTCATACAAATTATCTTCCTTCACACAGTCTAGCTTAATACCTTTAACAACTTTCTGCAATTCTGTGAATTTTATTTCTCTTTTAAGGCACAGATTTATGTTTTTGGCTTGATTAAAGTATTTCGGTAATGGTCCTTGCATTGAAAAATATTTCTATGATCTCTCATTTAAAAAAAGTATGATACCACTGAAATACATACAGCTATGCGACAGATACACTATAGTCACAGATGTCTCACATATAGTGATGTTAAATATAAACTGTACTCAAGAAGGCAACACGTTTCAGAAATATTGTCTACAATGATCATATGCAACATATTTACTGCTATAGGTATCAAAAATATATATAGCCATATAATATATACAATATTCTCAAAGCTATAAATGTCACTTGTACAGTAATTCATAAGGCAGTGTACAAAAGGAGTGAGTACAGCCCTGTGCAATATCAGTTAAATGTCAAATGAGTCACCTTACAGTAATATAATCTTTCTAAAGTTTGTTTTTGATTGTTCAAAAGAATAAATACTCTACTTGTTAAAGGGACATAAAACAAGTTGGGATAGAGACAAAATATAAAAATGTGTACTATAATTACTTTACCTGCAAATTTATACTGCAGTGCCTCGCCATTAACCCTTTCTTTTTAGTTTCTGAATTGTAAAGCTCTAACCCCAACACATTTCCTTCTATGGCTGTATCTATATCTATTGTTGTTTTGGTAAAATATAAAAATGCATAGGGATTATCTGTTGGAGCATGCCTAGAAGCTGTGAACTCAGTTGAAATACAATGCCTGTGTCTAAACACTGATAGGGGGTCTGGAGTTGGCTTCTCTAGGCAGCTAAGCTATGTAATTTATTTTGCTTATTTTTGAAAATTATTTTAAAATACTTGCCAGCAATTTTTAAACAATTTTTTGATGCAAACTATTTTTTAATTAATTAGCCCTTTTAGGATATGCACAGATCTCAACCTGTTTTTATGTCCCTTTAAGTTAGAAATAATGCAATTAATTTTACACATACGTAATATTGCACAGCGGTGTATTCACTGTTCTGTTGTATGTTGTATACTGTAGTTATTGAGGTCAGATGAACAGTATGCTCACAGCTACAAGCGTTAGGGCTGCAATAAATATATCTGTAGTTAAATCAAATGTACAGTGTATAAGCCAAACAGTGTCACAACTATACATTTAATTTACACAGTGCCATTAAAGCGATTAGTGTCAAATATAATATTTACCCATAGTTAAAAGAATCGTGGTTGTACTTAAATGTATTTTTATTTAGTTTATAGCAGGACAAAATTAGGCCAATCTATATAATTACTCAACACATTCCAGAAAACCTTACATGAAAGTTAAGGCTGATAAAGAGCATAGGCTGAAGATACAAGAAATACTTACTTTGCTTATGTAACATTTTACAATATTCTTATTTGATTTTTCTTGTATGGTTTACAATTTAATAAATATTAAACAAAAATAAAGGCCTACTGGATGGAGGTCATAATAGCGCAGTCTTGACGCTGATGGCGAAACCCGTGCTATTGTGGGCCCAAAAACCCTTAATAAACAAGCAACATACAGTGGTCATGAAGGGGTAAAAAAGAAAATTTACTAGGTTCCAACTGTTGGAATTAATTCTTTTTTTTAATGGTGCTTTTTTTTAACTCAAATTTTACTGCTGCCTGCCCCAGGAGGAAATTGGGAGGGAGAGGACAAAATACAGAAGCCAGATAAATTTTTTATTAAATTACTTGAGAACCCCGGAAATATGGGACGGTTGGCAACCATAGTGCTAAGAGATGTGAAGTATCATACAAGTAACATGCAACTTTTTCCCTAACCACACTAAAAACTTAAACTGTCACCAGTATGCAACCTAAAGGGTTAACCGACTCTACAGTTTTAACCAGGTTATGACAACCAAGTCACTCAAGGCTAGTCTGGGACTTAGTTTAGTGGGTGCAAGTGTAAATAAAACAATCCCCAGTCTGTATTACATCCAGAAAATGCCACAAATTACCACTTTAATGCCACCCACACTTTCTATGCTGCCACTATTTAGGATTAGTATAATGGAAATCCTAAGGAAAACCAAAACTAATAGATTCAATATCCAAAACATAATTAAGCAAAAATCAATCTAAAGAAACAATACTGTTATAACTGTCTCTGCAGTAATGTGGTTAAGATATTAAACAAAGGCAAAATGTAATAAAGGAACAAAAAAGGTCACAGTGCATTTATATAAAAAAACTAAAATTAATTAACACACAAAACAAATAGTTTAAAATAAAAGTAGAAATTAACATAACCTAACACCTCACAAGCACAGATTTTTGTCCCAAGGGAGATCACCAGTAACCTTTCATTTAAATGACAATATCTACAGGTGATAATGTAGACGTTTAGGTTGAAACCAAAAGTAGGGGAAATTATTAGTGACATGGAGAAAACTCAATTGCTAATACAAATAGGAAACATTGTTAATAATTCATGTGCTGCAGTAATGGGAGATTTTAACTAACCCCAAATATAAATTGGGACAATGAAACTAACAATACAGCTAAGGGAAACAGATTTCATGTTATAATTGATAAAGGAGCCAACTAGAGATAAAGGGGCCTATCTATCAAGCTCCGAAAGGAGCTTGACGGCCCGTGTTTCTGGCGAGTGTGAAGACCGCTGCTTCATAACCCTGTCCGCCTGCTCTGAGCAGGCCGACAGGAATCGCAACAATTCAACCCGATCAAGTACAATCGGGTTGATTAACACCCCCTGGCCACGAGTCTGCAGGGGGCGGCGTTGCACCAGCAGCTCTTGTGAGTTGCTGGTGCAATGTTAAATACGGAGTGCGTATTGCTCTCCGCATTCAGCGATGTCTTGCGGACCTGATCCGCACTGTCGGATCAGGTCAGCAAGACATTTCTTAAATATGCCTCAAAGCCTTATTGGATTTAATGCTTTCAAATAATATCAAACACAAAAGTGAAAGAACATTTGGGTAATATGGATCATAACATAGTCACATTTGATATCACTTTCCAGAAGCAGCTTTATGAGGGTTCAACCAATACTTTTAATTTAAAAAACAAACAAATTTAATTGATTTAAGGAAATTGTTAAAATGCATAACTTGGGAAAAAAGTATTCTGAAATAACGGAGAACATTTAAAACTTTGTTAAATAAGTATACAAACATATCACATGGTTATAAATATAAATACAAATGTGTTAAGAAAAACTAGGGAAAAACATAGGGCAATTAAATTAACCAAAGAAAATAGTGTTAGGATGTTTAAAAATATTATTAATAATACAAATTATTATAAAATATTAATATTTAATCCTGATTAATAGTAACTAAGTTCTGACAGATGTAATATTATGAACAAAGCGAATATAGTTATGCAGTAACGCGGGCTCAATCACAATGAAATATATAATAGATTTATTACAATATTAAAGTTCAAAACAAGATATAGAAATTATGTAAATTAATTAAAATTCAATTAAATTGTCTGTTACACTATACATGTGAGCGCAATATTGTATAGGAAAGTGAGACCTTGACCAGAATGAAAATAATATTGAATACTACAGTTAAAGGGACAGTCTAGAATTTTTATTGTTTAAAAGATAGATAATCCCTTTATTACCCATTCCCCAGTTTTGCATTACCAACACAGTTATATTAATATACTTTTAACCTCTTTGATGACTTTGTATCTAAGCCTCTTCAGACTCTCCCCTTTTTTCAGTTCTTTTGATATACTTTTATTTTAGCCAATCAGTTTTGACTCATAAGTAACTCCACGGGCATTAGCACAATGTTATCTATATGGCACACATGTAGTAGCACTGTCTAGCTGTGAAAAACTGTCAAAATGCAGAGGCAGCCTTCAAGGGCTTAGAAATTAGCATATGAGCCTACCTAGGTTTAATTTTCAACAAAGAATGCCAGGAGAACAAAGCAAATTTGATAAAAAGTAAACTAGAAAGTTGTTTAAAATTGCAAGACGTATATGAAGCATGAAAGTTTAATTTTGACTATACTGTCCCTGTAAAATTTTCTACAACAATTCAAAATAAACAACAATATTAACCAATCACACAAGCAGCTAATTTTCGCATCCATTACATGGGTTTTCTCTCAGCCTGTTGCTCTGTCTCTGCGCCACTGGAGTGCTCTGGGTTAGGCTGAGAGTTTCTTTGTGCTACTACCTGCACTGGCTAGCACTCTGGCTCCATCTGCTTGCCAGCTGCAAATAGTTTCACAATCAGCACTGCTATTTAAGGCAGTCTCACAGGCCACTCCTGGCACTGACATTGTGGTTAAGTTTGTGCCTCTTTCCTGAACCTGAATTCCTGCTTAGCAGTTCTCCTGGATCCTGTATCTGTCTTGTCTCCTGACCTCCCTTTTGGATATCCCCAGTGTACTACGAATGATTGGCCTGCTTATTTGGTACTGTGACCTTGGCTAGGCTTCTGTCTACTCTTCTGGATACTACAGTGTTTGATGTCTGATCAGAATACTTCCTGGTAACTGACACTCATCTTTTGTTATCCAGTATTATCAACCTGTTACACCAGTATCCTGCCCCAGTACCCAAGTCCTGCAGAGGGCACCTGCCAAGTACTAGTATCCTGCTAGCACCAAGTCCTGTAGATGGTGCCTACAAGTATCATTTTCCAGCTTCAGTACCTAAGCTCTGTAGAGAATATCTGTCAAGTACCAGTATCCAGCTACTGTACCCAAGCTCTGCAGAGGGTATCTACCAAGTACCAACATCCAGCTACTATACCCAAGCTCTCCATAGGGTATCTGCCTAGTAGCAGTCTCCAGCTACAGTCTATTGATTTCAACCTATACAGATCCTACTTAATTTACAATAATTAATAATACATTTATGTCAGCATATTGCATTTTAAAAATCTATTATTTTTTTATATATATTTGTTAAGTCTGAGAGTATGAGCCATATTCTAGTCAGTTAAAGTAGTAGTAAAACTATTGCATTCTGCTTGAGCATCTTTTTTTTACTTCAATCTACATATAATTAAAATTGATTAGAAGAGATTTGATTTAAATTAGTAAGACTACCTAAGTCACATGTGCAATATTTTCAAGTCACTGACATTCATGCTTATGATTAGATAAAGTACATATAGATATTGACCTTCAGAGTGTATTCTGTGTTTTTTGCATTGATGGCTGGTCTATTGGGGCAGTGAGAGCAGTGCCCCTCCAAATGCCCCCAAATGTAGTAGTATTATTTACAGTCTCTTAAACTGATGGAAAATTCTAGCGTTTCAAAAACTCTATGATTTACCATCACTTTAAATATTTGGAGTAATTTTTATTTAGGTTGAATAATTTATTTTATTCACAATTTCTCACCATCAAATGGTGAAATAACCAGCTGTTAGAAATGGGCCGAGTAGATAAAAAGTAAAAAATAGCTTTTATTCGGTAATGCAAGTAAAAACTATTTGAACAGGCAATCGTGCAAGGTTATATCATAGCCAGTGGAAACAGCCAGCAACTATATATCTAGTCCAACATGTTTCATGCCGTTACAGCACTTTGTCAGGGATAGGGTTAAGTTTAGTACACATGGTTTAAAACAAAGAGTGATCCAATCAGGACAGTCCTGACCTTTACTAACCAATCAGCATGTGTCAATTTGAAAAATGTCATATGTGTTAAATCAAATACTCGCATTAGGACATACTAGCTTTAGGATCACAAATATACATATAATAATCGTTACTAGTTAAAAATACCTCTAGGCAGAAGATATATAGAACCGAATGATATGATTAGTTAGTATTTATAGGAACTTAAATTCTTCTCGCTTCAATTAAAGTTTTTATGTTTATGATATTGAAGCAGGCAGCAATATAGTAATAGTATAAATATATAGAAATTACTTTTCGTAAGAATATATTATTTGCAGCTTGCTTAATAGCATATATATATATATATATCACTGTTATTAGACAGTCATATCTATTATTCTATTTTATTTCTTTCATGTAATTAGCAAGAGTCCATGAGCTAATGACGTATGGGATATACATTCCTACCAGGAGGGGCAAAGTTTCCCAAACCTCAAAATGCCTATAAATACACCCCTCACCACACCCACAAATCAGTTTTACAAATTTTGCCTCCCATGGAGGTGGTGAAGTAAGTTTGTGCTAGATTCCACGTTGATATGCGCTTCGCAGCAGGCTGGAGCCCGGTTTTCCAGTGTGCAGTGAATGTGCAGTGAATGTCAGAGGGATGTCAGAGGGATGTGAAGAGAGTATTGCCTATTTGAATTCAATGATCTCCTTCTACGGGGTCTATTTCATAGGTTCTCTGTTATCGGTCGTAGAGATTCATCTCTTACCTCCCTTTTCAGATCGACGATATACTCTTATATATACCATTACCTCTACTGATTCTCGTTTCAGTACTGGTTTGGCTATCTACTACATGTAGATGAGTGTCCTGGGGTAAGTAAGTCTTATTTTTGTGACACTCTAAGCTATGGTTGGGCACTTTTATATAAATTTCTAAATATATGTGTTTAAACATTTATTTGCCTTGATTCAGGATGCTCAACATTCCTTATTTCAGACAGTCAGTTTCATTATTGGGATAATGCATATGAATAATCAATTTTTCTTACCTTTAAATTTGACTTTTTTTCCTGTGGGCTGTTAGGCTCGCGGGGGCTGAAAATGCTTCTTTTTATTGCGTCATTTTTGGCGCAGACTTTTTTGGCGCAAACATTTTCTTTGTCATTTCCGGCGTCATACTTGTCGCTGGAAGTTGCGTCATTTTTTGACGTTTTTTGCGCCAAAAATGTCGGCGTCACCGGATGTGGCGTCATTTTTGGCGCTTTAAGCATTTAGGCGCCAAATAATGTGGGCGTCTTTTTTGGCGCTAAAAAATATGGGCGTCATTATTGTCTCCACACTATTTAAGTCTCATTGTTTATTTGCTTCTGGTTGCTAGAAGCTTGTTCATTGGCATTTTTTCCCATTCCTGAAACTGTCATTTAAGGAATTTGATCAATTTTGCTTTATATGTTGTTTTTTCTATTACATATTGCAAGATGTCTCAGATTGACCCTGAATCAGAAGATACTTCTGGAAAATTGCTGCCTGATGCTGGATCTACCAAAGTTAAGTGTATTTGTTGTAAACTTGTGGTAACTGTTCCTCCGGCTGTTGTTTGTAATGAATGTCATGACAAACTTGTTAATGCAGATAATATTTCCTTTATTAATGTTCCATTACCTGTTGCTGTTCCATCATCATCTAATATTCAGGGTGTTCCTGTTAACATAAGAGATTTTGTTTCTAAATCTATTAAAAAGGCTATGTCTGTTACTTCTCCTTCCAGTAAACGTAAAAGGTCTTTTAAAACTTCTCATTTTTCAGATGAATTTTTAAATGAACATCATCATTCTGATTCTGTTTCTGATAATGATTTTTCTGGTTCAGAGGATTCTGTTTCAGAGGTTGATACTGATAAATCTTCATATTTATTTAAAATGGAATTTATTCGCTCTTTACTTAAAGAAGTCTTAATTGCATTAGAAATAGAGGAATCTGGTCCTCTTGATACTAAATCTAAACATTTGAATACGGTTTTTAAACCTCCTGTAGTTATTCCGGAGGTTTTTCCCGTCCCTGATGCTATTTCTGAAGTAATTTCCAGGGAATGGAATAATTTGGGTAATTCATTTACTCCTTCTAAACGGTTTAAGCAATTATATCCTGTGCCATCTGACAGATTAGAGTTTTGGGACAAAATCCCTAAGGTTGATGGGGCTATCTCTACTCTTGCTAAACGTACTACTATTCCTACGGCAGATAGTACTTCCTTTAAGGATCCTTTAGATAGGAAAATTGAATCCTTTCTAAGAAAAGCTTACTTATGTTCAGGTAATCTTCTTAGGCCTGCTATATCTTTGGCAGATGTTGCTGCAGCTTCAACTTTCTGGTTGGAGGCTTTAGCACAACAAGTAACAGATCATACTACTCATAGCATTGTTAATCTTCTTCAACATGCTAATAACTTTATTTGTGATGCCATCTTTGATATCATTAGGGTTGATGTCAGGTATATGTCTTTAGCTATTTTAGCTAGAAGAGCTTTATGGCTTAAAACTTGCAATGCTGATATGTCTTCTAAGTCAACTTTGCTTTCCCTTTCTTTCCAAGGGAATAAATTGTTTGGTTCACAGTTGGATTCTATTATTTCAACTGTTACTGGGGGGAAATTAACTTTTTTACCACAGGATAAAAAATCTAAAGGTAAATATAGAGCTGCTAATCGTTTTCGTTCCTTTCGTCACAATAAGGAACAAAAACCTGATCCTTCCCCTACAGGAACGGTATCAGTTTGGAAACCATCTCCAGTCTGGAATAAATCCAAGCCTTTTAGAAAGCCAAAGCCAGCTCCCAAGTCCACATGAAGGTGCGGCCCTCATTCCAGCTCAGCTGGTAGGGGGCAGATTACGATTTTTCAAAGAAATTTGGATCAATTCGATTCACAATCTTTGGATTCAGAACATTGTTTCACAGGGGTACAGAATAGGCTTCAAGATAAGGCCTCCTGCAAGAAGATTTTTTCTTTCTCGTGTTCCAATAAATCCAGTGAAGGCTCAAGCGTTTCTGAAATGTGTTTCAGATCTAGAGTTGGCTGGAGTAATTGTACCAGTTCCAGTTCTGGAACAGGGTCTGGGGTTTTACTCAAATCTATTCATTGTACCAAAGAAGGAGGATTCCTTCAGACCAGTTCTGGATTTAAAAATATTGAATCGTTATGTAAGAATACCAACATTCAAAATGGTAATTATAAGGACTATTCTGCCTTTTGTTTAGCAAGGGCATTATATGTCCACAATAGATTTACAAGATGCATATCTGCATATTCCGATTCATCCAGATCACTATCAGTTTCTGAGATTCTCTTTTCTAGACAAGCATTACCAGTTTGTGGCTCTGCCGTTTGGCCTAGCAACAGCTTCAAGTATTTTTACAAAGGTTCTCAGTACCCTACTATCTGTAATCAGAGAACAGGGTATTGTGGTATTTCCTTATTTGGACGATATCTTGGTACTTGCTCAGTCTTCACATTTAGCAGAATCTCATACGAATCGACTTGTATCGTTTCTTTGAGAACATGGTTGGAGGATCAATTTACCAAAGAGTTTGTTGATTCCTCAGACAAGAGTAACCTTTTTAGGTTTCCAGATAGATTCAGTGTCCATGACTCTGTCGTTAACGGACAAGAGACGTCTGAAATTGGTTTCAGCTTGTCGAAACCTTCAGTCTCAATCATTCCCTTCGGTAGCCTTATGCATGGAAATTCTAGGTCTTATGACTGCTGCATCGGACGCGATCCCCTTTGCTCATTTTCACATGCGACCTCTTCAGCTCTGTATGCTGAACCAGTGGTGCAGGGATTATACAAAGATATCACAATTAATATCTTTAAAACCGAATGTATGACACTCTCTGACGTGGTGGACAGACCACCATCGTTTAGTTCAGGGGGCTTCTTTTGTTCTTCCGACCTGGACTGTGATCTCAACAGATGCAAGTCTGACAGGTTGGGGAGCTGTATGGGGGTCTCTGACAGTGCAGGGAGTTTGGGAATCTCAGGAGGCGAGATTACCAATCAACATTTTGGAACTCCGTGCGATTTTCAGAGCTCTTCAGTCGTGGCCTCTTCTAAAGAGAGAGTCGTTCATTTGTTTTCAGACGGACAATGTCACAACCGTGGCATATGTCAATCATCAAGGAGGGACTCACAGTCCTCTGGCTATGAAAGAAGTATCTCGAATACTTGTATGGGCGGAATCCAGCTCCTGTCTAATTTCTGCAGTTCACATCCCAGGTATAGACAATTGGGAAGCGGATTATCTCAGTCGCCAAACATTACATCCAGGCGAATGGTCTCTTCACCCAGAGGTATTTCTTCAGATTGTTCAAATCTGGGGACTTCCAGAAATAGATCTGATGGCTTCTCATCTAAACAAGAAGCTTCCCAGGTATCTGTCCAGATCCAGGGATCCTCAGGCGGAAGCAGTGGATGCATTGTCACTTCCTTGGAAATATCATCCTGCCTATATCTTTCCGCCTCTAGTTCTTCTTCCAAGAGTGATTTCCAAGATTATAAAGGAGCGTTCCTTTGTTCTGCTGGTGGCTCCAGCATGGCCTCACAGGTTTTGGTATGCGGATCTTGTTCAGATGGCTACTTGCCAACCGTGGACTCTTCCGTTAAGACCAGACCTTCTATCACAAGGTCCTTTTTTCCATCAGGATCTCAAATCCTTAAATTTGAAGGTATGGAGATTGAACGCTTGATTCTCAGTCATAGAGGTTTCTCTGACTCCGTAATTAATACTATGTTACAGGCTCGTAAATCTGTATCTAGGAAGATATATTATCGAGTCTGGAAGACTTACATTTCTTGGTGTTCTTCTCATCATTTTTCTTGACATTCTTTTAGAATTCCTAGAATTTTACAGTTTCTTCAGGATGGTTTGGATAAAGGTTTGTCTGCAAGTTCCTTGAAAGGACAAATCTCTGCTCTTTCTGTTCTTTTTCACAGAAAGATTGCTAATCTTCCTGATATTCATTGTTTTGTACAGGCTTTGGTTCGTATAAAACCTGTCATTAAGTCAATTTCTCCTCCTTGGAGTTTGAATTTGGTTCTGGTTGCTCTTCAAGCTCCTCCGTTTGAACCTATGCATTCGCTGGATATTAAATTACTTTCTTGGAAAGTTTTGTTTCTTTTGGTCATCTCTTCTGCTAGAAGAGTTTCTGAATTATCTGCTCTTTCTTGTGAGTCTCCTTTTCTGATTTTTCATCAGGATAAGGCGGTTTTGTGAACTTCATTTAAATTTTTACCTAAGGTTGTGAATTCTAACAACATTAGTAGAGAAATTGTGGTTCCTTCATTGTGTCCTAATCCTAAGAACTCTAAGGAAAGATTGTTGCATTCTTTGGATGTAGTTAGAGCTTTGAAATATTATGTTGAAGCTACTAAAGATTTCAGAAAGACTTCCAGTCTATTTTTTATCTTTTCTGGTTCTAGGAAAGGTCAGAAGGCCTCTGCCATTTCTTTGGCGTCTTGGTTAAAGTCTTTGATTCATCATGCTTATGTTGAGTCGGGTAGAACTCCGCCTCAAAGGATTACAGCTCATTCGACTAGGTCAGTTTCTACTTCCTGGGCATTTAGGAATGAAGCTTCAGTTGATCAGATTTGCAAAGCAGCAACTTGGTCTTCTTTGCATACTTTTACTAAATTCTACCATTTTGATGTGTTTTCTTCTTCGGAAGCAGTCTTTGGTAGAAAAGTACTTCAGGCAGCTGTTTCAGTTTGATTCTTCTGCTTATAATTTCAGTTTTTTTCATTTTAAGATTTAAACTTTGTTTGGGGTGTGGATTATTTTTCAGCAGAATTGGCTCTCTTTATTTTATCCCTCCCTCTCTAGTGACTCTTGCGTGGAAGGTCCACATCTTGGGTATTCATTATCCCATACGTCACTAGCTCATGGACTCTTGCTAATTACATGAAAGAAAACATAATTTATGTAAGAACTTACCTGATAAATTCATTTCTTTCATATTAGCAAGAGTCCATGAGGCCCACCCTTTTTGTGGTGGTTATGATTTTTTTGTATAAAGCACAATTATTCCAATTTCTTATTTTTTATGCTTTCGCACTTTTTTCTTATCACCCCACTTATTGGCTATTCGTTAAACTGATTTGTGGGTGTGGTGAGGGGTGTATTTATAGGCATTTTGAGGTTTGGGAAACTTTGCCCCTCCTGGTAGGAATGTATATCCCATACGTCACTAGCTCATAGACTCTTGCTAATATGAAAGAAATGAATTTATCAGGTAAGTTCTTACATAAATTATGTTTTTTTATTCTTATTTTTATCTGAGAAAAGGAGAAGAAATTCCATTAAATGGTTTAGTAAATTAATATATTTACTATGGCTACAAATCCCTTATAGTTCATAGTGTTCTTAGAAATATAGTTATCTTAATTTTGAGGAACAGTGCAGACTTATAGATCTTATGAATTTGGACAGTGATAGTGTGAGATATGATACTAGTATGCATATCATTCCAGCCCTTAAAATAAAATCTAAGAAGGAGAAGTTCTACCCTCTCCAAATGAGGGGATACTTATTAGAGACCTTTGACACTATTGTTATTTTTTTTTAATTGATTTTCATCAGAATATTGAAAAGAAAGAGACCAGAAAGACTAACAATTTGAGTAAAAAATGCTATGAAAATGTGGTTATCACTAATTCAGATAAAGGAGGCTCAGTGGTCATTCAGAAAAGAGAAAATGATATTGCAGAGGCACTGAGACAGTTGGGCGACACTAATACCTACACCAAATTGAGTTTTAATCCTACTAGTAAATACCAAAAAGTAAATTTATACCGTGGGTTTATCACCAAAATCACAGCAGAAAAGCTGAGGGTAGTTCATCCCCAAATATCTGCCTTTAAACATATCCCCAAAGTCCACAAAGACCCTATATCTCCTCCAGGGAGACCTATTATCTCTGGCATTGGCACTCTGGGAGAAAAACTAGGAGCATATATACTGTATATGAATATCTACAACCTATTGTATCTATTACCCCAGGCCATGTCAGAGATACTAAACATTTACTCAAAATGCTAAATAAATTATCTATTGATGAAGAGTGTATCCTGGTCTCAATTGATGTATCATCTCTGTATTCTTGCATCTCACATGTACAAGGGCCCTTTGCCCTACAACAAATGCTGAACATGTTAACAAACTTTGATGATGACTTTGTAAGATTCTTAATTGAAGCCATAGGATTCCTCTTAACACATAATTATTTTTTGTTTATGGGAAATTTGTACAAAAATGTGGCACACAGATGGGGCAAAATTTGCCCAATCCTATGCAAATTTATATCTTAGCTTTTTTGAGTTAATAAGAATCTTTTCTGATAGTAATCCTTTCAAAGCAAATATTAGAGCATACTACAGATATATAGATGACTTGCTACTGGTCTGGAGGGGTAGTACTGATCAACTTTAAGAATTCATAAATTATATAAATAATAATGATATTAATTTAAAGTTTACTTATAACAGCTCAGTTACAGAGCTGGCCTTTTTGGATGTGATGCTGAAATTGTCTACAAATAAAATAGAAACAAAGACATATCATAAATCTACATCTGGTAACACTATCCTAAGGGTCAACTCTCAAAGAAACAATCTCCTAGAAGATAAAGTTCGTAATAATTCAAATTTTTCAGATTTAACAGTAGATTTTTTTACTGCATACAGCAGACAATATAAACAGATATGCTCAATAATTAAGAAAAAATTGGATATTCTAGATAGAGACAAACTACTGAATAAAGAAGTGATAGAAAATGTAAAATTTGTTTAAAAAAAGGCATATACTTTAGGTGATGGCCTTAAAAGACACTTTGACAATAAAACAAGTACCCCAGAAAGAACTTGGCTGGAAGCAAAAAAGGGATTCTATAAGTGTGGCACTAAACCCTGCAAATCTTATGAATATGTAGATGTAGATACCAATTTTGTGTCCAGCCAAATGGGAAATTCCAATAGCCAAAAGGCTATTGACCATATACCCAAACTTCTAGCAGGGGGCAATAGACATGCCAAACTTATTGGATATTTTCAATACACTCAGGAGCCCCAGGAGGGATAAATGAAAAATCAGATATTAAATTGTATGTAGGGCAGTAATATTGTTCAGGCATTTGCTTATCAAATAGCTAGACTTGATTCTGGATTATGCAAGTGACATTTACCCTTAATATAGTGAGAGATTGCACACATACATTTTTATTTTTATTTTCACTTCAGTTATATGCTCACTTTAATTTAGAGGACAAAATCACAAAATATGTAGTGTTTTTTTAAGGCATTATTTTTTGCATCACTCATTAACACTTATAAACAAAAAGAACGACAACAATACATACATATTTGTTAAAAATTATAATTACAAAAGTATGTCGTCGTTCTCAAAGGCACTATAATTTGTATTATTTTTTTAAATTTATATATAAAAAAACAAACAAACAAAAAACATATTTGTTAAACATAGTATGGACGAATATGTGAATAATATTCACAATTAATTAATATGTACACTTTACACATACATTTTTTATTATTAGTATTTCATTTTCACAAGTGATTTTTCATATGATTATTTATGACAAAGTTTTTATTTGGCCACTAGTGTTGATCATCTTTTTGTTAAATTCATAAAATTCATAAATAGATTAATACATTTACTTTAAGACACACAGGGGTCTATTTATCAAGCTCTGAATGGAGCTTGATGCCCCGTGTTTCTGGCGAGCCTTCAGGCCGGATATCAACCTGATCCAATATGATTGGCCTGCGAATCTGCAGGGGGCAGCATTGCACCAGTCATTCACAAGAACTGCTGGTGCAATTATAAATGCTGACAGCGTATGCTGTCGGCATTTATCGATGTGCGGCGAACATGGTTCGCTATAGTGGATCATGTCCATCCGCACAATGATAAAAGGACCCCACAGTCTTCTACAGAAATCTGCTTTTAAAAAATCTATAAATATAGAGGGGGGTAGTTATCAAGCCGTCTACTTTTCTGGCTTCGCCGGCCCAATACGTCCGCCTAAGCTCGCCTACCTTTGCCGATGCGGACCTTGAATACGTTCGCCTAAGTTATCAAAAAAAGCTGTCAAAAAGCCTCGGGGCGATGAGCAGCGGACTGTGACAGTTATCACTCATCCGATCTCGCTGCCCTTCGGCTTTTTCCCAGCTTTATTGCTAGCCTGTCACTAAGCACTCACACTAAACTACACTGTTCTACCCCCTATACCGGCGCCCCCGGAGGCCCCCGCAACTAAATAAAGTTACTAACCCCTAAACCGCCGCTCCTAGACCCTGCCGCAAGTCTTATAAATGTATTAACCCCTAAACCGCCGCTTCCGGACACCGCTGCCACCTACATTATACCTAGTAACCCCTATCCGGCCCCCCCTATACCGTCGCCCTCTATTATAAAATTATTAACCCCTATCCTGCTGATCCCGCACCTCTCCGCAACTAAATAAATAGTTTAACCCCTAAACCGCCGCTCCATGAACCCGCCGCAACCTATATTAAACCTATTAACCCCTATCCTGCCCCCCCTACACCGTCGCCACCTATAATAAATTTATTAACCCCTATCCTGCCCCCCACTACGCCGCCGCCACTGTAATAAAATGATTAACCCCTAAACCTAAGTCTAACCCTAACCATAACGCCCCCCTAACTTAAATATTAATTAAATAAATCTAAATAAATTAACTCTTATTAACTAAATGAATCCTATTTAAAACTAAATACTTACTTATAAAATAAACCCTAATATAGCTACAATATAAATAATAATTATATTCTAGCTATCTTAGGATTTATTTTTATTTTACAGGTACCTTTCAATTTATTTTAACCATGTACAATAACTATTAAATAGTTATTAACTATTTAATAGCTTACCTAGCTAAAATAAAGAGAAATGTACCTGTGAAATAAATCCTAACCTAAGTTACTATTACACCTAACACTACACTATACTTTAAAAAATTATTCCTATTTAAAAATTAATACTTACCTGTAAAATAAACCCTAAGATAGCTACAATATAATTAATAATTATATTATAGCTATTTTAGGATTTATATTTATTTTACAGGTAACTTTGTATTTATTTTAGCTAGTTAGAATAGTTATTAAATAGTTATTAACTATTTAATAACTACCTAGCTAAAAGAAATACAAAATTACCTGTAAAATAAATCCTAACCTAAGTTACAATTAAACCTAATACTACACTATCATTAAATTAACTAAATAAACTACCTACAAATAACTACAATTAAATACAATTACATAAACTAACTAAAGTACAAAAAATAAAAAAAGCTAAGTTACAAAAAATAAAAAATTAAGTTACAAACATGTTAAAAATATTACAACAATTTTAAGCTACTTACACCTAATCTAAGCCCCCTAATAAAATAATAAACCCCCCAAAATAAAAAAAATCCCTACCCTATTCTAAATTAAATAAATTTCAAAGCTCTTTTACCTTACCAGCCCTTAAAAGGGCCATTTGTGGGGGCATGCCCCAAAAAGTTCAGCTCTTTTGCCTGTAAAAGAAAAATACAACCCCCCCCAACATTAAAACCCACCACCCACATACCCCTAATCTAACCCAAACCCCCCTTACAAAAACCTAACACTAATCCCCTGAAGATCATCCTACCTTGAGTCGTCTTCACTCAGCCGAGCCACCGATGGAACTGAAGAGGACATCCGGAGCGGAAGAAGTTAATCCTCCAAGCGGCGCTGAAGAAATCTTCCATCCGATGAAGTCATCATCCAGGCGGCGCTGAAGAAGTCTTCGATCCAGCCGATGTCATCTTCAAAGAGGCGCTGAAGAGGTCTTCTATCCGGGCGAAGTCATCTTCCAAGCCGGGTCTTGAATCTTCCTTCCGCCGACGCGGAACCACCTTCTTCACCGACGGACTACGACGAATGACGGCTCCTTTAAGGGACGTCATCCAAGATGGCGTCCCCTCAATTCCGATTGGCTGATAGGATTCTATCAGCCAATCGGAATTAAGGTAGGAAAATCTGATTGGCTGATGGAATCAGCCAATCAAATTCAAGTTCAATCCGATTGGCTGATCTAATCAGCCAATCAGATTGAGCTCGCATTCTATTGGCTGATCGGAACAGCCAATAGAATGCGAGCTCAATCTGATTGGCTGATTCCATCAGCCAATCAGATTTTTCCTACCTTAATTCCTTAAGGGCTGGTAAGGTAAAAGAGCTTTGAAATGTATTTAATTTAGAATAGGGTAGGGATTTTTTTTATTTTGGGGGGGTTTGTTATTTTATTAGGGGGCTTAGATTAGGTGTAAGTAGCTTAAAATTGTTGTAATATTTTTAACATGTTTGTAACTTAATTTTTTATTTTTTGTAACTTAGCTTTTTTTATTTTTTGTACTTTAGTTAGTTTATGTAATTGTATTTAATTGTAGTTATTTGTAGGTAGTTTATTTAGTTAATTTAATGATAGTGTAGTATTAGGTTTAATTGTAACTTAGGTTAGGATTTATTTTACAGGTAATTTTGTATTTCTTTTAGCTAGGTAGTTATTAAATAGTTAATAACTATTTAATAACTATTCTAACTAGCTAAAATAAATACAAAGTTACCTGTAAAATAAATATAAATCCTAAGATAGCTATAATATAATTATTAATTATATTGTAGCTATCTTAGGGTTTATTTTACAGGTAAGTATTTATTTTTAAATAGGAATAATTTATTAAAGTATAGTGTAGTGTTAGGTGTAATTGTAACTTAGGTTAGGATTTATTTCACAGGTACATTTCTCTTTATTTTAGCTAGGTAAGCTATTAAATAGTTAATAACTATTTAATAGTTATTGTACATGGTTAAAATAAATTGAAAGTTACCTGTAAAATAAATATAAATCCTAAGATAGCTGGAATATAATTATTATTTATATTGTAGCTATATTAGGGTTTATTTTAAAGGTAAGTATTTAGTTTTAAATAGGATTCATTTAGTTAATAAGAGTTAATTTATTTAGATTTATTTAATTAATATTTAAGTTAGGGGGGCGTTAGGGTTAGGGTTAGACTTAGGTTTAGGGGTTAATCATTTTATTACAGTGGTGGCGGCGTAGTGGGGGGCAGGATAGGGGTTAATAAATTTATTATAGGTGGCGACGGTGTAGGGGGGCAGGATAGGGGTTAATACATTTAATATAGGTTGCGGCGGGTTCAGGGAGCGGCGGTTTAGGGGTTAATACATTTATTATAGTTGCGGTGGGCTCCGGGAGCGGCGGTTTAGGGGTTAATATGTATAGAGTAGCTTGCGGTGGGCTCCGGGAGCGGCGGTTTAGGGGGTAATAACTTTATTTAGTTGCGGCGGTGTAGGGGGGTCAGATTAGTGGTGTTTAGACTCTGGGTACATGTTAGGGTGTTAGGTGTAGACAGCTCCCATAGAAATCAATGGGATGTCTGTCAGCAGCGAACTTGTACTTTCGCTATGGTCAGACTCCCATTGATTCCTATGGGATCCGCCGCCTCCAGGCTGGCGCTTTGAAAACCAGGTACGCTGGGCCGTAAAAGTGCCGAGCGTACCTGCTAGTTTTTTGATAGCTAGCAAAAGTAGTGAGAATGTGCCGCACTTGTGTGCGGAACATCTGGAGTGACGTAAGAATTGATCTGTGTCGGACTGAGTCCGGCGGATCGAAGTTTACGTCACAAAATTCTACTTTTGCCAGTCTCGAGCCTTTGATAACTAAGGCGAATCAGCCTCGCCACAAATACGCTGCGGAATTCCAGCGTATTTGAGGTTGACGGCTTGATAACTAGGCCCCATAGTCTAAATGATAGTATCTTCTGACTAGTAACAATAATGTTTATAGAGACTGGTTTCAAATATCTGCAACTCCACTAAAGCTATATACAATTATGTTGCAGTCTAATACCAGCATCTATTTACTGTTCAGTCAATATTTACGTTGGGCAGAAATGCCAAAAAGATGCTACATCTATAAATTGTTTCTTAGGGGCCGAATTATCAAGCTCCAAATGGAGCTTGAGGCCCCTGTTTCTGCGTGAGTCTTTAGGCTCGCCGGAAACAGTAGTTATGAAGCAGCGGTCTAAAGAACTGCTTGTGCAATGATAAATGTTGACAGCATATGCTGTCGGCATTTATCGTTGTGCGGCGGGCATGATACGCTACATCTTATCATGTGTGTCTGCACTTTAGTAAATCGGCCTCTAAGTCTCCACTTTTCAACCACAGAAACATCAGAAAGCTCTGAGCTGCAAATTTAAATAAAAGTGTTTGATTATCTCAATATAACAATTCAAGTTTCATCTGAAAGATACTTCACATTAAACATTTATTTGTCAATAACCCGATCGAATATTTGTCGTATTCGATCGGGTTGAATTGTGGCGAGTCCTGTCCGCCTGCTCAGAGCAGATGGACAGGGTTATGGAGCAGCAGTCTTTAGACCGCTGCTTCATAACTGCTGTTTCTGGTGAGTCTGAAGTCTCGCCAGAAACACGGGCCCACAAGCTCCACACGGAGCTTGATAAATGGGCCTCAAAATGTATGTTGCTAATTATGTTTTCTATAAACATGAGGTTTTATTAAAAGAAACCTAATTGTAGGTGGGTATTTTCGAGCATACACCAAGAAGGAAGAATACTGGAACAAAATAAAAACAGGCACAGTCCAACTCAAGTTAAAAAACATTTAATGCAATGTAAGTGCACACATAACAAAATGGCAACTTACTAGCGTTCAAAATAATAAAATGACATAAGAATCAGTGCAATCACTCCGGTTCTATCTGTGCCTTAGTAGGATGTCCCAAGCTCTCTCACTAAATCAGCCATGTATAAAGTCTGTAATTGGCACTGAGGATCACTTGGAACAGGTCCAGAATGTGCAGGTAGGTTATATCAGTCCTCTCTACGCGTTTCATCTGAGTATGCTTAGGCTTTTTAAGAGTCAATAGTGTTTCGCACAGAGGCTCCAACTAGCTTTTAAATGGGCCAATGCACAATCTGCTAACAAAAACTGGCCAATAACATGTTGCGCTACACCTATAACCAATAAAACAATCGTGCAGGTTATAGGAATATAGCAACATTACGATAATGTACAGAATAAAACAAACAAAAAATACAGAGACATGCATCTGTGATTGTTGCCCAATATAATTAGTACTTAGTTGTACAGCAAATGGGCAAATGTAAAACCGCCACAAACTCTGTATCATAAGCCCTCTAATGTTAATACTCGAAGCATATCATACATATAAATCTAGAGCATGTTGTCACTATGGATCCCTAGAGATCCTTACAAATTGAATACAAACATCATAATATCCACATAATATTCACATAAAATGATTATAAAAATTCCCATATTGAAATATATTAAAATACACACATATATATACTCATCAAAAAGACCTATATATTAAAAAGAGAAAGTGTAAAGGTGACCAATGCCCCTATTCAGCTAATCTTTCAACTGAGATAAAGAGCATCTGTAAGGAATCCCACTGATGTCTACATAAATACCTGAAGGTCAAGTTCAATGTTTAGTCCTTGAGGATGCATGGCATTATGTTGGTAAATCTAATAAGACTCCCTGCGTCTCAAGGTAAGTAATCATTAGGGAATCTGTTAGGTGGTATCCAATCGATGACCTTAATTTTAAGGCATATGGGGTCCATATTGTGATGAATTCTGAAATGTTCAGAGACACTGAGTTTTGAGTCCAGCTTTAATGTTATTGACATGTTCATTCAGCCTAGTGCGTACATTTCTCTTGGTTCTACCAATATAAATTAAATTGCAGCTGTAGCTAAGGAAGTAACGCGTAGAGAGGACTGATATAACCTACCTGCACATTCCAGATCTGTTCCAAGTGATCCTCGGTGCCCGATTCCAGACTTTATTCATACACGGCTGAGGTGGTTAGAGCGCCTGGGACATCCTACTAAGGCACGGATAGGACCAGAGTGATTGCACTGATTCTTATGTGCTTTTATTATTTTAAACGTTGGTAAGTTGCCATTTTGTTATGTGTCCACTTACATTGCATTAAATGTTTTTTCACTTGAGTCGGGCTGCACCTGTTTTTATTTTGTTCCAGTATTTCACTAAAAATGCTTGTGCAATGATAAATGCCGACAATGTAAGCTGTGAGCATTTATCGATGTGCGGCGGACATGATCGGCTACAGCAGATTATGTCCGTTCGCACGATACTTTGGCCCCTTTTTCACTGTATACTTACAATGCTTTTTAATGCACTAAAGGAAGGTCTATATGCACATGTATAGACATGTATACAAACACGCATACACTTATTTAGACAGATATGCATACATACACACAATGGAGCCCATATCCACTCAAACACTTTGCCATGTACCATATCCCTTTTTAAAATCTATTTTTAATATAAAAGTGTATGAATAAGTATAAATTTATATTAATGTGGGTTTTTTTTTTTTTTTTTTTTTTTAAACCCTTACACTTTACTTCAGGTCTCAAGTCTCATATTCTAGAGTGCAACCAATAACTTTCAATTTGTAATATGAGCACTATTTAGCGCGGTTATGATATCCATTGAAGGGATAGGTTGAGCTAAAGCGATCTCGGACGTACTAACCCTTCTCTGGTAAATGGGATTTACCATGGACTTGTAATATCAAGTTGTGATATATATGTATGTGTGTGTGTATAAAATCTCAAATAAAACAGGATGCACTCTCTAGATTTACAACATCCCAGATTGTGTTGTATATTGTGTATATATATATATATATATATATATATATATATATATATATATATATATATATATACACACACTGTATATATATATATACACTGTATATATATATATATATATACACTGTATATATATATATATATATATATATATATATATATATATATATATATATATATATATATATATATATATAAAAAAATCTCCTTTACAGCTTTTATTCCCAGTCAAATCTTGATCTACTGTTTGTTCTGACCTTACCTAATGTGAAAGCCATGCTTTTCTTTTATCTCAAAGATTTGACTATCTCAGGCATGCTTTAATTTTCTTTTCTTTTTTTTTCCGTATTAACTCACTCAGTCTTAAATGATGGCTTTAAAAGGATCTTGTACTTTCTAGTGTAAATCAGGACTAATCTGTCCAAGTCATATGTAGACAATAAAGACCTTATATTAGATCACAGCTTTTACAATGATAGCTGATTCTATTTTCTCCTGGTAAGGGTTTAATGCATACTTTTCAATCTGCTCACGTCCCTTACAAATGTCAGAGTGAGCTAAATCAGTGAGACTTTAAGCATGAAGCATTTGTTTGCAGATTCCTGCTTTGTAATGGAATTGATATTTTCATATCTTATCGTGCTGTTGACCATGTTCAAGAGAAAACAAAAGCTAAGTGATATCCCCAAGGGAATATGAGAGATATTTGTAAGTTAAAGAAGCCTTGTCAGCTTATGTTGCTTTTTTATCCAGAACATAACGTAAATCAGTCGGAACTAGCTAAACTACTCAAAATAATAAAACCTCAAACACACTGTCTTAAACATTTACAAATGGTTTCACTATATTTTATTATTTCCTATATATAATCAGGGTTAAAGTGTGAGACATATCGTCAGTAAAATATTTCTAAAGTAAAAAATTAAATTGTTTTAACTGGAAATTAATCTAAGCAGATTTTCTTTTTTTTTTGCCTGTTGTCCCTTTGTTTATTCTTTGTGTCTGGTTATGTGTGCCCTGCCAACATTATTATTATTTATTATTATTATTTATAATGCAGGACTGGATGCATTAGATTACACAAGTAGGGGCCAGATTACAAGTGGAGCGCTAAATATTGCTTTCATGAAAACAATATTTGTGCTCCACTGTGTAATACCAGTGCACTCTTATGTTAACAGCAATGCAAGCTCCAGTTAGCATTCCAGGGAAGCATTGCGCACATGAGAGCACTCTTCCATAGGCTCGAATGGGAGCCTCGTTCTGATGCCGTCTGATATCTATATTTATGTGTTAAGCTTTTTGTGCTAGTCGCGTTGCGCTGATATTACAACTTCCAAAAAAACCTTATTTTGCGCTACAGGTAACCCGAATAGCAAGAAAAACTAACTTAAGTTTTCGTGTACATGGATTCCCCCATAGAAATGAATGGAGATCAAAATTAAAGAAATCTAACACCTTACTCTCGTGCTAACCTGAAATATCATAAGCCCCTAGCCTAATAACCCCTAAAACACCAGATAGCCCACCGCAAAGTTCCCACTACACTATTAACCCCTAAACTGCCATCCCCCACAACGTAAAGTATTTAACATCTAAATCCCCTAACCTGGCACTCCCTAACTTAACCCAAATTAAAATACCCCTAAGTTTACAAAAAAAAACGACCTTAAAAAAATTACCTGTAAAATTAAAAAAAACCTAATCTTACCTTTAAAAATAAAAAAACTAACTTTACAAAAAATAACAAGTCTAACAATACAGAAAATTAAAAAAGTAATTACCAATGTAAAATAATATGTAATCCTACTCTAATACCCCCCACAAAAATACCACAACATATAAAAGCCCTATTCTAAAACTAAACTACTAATAGCCCTTAAAAGGGCCTTTTGTAGGGCATTGCCCTAAAGCAATCAGCTCTTTTTAATAAAAAAACAAAAACAACCCCCTAAAGTATAAAAATCTAACAAAAAAAGCTTTGCATTGTGGGGGGGCAGTTTAGGGGTTAATAGTTCTATTTAGTGTTTGCAATGTGGTGGATGTCAGTTTAGGGGTTAATAGCTCTGTTTCGTGTTTGTGATGTGGGGGAATGGAAGTTTAGGGGTTAATAATTTATTTCTGAGTTTAACTGTATTTTGTAATGTATTTTTTATGTGCTTTGTGCAACTTTTTTAGTTTCAGAAAACAGTTAACCACAGCTCTGAGATCACGGTTAGAATTGAATCATAAAAGGCACTGTCAAATATATTTTAGTTGAATTCTATATAACAAATGGATATTCACTACTGAATAAATATCTGTAAATAATCCATAGAATATATCTTTATATTTTACAATAGCCGGACAGATAGGTCAGCAGCCGGACAGATAGGTCAGCATGCTAAAGCACTGTGGCTGAGCTCTGAAGCAACCCAAGGGTTGCAGGTTTGATCCCCGGCGAGGTCCACTCAGCCTTTCATTCTTCCAAAGTTGATAAATTGAGCAGCGCTTTGAGACCCTTACGGGTGATTAGCCACGCTTTACAAGTACCCAATACATACATACAATATGTTTATTCATTTTAAATAATTTATATTACGTTTTTAAAATATTATGTGTAATATTTCAATATGGTTCCTTTAGAATACTAAAATCTCCATCGGCTAGATTTAGAGTTTTGTCGGTAAGGACCCGCGTAGCTAACGCCGGCTTTTTTCTGGCCGCACCATAAAAATAACTCTGGTATTGAGAGTCCACATAAAGGCTGCGTTAGGCTCCAAAAAAGGATTGTAGAGCATATTTAACGCAGCTTCAACTCTCGATACCAGAGTTGCTTACGGACGCGGCCAGCCTAAAAAACGTGCTCGTGCACGATTCCCCCATAGGAAACAATGGGGCTGTTTGAGCTGAAAAAAAACCTAACACCTGCAAAAAAGCCGCGTTCAGCTCCTAACGCAGCCCCATTGTTTGCTATGCGGAAACACTTCCTACGTCTGCACCTAACACTCTAACATGTACCCCGAGTCTAAACACCCCTAACCTTACACTTATTAACCTCTAATCTGCCGCCCCCGCTATCGCTGACCCCTGCATATTATTATTAACCCCTAATCTGCCGCTCCGTAAACCGCCGCTACTTACATTATCCCTATGTACCCCTAATCTGCTGTCCTAACATCGCCGACCCCTATATTATATTTATTAACCCCTAATCTGCCCCCCACAACGTCGCCTCCACCTGCCTCCACTTATTAACCCCTAATCTGCCGACCGGACCTGAGCGCTACTATAATAAAGTTATTAACCCCTAATCCGCCTCACTAACCCTATAAAAAATAGTATTAACCCGTAATCTGCCCTCCCTAACATCGCCGACACCTAACTTCAATTATTAACCCCTAATCTGCTGACTGGAGCTCACCGCTATTCTAATAAATGTATTAACCCCTAAAGCTAAGTCTAACCCTAACACTAACACCCCCTAAATTAAATATAATTTACATCTAACGAAATTAATTATCTCTTATTAAATAAATTATTCCTATTTAAAGCTAAATACTTACCTGTAAAATAAATCCTAATATAGCTACACTATAAATTATAATTATATCATAGCTATTTTAGGATTAATATTTATTTTACAGGTAACTTTGTAATTATTTTAACCAGGTACAATAGCTATTAAATAGTTAATAACTATTTAATAGTTACCTAGTTAAAATAATAACAAAATTACCTGTAAAATAAATCCTAACCTAAGTTACAATTAAACCTAACACTACACTATCATTAAATTAATTAAATAAAATATCTACAATTACCTACAATTAAACCTAACACTACACTATCAATACATTAATTAAATACAATATCTACAAATAACTACAATGAAATAAACTAACTAAAGTACAAAAAATAAAAAAGAACTAAGTTACAAAAAATAAAAAAATATTTACAAACATAAGGAAAATCTTACAAAAATTTTAAACTAATTACACCTACTCTAAGCCCCCTAATAAAATAACAAAGCCCCCCAAAATAAAAAATGCCCTACCCTATTCTAAATTACTAAAGTTCAAAGCTCTTTTACCTTACCAGCCCTGAACAGGGCCCTTTGCGGGGCATGCCCCAAGAAGTTCAGCTCTTTTGCCTGTAAAAAAAAAACATACAATACCCCCCCCAACATTACAACCCACCACCCACATACCCCAATCTAACCCAAACCCCCCTTAAATAAACCTAACACTAAGACCCTGAAGATCATCCTACCTTGTCTTCACCATACCAGGTTCACCGATCCGTCCTGGCTCCAAAATCTTCATCCAACCCAAGCGGGGGCTGGTGATCAATCTTCCGGCGGCTGAAGAGGTCCAGAAGAGGCTCCAAAGTCTTCATCCTATCCGGGAAGAAGAGTAGATCCGGACCGGCAACCATCATCTTCCAAGCGGCATCTTCTATCTTCATCCGATGAGGACCGGCTCCATCCTGAAGACCTCCACCGCGGACCCATCTTCATCCGGCGACGTCCAACTGAAGAATGACGGTTCCTTTAAGGGACGTCATCCAAGATGGCGTCCCTCGAATTCCAATTGGCTGATAGGATTCTATCAGCCAATCGGAATTAAGGTAGGAATATTCTGATTGGCTGATGGAATCATCTTGGATGACGGGATACCATTACTGACAAAAGTTCCATATATAGACTAAAATGTATTAAACATATGATAACATTGATCTCATAATTTAAAGGGACGGTAAAGTCAAAATTAAACTTTCATGATTAGATAGAGCAAGTGATTTTAAACAACTATTAATTGACTGCTATTATATAATTTATTTTGTTCCCTTGGTATCCTTTGTTGAAAAGAATACCTAGGTAGACTCAGTAGAAGCAATGCACCACTGGAAGCAAGCTGCTTATTGAGGACTGCAAATAAATACCTCTTGTTGTTACTGCTCTTTCAACAATACCAAGAGAATGAAGCAAATTTGAATCATACATTTCTTTTGGAGGTTTCCTAACACTGGATAATTGTATAAGAGGACAGTGGCAGACAACTTTACAGAGTCAACCCCAGGAGATTAAGAAGTTGACAATGGTAGCTTCCTTAACACAAAAGGGCCTATTTATCAAAGTGTCAACTATGTTGTATTCACCGGCATCAATACGCTTGCCAGACATCGCTGCCGTGGATCTGAATATGATACCCTTATTTATCAAAAAAGACGTCAATAACATGCACGTCAAGTACGGTGTGAAGAGCATCGGACTGGTGTTAACTAACAGTCATCGATGTTGCGGTTATTCAGGTTTTTCCAAACTTTATTTATATCATTTCATTACTGTCCATGAACAAGCACATTTCTCTAAATTTAATCTTTTATTTTTCATCTGTTAATGTCCAAGAAATAAATTGATTTATACCTCAACAAACAATATCTCATAGAAAGTTATTTTTTATAAGTAATTGTTATATGATACTTTCACATAAATTAATATGTATTTGTATTTCTAGAAGTCATATTTTTTTTTTTTTTTTTTAATTATTTTTATTGAGGGAAAAATGTCGGCAAACAAGTCAAACAATTGAGCAATATACAGTCGCCTGCAAAGAGAAACAATAACAAGGAAACATATATAGTATACATTATAGGCTGCATAAACCAAGGTTAATAATATCAATTGTACTATTGCAAGACAAAGTAGATAGATGCCAATGAAAATCGTAACCTTCTCTGCAAAAATATGAGGCCTCACCAGGGTCTCAAACCATGAAAAGAAAGAATAAACATTTGTAGAAGGCTACCTAAAATAGGGTAGATCTATTACAGATCTTTTAGCATTCACCTCAGATTGTACATTTTCATGATGTTATAACTGGTAACTAATAATACAGTAATACAATTTTAACGGTGTATAAGTAGGGTGGACTTTAAATTGAGTAGGTTTAAGACTGGGAGAGTTGTTAGATTTAAAACTTTTAACTCAATTTGTAAGGGAAGCTGATCATTTTAATTATGCTAAAGGCAAAAAAAAAGAGGGGTAAAACCATTGCTGTGGGAAAATGAAAAGCTGCAAGTAAAAAAAAAGTAGAGATGGTTGCGGTACTAGTTAGAGAGACCGCGTAGATAGTCCTCCTGAATTAGGAGGCACATTATGGTGGGGGGGGAGGGGGGGAGGTGGTATGGTGGAGATAAGGTGGTCACTATAGCGTACTAAGTTATTGGTATAGTAATTAGATGATAGGTTAAGATTATACCTAGGTCAAGGAAGCCATGGGTTCTGTATTAACAAAATTGGCGAAATGAATGGGACTTATGCGCAATGTAGTGTATAGGGAGGGCATAAGTGGTGATTGTAGAGATGCAGGACCTGCCTGCACTAGAGGCACTATGTTAAGCTGCAAAATTAAAACATTGCGTCATAGTGTGTCTATATCTATACTAGCAAGTTGTAAGTCCACACTCTATGTCCTGGAATAGGTCAGGAGAGCGCTCAGTAAGATGCCCACAGACTAAAAATGCTGAGTTGGTAAATATGTGAGTGGCTTGACTTACTGACTGGGGTAAATATAAGAACAGAGAAGCCAGCATGTGTACATGTAAATGTGAACATGCTGTTTGGCCTGCAAGTAACTACAAAGGAAGTAAAAAGGTTGTGGATAAAGTAATTAGCATATGTGATTTAAATACTAAAGTGTTCACTATGGGTTGGAGAGGAAGTAACATAGTAAAATGAGAGGCAGCAAATGCAGAGCGGGCAGACCATAGAGGTGCAGGGGTGCAGGGCAGTATGATCGCATGTAAAACCTCTTAAACAGAGTAGTAAGCAAGAAGAAAACAAAAATAGGCTGACTACCTAGTAAGGCAGTGGTATTTCTGGAATATGAGAGCCTAGTTCTGGTTTTAATGTTGGGAGCACAGCTGGAGCTCTATCATAAAGCACAGTGTAATCAACGCTCAAGTGTGGTAATTTGCATACTGATGGAAAAATTGGACCAAAATGATGCTGTGGAGCTGTAAGTGTATAAGATATAGACGTCTCGCTGCCCCGGCCGCAGGCCGCGGAACGTCACACAGGAAGATTACAAACATACAACTGTTATGTGAGGAGGTATTTAAAATATATTAAAAACATGGTAGGTGCAAATAAACAGTAAGGGCCTATATATAAAATGTAATGATCATGAAGGGGCAAAGGCTTGTGAGAGGTATAGGAGACAAATTGTCAATATAACACCCCAACATGATGGTATCCAACTGCAAGCAACAAAGTGCTCATATCCCATATGCAGGCTATTATAAATGATACAACATATTTAGAGCATCAGGTGTATAAAACCACAAGTATCCTAGAGACACATAAATAACACACAGGAACTGTAACAAACAGGATTCTCCAGCATGCGGTACAGGAGCATAGCAAATTCTCACTGGCAAATGAATGCTAACAAGATGTAGAACATGCGTATAACATTTTTGGGTCATGAGTAGCCTAAGAGAATCAACAAATACTGTAGTGCATTGGACTTATCTCACAAACATAGGCTGCCAAACTGTGAAAAGGTAGGCTCATCTTTAATGAGCTATAGTGTCATAAGAGTTACAGTCTTCAAAAAACTGCCTATTATTGTATATGGTGGCTGCTTCCTCAGCAACTATTGCGTGCTATGTCCCAGAGCAGGCTCAACTGCAGAACAGTCCTGAAAAATATAAACTCATCTGCCCCAGAATATTTTACTGCTGCAGGGGTCCAGCCGGGAATGTAAGCACAATAAGCAGTCCCACTAGTTAGTGTGCGAGAGATTGTTCAGTTTCAAAGTGGGTGTCATAAATGCTGCAGACCAAAAGCTGCTAGCATAATCATAGGGAACTCCGGATTATCCGATGCCCCTTCTCAAGCTATGCCTCCAGGGTCCCATTTTAATGTCAATAAATGTATGCAGCTGTGATACCTAGAATGTTCAGCGGGTTGTAAAGCAATAGAGCCAAATCTCCGTTCTAGGATCTCCATGACAGAAATGTTTGCAGCTCTGATAGACCGCTGCAGATGCTTCTCTGTCTCCCTCTGTTCACGAAAAGGAACTGCGGCGTGAACTCTCTTGGGTGTCTGAACCCCTCTTGCAGGACCCAATGTAGGGATTAGTTGTACAACGGCGTCGCCAGTATCTCTGATCTTCTGTAGGTCGGTGTCGTGTAAAGCAAAAGTCGTGGTCACAAGGTTTACCTCCCCCTCATCGGGCTCCCAAACAGAAGTAGGCAAATCTGTTATCCGATCGACGGGTTCACTTGGGCGCTGAAGATCCGCAATGCAGTCACCCGCATCATCCGCCAAAGTCAGAATAGGGAGTAGGTCTAATCGAGGTGTACAGGTGTCGACAGATCTGAATGCCCCATAAAGCGAAAGTTCCAGTGCGGCGTGGTGTTCCGCAAGTATATAACGTAGGGCTTCTAGTAGATTTTTAGCTTCCGTCATACTGATCTTGGGTAACAGGCTTTTAGGTGATCACACTGTGGGGTATTCGGCTTCAATGCGGTGTATAGGCCCAAAGCCTCTAGAATTGCTAGTCCTCAAAGATGGCCGCTGTATATGCA
Source organism: Bombina bombina (assembly GCF_027579735.1). Classification (NCBI taxonomy): domain Eukaryota; kingdom Metazoa; phylum Chordata; class Amphibia; order Anura; family Bombinatoridae; genus Bombina; species Bombina bombina. The sequence goes on along the minus strand of NC_069499.1, from coordinate 1,209,650,585 downwards.
ATAGGAGAACCAGCTTCAGTTCTTGGTGCGGCACAGCTGTAACAGGATACAAGTTTAGCGCTTCCTAGACATCAAGAAGGGGTTTAGAAAGGCTTCATGGCTTTGTGCAAGGCTCAGCTAGGTTCTGAATGACATGCAAGATTTATTATAAATTTAGTATTGCTGGAGCCATGTTAATGTGCGACCGCTCCTGTTAGCTGCTGGCTCCGCCCCCCGAAGTCATATTTTTTTTAATTATTATTAATGCTAGAATTTGTACATATATCCTTGCACATACGAGTGTATGTGTGTGTGTATATATATATATATATATATATATATATATATATATATATCGAAAGTCAAATAGCCTGTAGCCCAGCACTCCAACCAGGTGGAACAGCCACGACCTGGGTGCAATCCTTATGAGTAATGAATGTAGATATCAGTGTAGAAGAAGGGCACTCTCAGGATTTGTATAGAAGAAAAATATTTTCTTTATTCTTGAATCATTAATACATGGTCGACGTTTCGGCCCTCAGTTGGGCCTTCATCAGGACAAGTATAATCTGTAAGACATACATAGAGACAAATACTAGAAACATAGTTCAACTGAAACAACACACAAAGTGAAACAAACAACCTATATCACCATCACCAATACATATAAAAACTGACTATGCAGTCAGAGAAGGAAATCATCCAACATCCAACAAAGGATACCCAAAGAACAAAACCAGTCAACAACAGAGCAGAAATACAAAAAAGAAAGTTCTGTACAGAAATAACAAAAGTAGCCACAGACTTGCAAAAATAGTGTGATCACAACCACACAAATAATATATATCTATATGCATAACTGAGCATTTGGGCAGAATAAAAACTAAATAATACAAATATTAATATAAATATTGGTCAATACAAATTGTGCAAACACTGAAAAATACTGGGAACCAGGCTTGTTATAGGAAAAAAAGGAAGAAACATATACAATTATCAGAATAAGCCAGCTGGACATGGGAACTAATATAGAAAGGGCAACAACAATGGATGCGTAGAGAGCATGTTGAATATGTACCCCAGCATGTAAAACTGAAAAAGGCAGAACGCTACAGGCTTCATTAGTGTCAGAATTATACATAGAGTCATAGCAGGTGAATGTAACAGGTACTATACTTTCGCTAGATGGGGAACAAGTGAAGACTGGGTCCCACATAGTAAAACAACAAAAGCACAAACTAGAATGCATGAAAAGCAATAGCAAAAGTAGTTGCAGACAGAACGCCTATATACACACAGCCAATTACCGCGTGGCTCAAAACTATAACACACAGCAATATATGCGATACGTCAAGAGGGTACAACAATGATAATGACACAGATCCGGGCCGTGCTACACAAAATCGGAAACATTGATAAACAGAAAATTAAATACCTTGCAGCTGCCGAGTGGCAAAGATCACAGATCCAAATAGACGAGTAGAGTTAGATCCAAAGCTACGCCATAAATAGGGGGAGCCATAAAGGCAATCAGTATGTGATACGGTAAGCCCAGCCAACGCCTTACGTTGTTATGACAACCAAACAGCTGTTCGTGAGGAACATTACAATACACCTAACACCAGGTTATCAGGGGAACAAAAAACAGCAACCCGGTGAGTGTAGTAAACAGATACAATGTCAGCATACACTCACAGACATTACGGAAACCAAACCTTCATAGCAAACATACTCTCAAGTCCCACCGCAAATTGTAAAAGCATAAATAAAACAGATAATCCAAAAATGTAGGTGCAGGCATATGAAAATGTATGAACACTGTACTCAAAAGTATATAGGAAAACACCTGAGGATATTGAGTGCGAGTATGCAAGAGAGGAAAGATCTGCACAAAAGGGGCTCATAGCTCAGACATAGGCAGCATTAATGAGTGCACAAAACAGGGAGTTCCAACAACATGGAACCACTGTATATCCAGAGTGCACACTCGTCAACAATAGAACGCACCCATCTGGTGCAAAAAAATGTATGTCATATCTAATATGGACACCAGCAGATTCCAAAGCAGAGGGCAAATAATCTAAACTTAGATATGGAAGCTCCGACTGGCGCATATAATCAAATTTGTGTAACCCCACAGCAGATTACATGTACGTATACGACATGTGCCAACAAAATGTATGTCATATCTGTTAAGGACAGCAGCAGATACCAAAGCAGAGGGCAAATAATCTAAACTTAGATATGGAAGCCCCGACTGGCGCATATAATGAAATTTGTGTAAACCCACAGAAGATTACATATACATATATGACATGTGCCACATCATTAAATATACAATCAAGAGAATAACGACGATTAGGGAACAGAGGGGATGGCCAGGGTGGTAGTAAAGTGCACCAACATCAAGGGCATACAAATGATTCAAACATGCACCAAAGATAGGAGAAGCCAAACATGTCACACCATAGTGCTAGATGGAAAGTCAGAACGGTAGGCAGACAAAGAGGTAAAAAGATACAGGGCACACAGAGACAATGAATGCTGTGCATGCAAAGTGGGAGACATGAGCTAACAATCAAAGAATAAAGGGACATCAACAGAGGCAGAGCTAATATCAGAGAAAAAATAGGAAACAAAACAAAAACAATGAAAACAGAAGACAAAATACTTAAACTCAAAAAAATACAGAGAAATCCAAATGAGCATTAAGTCCATGTGGGCTTAAAGTGTTTAATCGATAAATCAATTTGGATTCACACTTTAACAGTTCTTGGTTACGATCACCAACTCTCTTCAAAGGTACCACTGTGTCAATCAACATGGCACGGAGGGAGGCGATGGGGTGTTTATGTTCCAGAAAATGCCTAGGCACAGGTTGATCCGCTTTGCCATCCTTAAATGCGGCTCTTAAGGCACTTTTATGGTTGGCCAGTCTTTCCCTGAATGAGGTGCTGGTCTTTCCAATATAATAGAGGCCACATAGGCATGACAACAAATACACAACGTATTGGGAAGTGCATGTGAGCCTATGCCTGATTGTGTAAGTTTTCGTGGAAACTGGGTGGTGAGATTTTTGGCAAGTAATTAGGGAATTGCAGGTGACACAGCTGCCACACTTGTAGCAGCCTGTCTTGGTTGGAGCAAGCCAGGTTCTGTTTCTGTGCCATTGGTCAGTTTGCATAAGAAGAGTCTTTAAACTAGAGCCACTTCTGTGGACAACTCTGGGGGGTGAAATATTCTCAAATGGGAGTGTCCGATCTTTATTGATCAAATGCCAGTTAGACCTAATGACATCAGCAACCTGTTTAGTGGCTGGTGTGTAACTGGTGACAAAGTTAATGGAAGGATTTGTCTCTGCCAGGGCAGTATTGGGTTTTCTCTGCAACAGAGAGGATTGTTCATGGCAACTGACTTCTGTCACAATGTAGGATATCATCTTAAAGCTGTAACCCCGTTGGAGGAATCTCTTCTTCATGGACTCAACCTGGATTTCTCTCTGGTCTTGTTCTGAGGTATTGCGTAATACTCTCATGAATTGTGATTTGATGATACCTCGTTTTAATTGTGCAGGATGATAGCTGCTGTTTAAGAGGAGGGAGTTGCGATCCGTAGGTTTCGAATAAAGAGTCGTCCTCAAAAAACAACCTTGATCAGCATCACACTTGTATATACATAAGTCCAAAAAATGAATTTTCTGAGAGTCATATTCACTTTTGAGGACAATGGATTCTTCTGCCATGTTCAGATGTTGTATCCAAGATGTTAGTTCAGTTTCCGTACCCCCCCCATATGACCAACAAATCATTGATGTATCTACGGTATAGGAGAACATGAGGGTTTCTGTCTTTAAAAATGTGTAACCCCTCAAACCAGGCCATGAATAGGTTGGCATATGAGGGGGCCATGCTGGAACCCATTGCAGTCCCCACCAATTGGAGGTAGAAAGTATCCTCAAACCGGAAGTAGTTATGTTGAAGACAGAGTAACAGCCACTCCAGGAGAATTTCAATTGGTGGACCATCATAGGAGTTACTTGCGATGAGATCTTGTCTGGTGGCCTCAATACCCAGCCGGTGGGGGATAGTGGTATAAAGGCTGTTGACATCAAGTGTCACAAGAATACAGTCCTTAGGAAAAACTTGGTCTTGTAGTAGTTGCATTAGTTGTATTGAATCCAAAAGAAATGCCTCAGTGGCCTTCACCAGGTCCTGTAGATAGAAGTCAATATACTTGGCTAGATTTTGAAAGAGGGAGCCCTCAGCAGACACTATGGGTCGCCCCGGTGGGTGGGCTTGATCTTTATGTATTTTAGGAATCGTATATACAATGGGATGCACTGGGTGTTCAGTAATCAGGACATTGTACACACTCTGATCAATATGACCACAATTCAGAGTATAAATCAGGCTGTCATCTAACTTCTTTTTATAGGAAGCAGTGGGATTATACAAGAGTTTTCTGTAAGTCGTTCCATCCTCGAGTTGTCGAAGCAACTCATTACGATAGTAGGTATAATCTAGAACCACAATAGCCCCGCCTTTGTCGGTCGGGCGAATGACAATGGAATCATCTTTCTGAAGGCGTCTGAGTGCTTGCCATTGTTCTTTGTTCAGGTTTGTGCGGGTTTTAATGTGGGTGCGACATACTGTTTCAATTTCCTTGGAGCAAATCCTTGTGAAGGTCTTAATTGTTGAATAGGTCAACTTAGGTTTAAAGGTCGATTTCTTGGATACCACAGGCCTCGGATGTTCTGAAGCAGTATTTTTGAAGAAGTCTCTCAATTTTAGTGTTCTCTGTAATTTATGAAGGTCAACAAGATAATCAAACGTGTCCACTCTTGGGGTGGGGGACAAAATTCAAACCCTTAGCTAATAGGTCGATCTCATCATTGTCCAGAGTTCTACAGCTAAGGTTGATGATGACACTGGTATCAGTACTCAAAGCATTGGAGGTTTTCTTCCACCAGCCACCACATCTGTTGGTGGGCCGGCGTCTCCTCCGGGGTGCATTGGAGTTTTTTGGAATCATAGGAGGCTTCCTCTGTGATCTAGTGAGGATTTTGTCCGGTTGTTGTTGTCTACCATGTCCACTATCGGTTCGGTCAGAGCCACTAGAGTCTCCACCACTGGTATCGATTGTGTTGGCAAGGGGTGTACGTCTTCTTTCATCCCTCCTACACCTATATGGAGTTGTCTTGCCGGACAGCCATTGGTATACATTGCGTTCCCGGTAATCGATTTCAACTGAATTCAACTTTTTATTTTTAAAGCTGATAAGATCTTTCTTGTACTTGTCCACTTGAGTACTCAATTTATTGATCCAATCATTGCTAGTATCATTTCTAAGGATGAACATCTTTGAACTTTCAACCACTTGGACATCATCGATTATCTGTTTTTTTAACCTAGTCACTTCTTCTATAACTAGCAAAATCCAATCCAGGGAACATTTGTTCGCAATGTGACACCATTTTCTGCAAAACTCATTATTGCTGCGGCCTATGGTGGGAGAATTCTTAACTCTAAATCCTCGTGGGATAAGCTTCCTTTTGTAATAATCAATCAGGTAGTTAGCATGTAATTGATAGTCAATCTCTTTCCTCTTGAGGTTCAGAATCTTGTAGTATATATTAATCGGTCCCTCCTCAACATTCTCAGATTCACACAGACTTAGGATGCGCACTGCATCCTCGTCCGTGAAGGCAAAAGTCCCCTCTTCATGTGTGTCAGCCTGACTTCCAGGCATAGAATCAGATCTAAACAGGTCCTCATCCATCATATACTTGGTGATTAGGGCACAGAGATCCTTGTGGATGTTGGAAATAATAGATTCCTGTGAAAAAACACCAATGTGGGATAAAAACAATAGGATCCAGATGAAAGCAGTATAGGAATAAGTTATTTGTACCAGACAGAACAATCCAGGGGTGCGTGGGAATGTATGAATATCGAAAGTCAAATAGCCTGTAGCCCAGCACTCCAACCAGGTGGAGCAGCCATGACCTGGGTGCAATCCTTATTAGTAATGAATGTAGATATCAGTGTAGAAGAAGGGCACTCTCAGGATTTGTATAGAAGAAAAATATTTTCTTTATCCTTGAATCATTAATACATGGTCGACGTTTCGGCCCTCAGTTGGGCCTTCATCAGGACAAGTATAATCTGTAAGACATACATAGAGACAAATACTAGAAACATAGATCAACTGAAACAACACACAAAGTGAAACAAACAACCTATATCACCATCACCAATACATATAAAACGGACTATGCAGTCAGAGAAGGGAATCATCCAACATCCAACAAAGGATACCCAAAGAACAAAACCAGTCAACAACAGAGCAGAAATACAAAAAAGAAAGCTCTGTACAGAAATAACAAAAGTAGCCACGGACTTGCAAAAATAGTGTAATACACAACCACACAAATAATATATATCTATATACATAACTGAGCATTTGGGCAGAATAAAAACTAAATAATACAAATATTAATATAAATATTGGTCAATACAAATTGTGCAAACACTGAAAAATACTGGGAACCAGGCTTGTTATAGGAAAAAAATGAAGAAACATATACAATTATCAGAATAAGCCAGCTGGACATAGGAACTAATATAGAAAGGGCAACAACAACGGATGGGTAGAGAACATAACTACTTCCAGTTTGAGGATACTTTCTACCTCCAACTGGTGGGGACTGCAATGGGTTCCAGCATGGTCTCCTCATATGCCAACCTATTCATGGCCTGGTTTGAGGGGTTACACATTTTTAAAGACAGAAACCCTCATGTTCTCCTATACCGTAGATACATCGATGATTTGTTGGTCATATGGGGGGGTACACAAACTGAACTAACATCTTGGATACAACACCTGAACATGGCAGAAGAATCCATTGTCCTCAAAAGTGAATATGACTCTCAGAAAATTCATTTTTTGGACTTATGTATCTACAAGTGTGATGCTGATCAAGGTTGTTTTTTGAGGACGACTCTTTACTCGAAACCTACGGATCGCAACACCCTCCTCTTAAACAGCAGCTATCATCCTGCGCAATTAAAATGAGGTATCATCAAATCACAATTCATGAGAGTATTACGCAATACCTCAGAACAAGACCAGAGAGAAATCCAGGTTAGGTCCATGAAGAAGAGATTCCTCCAACGGGGTTACAGCTTTAAGATGATATCCGACATTGTGACATAAGTCAGTTGCCATGAACAATCCTCTCTGTTGCAGAGAAAACCCAATACTGCCCTGGCAGAGACAAATCCTTCCATTAACTTTGTCACCAGTTACACACCAGCCACTAAACAGGTTGCTGATGTCATTAGGTCTAACTGGCATTTGATCAATAAAGATTGGACACTTCCATTTGAGAATATTCCACCCCCCAGAGTGGTCCACAGAAGTGGCTCTAGTGATTCCCTTCTCTGACTGCATAGTCAGTTTTTATATGTATTGGTGATGGTGATATAGGTTGTTTGATTCACTTTGTGTGCTGTTTCAGTTGATCTATGTTTCTAGTATTTGCCTCTATGTATGTCTTACAGATTATACTTGTCCTGATGAAGGCCCAACTGAGGGCCGAAACGTCGACCATGTATTAATGATTCAAGAATAAAGAAAATATTTTTCTTCTATACAAATCCACATGTGTGTGTGTGTGTTATGTCAGAAACCTTTTGCAAACATATTTACATGTCCCTAAATTCCTTTTTTGGTTCTAAACAATGTTGTCTGTCATATCTCTGTGTTTATTTATACCATAATATGTATATATTGTAAATGTATTATTATTCTGAGCAGGAATAATTGCGAATATAACATGTAATCAGGGTATCATGTGTATTTATTTGCAATCAATGGATATTTTAAGAGCTGGGGCTGTTTTCTCTCTGCACCTGTCTAACCCCTCCTGATTGCAATCTATTTTAAAAACCACCCCTACACAGGTGTTATAAAATGGGCTGGCATATAAAATGACATTTCTTACTGAAAAAGAAATTCAAGAGAAGGAAGAAATACACTGAAAATAGCATGCCAGTAAATAGGTGATTTTAATTTCTGCTGTATCTGAATCATGACAGTTTAATGTTAGGTGGGCTATCCCTTTGAGCTATTAGTTTAAGATTATATGGAATCATTATATTATATATGCTATTATTATAGAAGATTATATTTATACTTAATACTAATTTCACATATACATACTTTCAAAGTATAATACACAATGTAACAAATGGCACTTACAAGTTCTGATGAGTGATCAATGACACAAGTATCAAGCAATTTGATTAGCTAGTGATAGTTTATAATGTGTATTTGAATCAGATTGGCTGATGTCATAAATCATGTGATTATGCATATTCCAATCAAAAGTGGTGAAAAAATTCACGAGTGTGTGGGTTGTTTAGAAGTTTGCGTCATAATTGGTGCGAAAAGTGTTGAGTCAAATTTGGCGCGAAGTGGAGAGTGTGACTTGTATTACATGGCTTAAACATGGTGCACATAGATTTTTCCAAAAAAATAAAAAGGAAGTAAGCTATATTATGTTGTGTATTTATTTCATTTTTATCTCTATATCTATTAGTGCAACAAGTTTGGGGCAAAACTTTGCACCAAATTTGGAGAAAAAATATTGTCCCCTTGCTTTGTAATGAGAGACAAAGTTGTAACATAATCCATAAGTAGTAAGGTAATTTTCATTTTTATCCATATATGTACTAGTGCACCACATGTGGAACAATAATATTGTTTGATTTAGAAAAGGTATACACTTTTAATAAAGTTTCTAATTCACTTTTATTATGTAATATGATTTATTCTATTGCAGAATCTAACATAAGCTTTCTGTGTTTTCAAACTCCCTTTGAGTTCTATGGCATCCGCGACCTCAAGGGTGGTGGATTGAAAACTAGGTACGCTGAGTCGGAAAAGATGGCAGCATAAATGTAGAAATTTTTGATAATTTAGTGAGAGGTTCAAATTAGTGTAGATTAGGAGGGTGAATGAACAGAATTCCGCTCGAATACCACTGTTTTCAACTCACATTGATCTGCGTTGGATTGAGATCGCGGGATCGTATATAACGTCACAAATTTCAACATTTGCCGATTTTGACACTCTGATAACTGCGACAGATCAATCTTGCGACAAATATGATGCAAAATTCAAGTGTATTTTCAGTTGACGCTTTGATAAATATGCCCCATAGCACTCAGCAGTATCTCAACCAAGAACAACCATCCCTTACAAATTTGGCTAGTTGATAATGAAGTCCAGTAGCAGCCATAGCCAAACAAGAGAGATCAAAACACCCCAAAAGCTACAGGAATAGGTACTGAGTGGATACTAAGAAGCTGTAATCATCTACTGTTATTGAGCTGGGGATAAGTGAGGCACCACAATGAGTGTCTAATTATGAAGATGATACAAAGGGCATAGGAAGTTGTGCTGTTGTAATGCTGAACTTTGTATACTGGCTGCAAGAACTCTTATTACAAGTTGGTCATGAAAAAAAAAAGTCAAATGAAGACCGCAAAGTGGAATTTCATGTTTGTATCACAATTCCACAGTTTAATCTTGTACTTGAGTTGAGCGATCATAATATTAACACTGGAAATTTTATCCAAAGTGGAAAACTCTGATAAAGTAGTTCTGACTGCTCATACAGGACTTTATTTTAAATAATTTCAATCCTTTTTACATTGCTTTTGTGCAGAGAAAAAACACACTAATGCCATTTGTTGATGTACTTAAAGGGACAGTGTACTGAGAATTTTTTTTCCCCTTGATGTGCTTACAATGACAGCAGCATTTAAATTGTATAAGAAATTGCTTATTTGGGTTTATTTGTATATGAAATAGCTTTCTCTGCTAATTCAAACCTCAACTCAATCAAATAGACTGAGCTTAAACCGAGAGCTCATTTCAATATTTACACAAAATCCTCATCTTTTCTCACTGTACACACAGTTGGCTAGATTTAGAGTTTGGCGGCCAAAGGGGTGCGTTAGCTACGCGTGCTTTTTTTCTCCCGCACCTTTTAAATACCGTTGGTATTTAGAGTTCACAGAATGGCTGGGTTTTCAGTGGGTTTGATTCTGATTGGCTGATTCCATCAACCAATCAGAATTTTCCTACCTTAATTCCGATTGGCTGATAGAATCCTTTCAGCCAATCGGAATTCGAGGGATGCCATCTTGGATGACGTCCCTTAAAGGAACCGTCATTCGTCGGGAAGTCGTTGGAAGAAGAAGATGGGTCCGCAGTGGAGGTCTTCAAGATGGAGCCGGTCGTCATCGGATGAAGATAGAAGATGCCGCTTGGATCAAGATGGTTGCCGGTCCGGATCGCCTCTTCTTCCCGGATAGGATGAAGACTTTGGAGCCTCTTCTGGACCTCTTCAGCCGCCGGATTATGGATCGCAAGCCCCCGCTTGGGCTTGGATGAAGATTTTGGAGCCTGGAACGATCGGTGATACCTGGCATGGTGAAGACAAGGTAGGAAGATCTTCAGGGGCTTAGTGTTAGGTTTATTTAAGGGGGGTTTGGGTTAGATTAGGGGTATGTGGGTGGTGGGTTGTAATGTTGGGGGGGGTATTGTATGTTTTTTTTTTTACAGGCAAAAGAGCTGAATTCTTTGGGGCATGCCCCGCAAAGGGCCCTTTTAAGGGCTGGTAAGGTAAAAGAGCTTTGAACTTTTTTAATTTAGAATAGGGTAGGGCATTTTTTTATTTTGGGGGGCTTTGTTATTTTATTAGGGGGCTTAGAGTAGGTGTAATTAGTTTAAAATTGTTGTAATATTTTTCTTATGTTTGTAAAAATTTTTTATTTTTTTGTAACTTAGTTCTTTTTTATTTTTTGTACTTTAGTTAGTTTATTTAAATGTATTTATTTGTAGGTATTGTATTTAATTAATTTATTGATAGTGTAGTGTTAGGTTTAATTGTAAGTAATTGTAGGTATTTTATTTAATTTATTTATTGCTAGTGTAGTGTTAGGTTTAATTGTAACTTAGGTTAGGATTTATTTTACAGGTAATTTTGTAATTATTTTAACTAGGTAACTATTAAATAGTTATTAACTATTTAATAGCTATTGTACCTGGTTAAAATAATTACAAAGATACCTGTAAAATAAATATTAATCCTAAAATAGCTGCAATATAATTATAATTTATATTGTAGCTATATTAGGGTTTATTTTACAGGTAAGTATTTAGCTTTAAATAGGAATAATTTATTTAATAAGAGTTAATTTATTTCGTTAGATTTAAATTATATTTAACTTAGGGGGGGGGGTTAGGGTTAGGGTTAGACTTAGCTTTAGGGGTTAAAAAATTTATTAGAATAGCGGTGAGCTCCGATCGGCAGATTAGGTGTTAATACTTGATGTTAGGTGTCGGCGATGTTAGGGAGGGCAGATTAGGGGTTAATACTATTTATTATAGGGTTATTGAGGCGGAAGTCAGGCGGATTAGGGGGTAATAACTTTATTATAGTAGCGGTGCGGTCCGCTCAGCAGATTAGGGGTTAATAAGTGTAGGCAGGTGGAGGCGACGGTGAGGGGGGCAGATTAGGGGTTAATAAATATAATATAGGGGTCGGCGGTGTTAGGGGCAGCAGATTAGGGGTTCATAGGGATAACGTAGGTGGCAGTGGCGTGCGGTCGGCAGATTAGGGGTTAAAAAATTTTAATAGAGTGGCGGCGATGTGGGGGGACCTCGGTTTAGGGGTACATAGGTAGTTTAGGGGTGTTAGTGTACTTTAGAGCACAGTAGTTAAGAGCTTTATAAACCGGCGTTAGCCCAGAAAGCTCTTAACTACTGACTTTTTTCTGCGGCTGGAGTTTTGTCGTTAGATTTCTAACGCTCACTTCAGCCACGACTCTAAATACTGGCGTTAGAAAGATCCCATTGAAAAGATAGGATACGCAATTGACGTAAGGGGATCTGCGGTATGGAAAAGTCGCGGCTGGAAAGTGAGCATTAGACCCTTTAATGACTGGCTCCAAATACCAGAGGGCAGTAAAAACCAGCGTTAGGAGCCTCTAACGCTGGTTTTGACGGCTACTGCCCAACTCTAAATCTAGGCCAGTAAGACCAGTACTTAGAACAATGGAAAAATATTTTATTATTTTTCTGTCACAACATCCCCCAAAACACACACAATGGACGCTTGATTTCCTTACAGAGTTTTTCTATAACCAGAAATTAGTTGATACAGGGTTCCTGTAATCATGGTCAAAACATTGAGAAATAAGTTTTGTAAGAATGAAAAGTCTCTCTAGCTTCAATTGTAAAAATGGCTCCTTTTTACAAAGCAAGTTTTACAGTTTGAGAAATGTTTAAAGCTCACTATTGTGAACAGGAAAAGTTGTACTAATTTATTATGTAAAATATTAATATCTAAACCTTACCAAATTAAACACATTTTTTTTTACAATAAACACACTTGAATAATGTATAACAGGTTCTTTATAATCCTCATGCTCAGCTGCAATGTATGACTAATTCATATACAAGCTTTGCTTGCTGAATGGCCATTGTATAAGTGATTTGCTTTTATATGGTGTAAGTTGTAGATTTCTAGTAACTTCACAATGGGAATCAGTTTACTTTCAGCTCTGGTAGCTCCAGTGAGAGAAATTTACTTTCAACTTATTTATAGTTACTTTTATTTGAAGTATGGATTTAATTCTACCACAATTTACACTAGAAATTTCAAGTAAAATACCTCTCCACTTGTAATTAAAGGGACATTTCACTAAAAAATGTTCTCCCATTTAAATTGTTCCCAACGATTCCTTTTACCTGCTGGAGTGTATTAAATTGTTTACAAGGAGCTCCTTTACCCCCATTTTAGCCTTTAAAATAGCTGATTTAGCTTGTGGTTTCCCAACCTATACTGAAAGTTTTGTACTGGAGTCTCAGCTATTGAATAGCCTAAGTAAACACAACCAGCAGAAGAAATGACACTCCCAGTGGAGTGCAGTATAGTTAAGTGATAACATGATAATTTTCCATCGTTCTCTCTATGGCATCTACTTATCAAGTCATCAACTTACTTGCATTCAACGGCACCAATACGCTTGCCTAAGATCGCCTAACATCGCTGCCGCGGACCTGAATACGTTCTCCAAAGTTACCAAAAAAGATGTCAAAAAGGCGTGCACCAAGTACGGGGCTATGAGCAGCGGACTGTTGTTAACTGACAGTTATCGATCTAGCTGCTATTAGGCTTTTTCCCAGCTTTATTGGTATACTGTCACCAAACACCCACACTATACTACACTGTTTTACCCCTATCCCACTGCTCACGGACCCCGCCGCAACTAAATAAAGTTATTAAACCCTCCACTCCCGGAGCCCACCGCCACTCTAATAAACTTATTAACCCCTATCCTGCCGCTCCCGGAGCCCACCGCCACCTACATTATGTTATTAACCCCTTAGCTGCCGCCCCCTACACCGCCGCCACCTACATTATACTTATTAACCCCTAATCTGCCGTCCTCAATGTCGCCGCCACTATATGAAATTTATTAACCCCTAAACCTAAGTCTAACCCTAACACCCCTAACTTAAATATAATTATAATAAATCTAAATAAAACCTACTATTAATAACTAAATAATTCCTATTTAAAACTAAATACCTATAAAATAAACCCTAAGCTAGCTACAATATAACTAATAGTTACATTGTAGCTAGCTTAGGGTTTATTTTTATTTTACAGGCAAGTTTGTATTTATTTTAACTAGGTACAATAGTTATTAAATAGTTATTAACTATTTAATAACTACCTAGCTAAAATAAATACAAATTTACATGTAAAATAAAACCTAACCTAAGTTACACTAACACCTAACACTACAGTATAATTAACTAAATGACTTAAATTAAATACAATTAAATAAATTATATACAATTATCTAAAGTACAAAAACAAAAAAAACAAAAATTACAGAAAATAAAAAACTAATTACAAGATATTTAAACTAATTACACCTAATCTAATAGCCCTATCAAAATAAAAAGAAGCCCCCCCAAAATAAAAAAACCCTAGCCGAAACTAAACTACCAATAGCCCTTAAAAGGGCCTTTTGCGGCGCATTGCCCCAAAGTAATCAGCTCTTTTACCTGTAAAAAAAAAATACAAACAACCCCCCAACAGTAAAACCCACCACCCACACAACCAACACCCCAAATAAAACCCTAACTAAAAAAACCTAAGCTCCCCATTGCCCTGAAAAGAGCATTTGGATGGGCATTGCTCTTAAAAGGGCAGTTAGCTTTTTTGCTGCCCAAACTCTAACCGAAAAATAAAACCCACCCAATACACCCTTGAAAAAACCTAACAGTAACCCCCTGAAGATCGACTTACAGTTCTGAAGACCGGACATCCATCCTCAAGGAAGTGGCAGAAGTCTTCACCCAACCGGGCTGAAGTTCACAACGAAGCTGGGAGAAGTCTTCATCCAAGCCGGCCGAAGTGGTCCTCCAGACGGGCAGCAGTCTTCATCCAGACGGCATCTTCTAACTTCATCTATCCGACACGGATCGGCTCCATCTTCAAGACATCCGACGAGGAGCATCCTCTTCATCCGGAGTCTTTTTACTGAATGACGGTTCCTTTAAGTGACGTCATCCAAGATGGCGTCCCTTAGATTCCAATTGGCTGATAGAATTCTATCAGCCAATCAGAATTAAGGTTGAAAAAATCCTATTGGCTGTTGCAATCAGCCAATAGGATTGAGCTTTCATCCTATTGGCTGTTGCAATCAGCCAATAGGATTGAGCTCGCATTCTATTGGCTGATTGGATCAGCCAATAGGATGAAAGCTCAATCCTGTTGGCTGATTGCAACAGCCAATAGGATTTTTTCAACCTTAATTCTGATTGGCTGATAGAATTCTATCAGCCAATCGGAATCTAAGGGACGCCATATTGGATAACTTCATTTAAAGGAACCCTCATTCGTCAGTAGTCGTCGGAAGGAAGAGGATGCTCTGCGTCGGATGTCTTGATGATGGAGCCGCTCCACACCGGATAGATGAAGATAGAAGATGACGTCTGGATGAAGACTTCTGCGGGCTTGGATGAAGACTTTGGCCACTTCATTGAGGACTTCTCCCGGCTTCTTGAAGGATGGATGTCGGATCTTCAAAACTGTAACTAATTCTTCTGGGGTTAGTGTTAGGATTTTTTTAAGGGTTTATTGGGTTGGTTTTAGTTTTAGATTAGGACTTGGGCCTGCAATAGAGCTAAATGCCCTTTTAAGGGCAATGCCCATCCAAATGCCCTTTTCAGGGCAATGGGGAGCTTAGCTTTTTTTAGTTAGGGTTTTATTTGGGGGGTTGGTTGTGTGGGTGGTGGGTTTTACTGTTGGGGGGGTATTTGTATTTTTTTTACAGGTAAAAGAGCTGATTACTTTGGGGCAATGCTCCACAAAATGCCCTTTTAAGGGCTATTTGTAGTTTATTGTAGGCTAGGGGATTTTTTTATTTTGGGGGGGGGGCTTTTTTATTTTCATAGGGCTATTAGATTAGGTGTAATTAGTTTAAATCTTTAATAATTTCTTTTTTATTTTTTGTAACTTAGTGTTTGTTATTTTTTGTAACTTAGTTTTTTGTAACTTTGTAATTTTGTAGTGTATAATTAAATTATTTGAGTAGGGTTAGGTGTTTAAATATATAATATAGTTATTTTAATGTGTAATTGTATGTAATTTTAGTATAAAAGCTAGGTTAGATTAATTATTCATTTAATATAGTTTAATGTAATTTTATTATAATAGTTAGAATAGGTTAATTAGTAGTTTAATATAGTTTAATTTAAATCTAAAGGTAAGTTTTAATTTATTATTAAGATAGGGATGAGTTAATATTTAATGTACAGTTAGCGGTTTGTTAGTAGATTAATTCAGATTATGGTGATGTGGGGGGCTGGCGGTTTAGGGGTTAATACATTTATTTAGTTGCGGCGGGATAGGGGTTAATACTTTTATGTAGGTGGCGGCTGTGTCGGGGCAGCAGATTAGGGGTTAATAACATTATGTAGGTGGCGGCAGTGTAGGGGGGTGGCAGATTAGGGGTGTTTAGGCTCGGGTACATGTTAGGGTGTTAGGTGTAAACGTAGCTTTTATTCTCCCATAGGAATCAATGGGATATCGGGCTTTCGCTGCTTTCAGACTCCCGTTGATTCCTATGGCATCCGCCGCCTCCAGGGCAGCGGATTGAAAACCAGGTACACTGAGCCGAAATAGTGGCGAGCGTAGCTGGTAGACATTTGTTAACTAGCAAAAGTAGTCAGATAGTGCCGAATTTGCATTTGGAACATCTGTAGTGACGTAAGCATCGATCTGTGTCGGACTGAGACCAGCGGATCATATTTTACGTCACAAAATTCTACTTTTGCCGGTCTGTAGGCTTTGATAACTAAGGAGAATCAAGCTCGCCACAATTACACTGCGGAATTCCAGCGTATTTGCGGTTGACGGCTTGATAAGTAGATGCCTATGTATTGAGCTTTAGTTTTCCAGACAAACATAAGATAAGGTTGCAAGTGTGTGTACTCAAAAATATATCATAATGAGATATGATATTACCTGAAGCTCAACCTATTGTAATAGGCTGTGGTTTAAAATCACAAAACAAGCTACTTCATATACACAAATAAACCTGAAATGCTCTTCTTCAGTCCACTTGAGATAGCCATACGTCCCAATTTTCAGAATTTCCCTTAGATCATAGACCACCCAGACATTACCATGAGCTGCTCAGACACACCTACTGATTGCCCAAACATGCACAAGGTCCTCTGTGTATGGGGTAAAATTTAATTGAACATTATTGGCCATTATGGTGGGGGGGTTTGCACTTGAAGGGCTTACCGCTGGTATTAAAAGTTGAAAGTAAATCTGATCGCTTGAGCGCAATTGTGATTTATGCTAGAATGATTGCTGAGACTTCAGAGCTCTGGTTAACTGTTCTAAAAAACATAAAAGTTTCACAAAACACATCAAAAACACATTACAAAGTACAGTTACACTCATAATAACACCATCTAATAAAAATTGTTTAAAAAAATATTGCACCCAAAAGTTATAAAGCTCAAATATATGAGGACTCAAGTACTAGAAAAAAAGGGCCTTAACATAGAGATACATACGTATACATGTTTAAAGATTAATTTGTATATATATATATATATATATATACAGGGAGTGCAGAATTATTAGGCAAATGAGTATTTTGACCACATCATCCTCTTTATGCATGTTGTCTTACTCCAAGCTGTATAGGCTCGAAAGCCTACTACCAATTAAGCATATTAGGTGATGTGCATCTCTGTAATGAGAAGGGGTGTGGTCTAATGACATCAACACCCTATATCAGGTGTGCATAATTATAAGGCAACTTCCTTTCCTTTGGCAAAATGGGTCAAAAGAAGGACTTGACAGGCTCAGAAAAGTCAAAAATAGTGAGATATCTTGCAGAGGGATGCAGCACTCTTAAAATTGCAAAGCTTCTGAAGCGTGATCATCGAACAATCAAGCGTTTCATTCAAAATAGTCAACAGGGTCGCAAGAAGCGTGTGGAAAAACCAAGGCGCAAAATAACTGCACATGAACTGAGAAAAGTCAAGCGTGCAGCTGCCAAGATGCCACTTGCCACCAGTTTGGCCATATTTCAGAGCTGCAACATCACTGGAGTGCCCAAAAGCACAAGGTGTGCAATACTCAGAGACATGGCCAAGGTAAGAAAGGCTGAAAGACGACCACCACTGAACAAGACACACAAGCTGAAACGTCAAGACTGGGCCAAGAAATATCTCAAGACTGATTTTTCTAAGGTTTTATGGACTGATGAAATGAGAGTGAGTCTTGATGGGCCAGATGGATGGGCCCGTGGCTGGATTGGTAAAGGGCAGAGAGCTCCAGTCCGACTCAGACGCCAGCAAGGTGGAGGTGGAGTACTGGTTTGGGCTGGTATCATCAAAGATGACCTTGTGGGGCCTTTTCGGGTTGAGGATGGAGTCAAGCTCAACTCCCAGTCCTACTGCCAGTTTCTGGAAGACACCTTCTTCAAGCAGTGGTACAGGAAGAAGTCTGCATCCTTCAAGAAAAACATGATTTTCATGCAGGACAATGCTCCATCACAGGCGTCCAAGTACTCCACAGCGTGCCTGGCAAGAAAGGGTATAAAAGAAGAAAATCTAATGACATGGCCTCCTTGTTCACCTGATCTGAACCCCATTGAGAACCTGTGGTCCATCATCAAATGTGAGATTTACAAGGAGGGAAAACAGTACACCTCTCTGAATAGTGTCTGGGAGGCTGTGGTTGCTGCTGCACGCAATGTTGATGGTGAACAGATCAAAACACTGACAGAATCCATGGATGGCAGGCTTTTGAGTGTCCTTGCAAAGAAAGGTGGCTATATTGGTCACTGATTTGTTTTTGTTTTGATTTTGAATGTCAGAAATGTATATTTGTGAATGTTGAGATGTTATATTGGTTTCACTGGTAAAAATAAATAATTGAAATGGGTATATATTTTTGTTAAGTTGCCTAATAATTATGCACAGTAATAGTCACCTGCACACACAGATATCCCCCTAAAATAGCTATAACTAAAAACAAACTAAAAGCTACTTCCAAAACTATTCAGCTTTGATATTAATGAGTTTTTTGGGTTCATTGAGAACATGGTTGTTGTTCAATAATAAAATTAATCCTCAAAAATACAACTTGCCTAATAATTCTGCACTCCCTGTGTATATATATATATATATATATATATATATATATATACTGTACATATGTCTATTTATGTATACATATGTATTTGTGTGTATATTTGTATTTAAAGACATATATACACATATAAATACATATGCCCACAGATATAGACATATATACAAGTGCATTGGAGCTCTTTGCTGATGAAAACATGTTCAAGCATATTTATGCAATATTTATATTTAATAAAGGTTTTAACTATGCATTTCCTGTAAATATTTCACATTCCAATGTTCTGCACATAGCAGAATATGTTCTATGTATTTCTAAATAGATATTCTTTTTCATATCTGTATATATCAATAGATATATATTGTACCAAAATACCATCAGTTATATGTAGAAATATGTATTAATGAATAAATAGAACATATTCTGTTATTTGAAGAACATTAAAATGTGAAATATTAATATTTTCATGTTAGGTTAGCGCAAATGAGAATATGCGATCGGGGTGTGTGGGTTTTTTTCCCTCTTTTTTTCTCTTTATTGTCATCTACAGGGGAATAAGTTAAATGGGGTGTGTAATATCCTAACTTCAGCTTTCAACTTCGGTTTTACTTTCAAATTGTAATACGAGCATGGGGGGAATAAGTGAATGCACACACAATATTCTAACCTTGGCTTTTTACATTTGTTGGGTTAGCACAAGTGCAAAAAGCTTAATCTAGCTCAATCAACGCTCGAGCTGAAGCTTTAATTTGCGCTCCATTCGTAATCTGGCCCTATATTTAGTAAAACATTGAATTTTATTTATTTGACAAACAGATCATTTGATTTACGCTCCAAGATCCTACCTAGCATATGAACATTGTTTTTGTTTGTTTAAGTTTTTTAATTGGAGACAGACGTGTCACTAGCTCTACACTTATTGCGCAACCTACATAGAATTAATTCTCAGTAGCTTCAGAAATACTGACAAGACATGTAAAGTATCCTCTAAAGCTATAATAATCTTCTCCTCAGCAAATTAAACCAAATTGTCAAGTGAACAGGATCGGACTGGGAATAAAAAGCAGCTCTTGAAAATTTGGAGAGCAGCCCTATTTTCTGTTGACTCAGTATAATGCGCACACCCTTTTTTTCTCAAAGGGGATTACTGAGATACTCCTTCCGGCAATTTTATTTTATTTTTTAAATTATTTTATATTAGTTTGTATATAAAAAAGGGCCAAATATTGTTAAATAGGCATTATAGAACACAGTTGCATCCATTAATCAGCTCTTTAAATTGTAGCTTTCCAGCCCCAGCTGCTGCAACCCACCAGAAAATCTTCTGGTATTCTGGAAGGCGAATCCAGCCTTGCAAGTGAAAACAAATAATTGTTAAACAATAAAAATAAGTTTTTTTTTTTCAAAAATGGAATGTTGCACTAAGGCAAATTACTGTAAATCTATCTAAAAGCTGATTAAGAATTTCAGATCTTGAAGATAAATAAAATAAAAAGCAAAATGTATATATATAAAATAAGGGCCAGATTATAAGTGGAGCACAAAATATTGCTTTCGCGAAAGCAATATTTGCACTCCACTGAGTAATACAACCACACTCAAGTTAGATCTGGTTTTGGTCTCTCCTTTAACCTCACAAATTTCAAAGATGTAATTAGGTTATATAATTGTATTTGTTAATACAGTGATACGATAGCGAAAATTTGTACTTTTTTTTTTTTTTTTTTTTTGCAGAATAAATAGCTGGATATTGAACAAACAAATGCACAATATTTTAACCAAAAAAACTTATTCTGGGAAAAAGCTACAGCTGTGATAAGGGAGGAGTTCGTATGAAAAATGGTTAATCTCAATACAGATTATGCTGATAATTCTAAGACTATATTAAAATTCTCTCAAACATATTGTGCTAGATTACGAGTGTGCAAGCGATAAGGAGTTTTTAGCAGGGGTTTGCCCTTGTTGAGCTTACCACTCGTATTACGAGTTGAAAGTAAATGGGATTGCTTGAGCGCAATCACGATTTACACTAGAATGATTACCGTGAATTAAGAGCTCTGGTTAACTGTTTCGAGGACCTAAAAAGTTGTACAAAACACATCAAATATACATTGCAAAGTTTACTTTCAACTCCTAATACCAGAGCAACCCGATGTGCACAAGAAGCTTACTTCTAGTGCAATAAGCTCTCGAGTGATAGCTCCACTTGTTATTTGGCCGATTGTTAATAATTCTCTTGTCCTATAGCGGATAATCACACAAAAAAAAAAAGATACATTTTTGTTACAATTGAACCCCTCAAGAATAATAATAATGTTTACAGAATATGCCAGATCTGGTGGAGAAATTTCAGCTACCTCATTAGAACGCCTCTGTTTAGCCCACTAGCAGAAGTGGGGAAAAACATTTTATGTTACAGAAAATAATAAGATTTGAACTTCATATTATAGATATTAATTTCACATTGTATTTGCATTTGCAGTTATATTACGTTCTCTACTGTGCACCTTTCATTTGTTAATTTTCAGTACATTTTATTTTCACCAAGAAATATTTTTTATGAACAATTGTTACAAATTTTAACTTGATTAAAGGGACAGTTTTAAAAGATAGATAATCCCTTAGTTACCCATTCCCCAGTTTTGCATAACCAACACAGTTATAATAATACATGTTTTACCTTTCTAATTACCTTGTATCTAAGCCTCTGCAGACTGCCCCCTTATTTCAGTTCTTTTGACAGAATTGCATTTTAGCCAATCAGTAGTCACTTCTTGGTAAATTCATGTGTATGAGCTCAATGTTATCTATATGAAACACATGAACTAACTCCCTTTAGTGGTGAAAAAATGCATTTAGATTAGAGGCGGCCTTCAAGGTCTAAGAACTTAGCATATGAATCTTCTAGGAGAAGAGCATATGCTGACAGTCTCAACTGTGTATGTCTCAGGGATACTGTGTCTCTTTTTAAGGCTCTAAAGACAATAAATGTAGTATAATGCGTATAATGCGTAGTGCTGTCTGTGTGTCTAACTGAGACTTAAAAACTATGTATGCTCAGATGACGATGTCAATGTCTTTGTGTTATGTTACCAACAAAGTGTCTGTAAGACTGGGGTACTCAAAGCGTAATGTACCTTTGAAGCCGCTTGAAGATTATCAGAGTCAGTCGGTAATGCGTTGATGCGGATATCTCATTTCCAGGACGTTCCTGTGATACCTATACCGACCAGATGATACTGTATAGTCCACGGTGTCTGGGGGAAGGGTGGGCATGTCACCTCACCAAATCGTCCATGACGTGTTGAATTCTAAGAGCTGATCGAATCAGTGAGAAATCTGGAGTGCATCTGTATGTCCTCAAGGCTGAGCGCCGTGGGGAAGCCCCATTTTCTGTACAAGAAGTTGAGGGGTGCAAGCAGGATGCCGGTAACTATGTAATTAGTGCTGTAAGAGCAAACTGGAACAACACAGTACAGGATAAAGATTCCGGACCTCAATGGCTAGCTCAGCCGTAAATGCAAAACAAAAGAAGCGAGGGATCCGGTAATCATGAACAACAAGTGGTTTATTCAAGCTTGTGGGTGTAACACATTCACAGTGGAAGGGCAGCTGCGGAAGATCTGACACGTTTCACGCATGCTCAGATGAGCTTCATGAGAGATCTGATGCATCTGAGCATGCGCAAAACGCATCAGTTCTTACGCAGCTGCCCTTTCACTGTGAATGCATTACACCTACAAGCTTGAATAAACCACTTGTTGTTCATGATTACCCGATCCCTCGCCTCTTTTGTTTTGTATGAACCTCCTAGGTTTAGCTTTCATCTAAGAATACCAAAAGAACAAAGCAAAATTGGTGATAAAAGTAAATTGGAAAGTTGTTTAAAATGACATGCCCTATTTGAATCATGAAAGTTTTTTTGAACTTGACTGTCCTTTTAAGCAAAAACATTTTATACTGCATATTTTTTTTTTGCTCCCATATTATTTATTCCTTTTTATACCATTTTTTAAATTCCATTTTTTTGTGTGAGTCCTCATGTAATGTAAGCATCATCTTCACATACATAAAAGCAGGGAACAGCCCTTTGCGGGACATGTTGTTCTTAAGGAAAAAGTGCCTTTATAGAATTAGATCAGGGGCGTAATAGTACTGAAGAGATTTTTTTTTTTTATATATTAGAGAAGAAGAAAATTTAACAATGAAACCAGCTTATCAAATAAACTGGTAGATAATTAAATACAGAAAATCATTTAAAAATGATAAACCCAGTGATAGAATTGCTCCTCAGTTTTAACACGAAGAGTACACAAAATAAAAGTAAACAACATTTTAAACAGTTTAAAACTTCTCAATACACCAACAAATTAAGCCATTAAGCCATACACTCTAAGGTAATGATCACTGATTTGTTTTTAAAGGGGCAGTCTACACCAGAATTGTTATTGTTTTAAAAGATAGATAATCAATTTTTTACCCATTCCCTAGTTTTGCATAACCAACACAGTTATATTTATATATTTTTTATCTCTGTGATTATCTTGTATCTAAGCCTCTGCAGACTGCCCCTTTATTTGTTCTTTTGACAGACAGCAGTTTAGCCAATCAGTGATGGCTCCCAGGTAACTTCACGTGCACGAGCACAGTGTTATTTATATAAAAAACATGAATTAACACCCTCTAGTGGTGAAAAACCTGTTAAAATGCATTCTTAAGAGGCGACCTTCAAGGTCTAAGAAATTTGCATATGAACCTCCTAAGTTAAGCTTTCAACTAAGAATACCAAGAGAACAAAGAAAAATTGGTGATAAAAGTAAATTGGAAAATTGTTTAAAATTACATGCCCTATCTGAATCATGAAAGTTTTTTTTGGACTAGACTGTCCCTTTAACAGGTAAGTGCTAAAGCAAATTTTTAAATATATATGTATATAAATATTTGAGTACAAAAGAAATATAGAGATGGCGCTATTAGAATAGGGGATAAAATGAGAGAACAATGTATAGTAAAATATCAGTATATAACAGATATTCTAACGATATAAGCACAATTCAATGTTAGAACAATAAATGGAAAGGGCTATAGTGATTATCAGTGTTAAACCATAACAACAAATAGCTATTAATATAGAAGGTAGTACATAGAACTGGGACCTGTATACGGTCTATTAGAGTGCAGTCACTTATTATTTTCACAACAATATAGATGTATTCTTCTTGTAATCCGGTATGTATCCCCCAAAGGGTATGCACTTACTTCAATGACCCTCAATCAAATGAGATAAGGATGATTCAGAAATGCTATGCAAAGGTATTGCCTCTTGGATATGCAGTCTCTGGCAGAAGAAACTTTCTTTCTGGATTGGAGCTTGTGCCTGTCTTGGTGTCCTGGTAGAAGTGAACCGCAAAATGCGTGAGATCTGCGCAGTATAGTGGTGAGTTGATATCTCGGTTATATCCGTCCTACAGAGTTCTTCAAAAGAGCTGTAGTGCAGGCATGCCTGTCATTAATCTTCAGGTGCTGAGATCTTCTGGTAGTGCCTTCTGATCTCTCCTCAATTGCACAGGTTCAGCTCCAACTGGCAATAAATTGAATCAGGGGAATTGTCATTTCAGAACATACCCGAGACGGCTATTCAATCGTAACATTGTATATTTTGACAGCTGAGGGCGATTCTCAATCGGTATATGATCTCTATGTCAAAGTTTGTGTAGAGAAAAAGGCACCGAGTGATAACTTCACCGTATTTTTGGTGTTAATACAGCTCTAAAGAGAAAAATAAATGTGAGATCTTTAGAGCTGTATTACCACCAAAAATACGGTGAAGTTATCACTCGGTGCCTTTTTCGTTATCACTCGGTGCCTTTTTCTCTACACAAACTTTGACATAGAGATCATATACCGATTGAGAATCGCCCTCAGTGGTCAAAATATACAATGTTACGATTGAATAGCCGTCTCGGGTATGTTCTGAAATGACGATTCCCCTGATTCAATTTATTGCCAGTTGGAGCTGAACCTGTGCAATTGAGGAGAGATCAGAAGGCACTACCAGAAGATCTCAGCACCTGAAGATTAATGACAGTCATGCCTGCACTACAGCTCTTTTGAAGAACTCTGTAGGACGGATATAACCGAGATATCAACTCACCACTATACTGCGCAGATCTCGCGCATTTTGCGGTTCACTTCTACCAGGACACCAAGACAGGCACAAGCTCCAATCCAGAAAGAAAGTTTCTTCTGCCAGAGACTGCATATCCAAGAGGCAATACCTTTGCATAGCATTTCTGAATCATCCTTACCTCATTTCATTGAGGGTCATTGAAGTAAGTGCATACCCTTAGGGGGATACATACCGGATTACAAGAAGAATACATCTATATTGTTGTGAAAATAATAAGTTACTGCACTCTAATAGACCGTATACAGGTCCCAGTTCTATGTACCACCTTCTATATTAATAGCTATTTGTTGTTATGGTTTAACACTGATAATCACTATAGCCCTTTCCTTTTATTGTTCTAACATTGAATTGTGCTTATATCGTTAGAATATCTGTTATATTCTGATATTTTACTATACATTGTTCTCTCATTTTATCCCATATTATAATAGCGCCATCTCTATATTTCTTTTGTACTCATCTTTTTGGGAGGTATTGGAAAATCCTCCGACATCTTTGAGATTGGCAGCTCATATGAAAAAATAGGTGTATATTACGTATATAGGAGTATTTGTAATTACAATATATGTGTCTCTAACCCTTAGGAGCGCTGTAGGGTTAACTAAGAGGGTCATCCCTATTAGTTTTCTGTCTTTCACATTATTTGTATATAAATATTTACATATATATTTATCTCAAATAATAAGGAGAATCAAGAGAGCAAAAAAGAAGAAAAAAGAGAGAGAGAAGGAAGTAAGAGAAAATAGAAAAGAATAAGAATGAGGGAAGAAAAAGAGAAATAAAGAGTATGTTAGCCTGCAACCTCCTATACTGATAATATTAGCATAAAAACAGTTCCCAAGGGGATAAGAGCAGTCAGACAAGCGTCATAGAAGGTGAACTCAACCCTTTATTGTCAAACTCAAAAATTAACAAGTTACTAATGATAACCACCTAAGTATCTAAAGAATAAACACCCTATTGGCCACTGGAAAAAATAATTCTAAAGTACAAAAATAATTGACAACAATATATTTTAATCTTAAAGGGACAGTCTACACCAGAATTTTTATTATTTTAAAAGATATATAATCCCTTTATTACCCATTTCCCAGTTTTGCATAACAAGCACAGTTATAATAATATACTTTTAACCTCTGGGATTATCTTGTATCTAAGCCTCTGCAAACTGCCCCTTTTTTCAGTTCTTTTGACAGACTTGCAGTCTAGCCAATCAGTGCCTGCTCCCAGATTACTTCACGTGTAGGAGCACAGTGTTATCTATATGAAATATGTGAACTAACACCCTCTAGTGGGGAAAAACTGTTAAAATGCAATCTGAAAGAGGTGGGCTTCAAGGTCTAAGAAATTAGCATATGAACCTCCTAGGTTAAGCTTTCAACTAAGAATACCAAGAGAACAAAGCAAAATTGGAGATAAAAGTAAATTGGAAAATTGTTTAAAATTACATACGCTATCTGAATCATGAAAGTTTATTTTGGCCTAGACTGTCCCTTTAAACAGGAACAAAACACTTTATTATAGGGGAAATTTTATAAAATTAACCAGAGATGTTTTTTGAGCGCTTTTTGCTACCAGTAGCTTGCAGTAGCATTAACCAGCCACTTGTAATGACTGGCTTTTTTATTGTGCGCCTGCAAACAGGTGAATTTGCTCATTTACGAGCGCACAATAAATTAGCGCTCCACATGTAATCTAGTCCTAAGTGTTTGCATTTATCACCAAACTGCCAGACAAAACAAAACAAAAACAAATACGGCGAGATTACAAGTTTTGCGGTAACAGGGGTGCGTTGCTAACGAGCCTTTTTTTTTCACTGCTCCCTTAAGACAATGCTGGTATTACAGGTTTTTTTTAAAACCTGGCGTTAGCCACAAAAAGGTGAGCGTAGAGCAAAATTTAGCTCCACATCTCACCTCAATAACAGCGCTGCATACGGTAGCGGTAAGCTGGAAAAACGTGCTGGTGCATGACTTCCCCATAGGAAACATTGGGGCTGAGCCAGCTGAAAAAAAGTCTAACACCTGCAAAAAAGCAGCGTTCAGCTCCTAGCGCAGCCCCATTGATTCCTATGGGGAAACACATGTTATGTCTGCACCTAACACCCTAACATGAACCCCGAGTCTAAATACCCCTAATCTTACACTTTTTAACCCCTAATCTGCCGTCCCCGACATCGCAGACACCTACATTATATTATTAACCCCTAATCAGCCGCTCCGGACACCGCCGCCACCTGCATTATACTTATGAACCCCTAATCTACTGTCCCCAACATCGCCGAAACCTACATTTTATATATTACCATCTAACCCCCCCAACATCGCCGCAACTATATTAAATTTATTAACCCCTAATCTGCCACCAACAGAGCCACCACTATAATAAAGTTATTAACCCCTAAACCTAAGTCTAACCCTAACCCTAGCACCCCCCTAATTTAAATATAATTTTAAATATTCATAATAAAATTGCTACAATGAAATAAATTATTCCTATTTAAAACTAAATACTTACCTATAAAATAAACCCTAAGATAGCTACAATATAACTAATAGTTACATTGTATCTAGCTTATGGTTTATTTTTATTTTACAGCTAAGTTTGTATTTATTTTAACTAGGTACAATAGTTATTAAATACTTATTAACTATTTAATAACTTCCTAGTTAAAATAAATACAAATATACCTGTAAAATAAATCCTAACCTAAGTTACAATTACACCTAACACTACACTATCATTAAATTAATTTACTAAACTACATACAATTAACTACAATTAACTACAATAAAATTAAATAAACTAAAGTACAAAAAAACCCACACTAAATTACAGAAAATAAAAAAAGAATTACAATTTTTTTAAACTAATTACACCTAATCTAATCCCCCTAATAAAATAAAAAAGCCCCCCAAAATAATAAAATTCCCTACCCTATACTAAATTACAAATAGCCCTTAAGAGGGCCTTTTGCGAGGCATTGCCCCAAAGTAATCAGCTCTTTTACCTGTAAAAAAAATACAATACCCCCCAACATTAAAACCAACCAACTACCCACACATTGAACCCTACTCTAAAACCCACCCAATCCCCCCTTAAAAAACCTAACACTACCCCCTTGAAGATTTCCCTACCTTAAGCCGTCTTCACCCAGCCGGGCACAAGTGGACCTCCAGAGGGGCAGAAGTCTTCATCCAATCCGGCCAGAAGAGGACCTCCAGCCCGGCAGAAGTCTTCATCCAGGCGGCATCTTCTATCTTCTTCCATCCAGAGCGGAGTGGGTCCATCTTGAAGACATCCGATGCGGAGCATCCTCTTCCATCCGACGGCGACTGAAGAATGAAGGTTCCTTTAAGTGACATCATCCAAGATGGCGTCCCTTGAATTCCGATTGGCTGATAGGATTCTATCAGCCAATCGGAATTAAGGTAGGAAAAATACAATCAGCCAATAGGATTGATCTCACATTCTATTGGCAATTCCAATCAGCCAATAGAATGTGAGCTCAATCCTATTGGCTTATTGGATCAGCCAATAGGATTGAACTTCAATCCTATTGGCTGATTGCTTCAGCCAATAGGATTTGTCCTACCTTAATTCCGATTGGCTGATAGGATTCTATCAGCCAATCAGAATTGAAGGGACACCATCTTGGATGACGTCACTTAAAGGAACCTTCATTCTTCAGTCACCGTCGGATGGAAGAGGATGCTCCACGTCGGATGTCTTCAAGATGGACCCACTCCGCTCCGGATGGAAGAAGATAGAAGATGCCGCCTGGATGAAGACTTCTGCCGGTCTGGAGGACCTCTTCTGCCCGGATCGGATGAAGACTTCTGCCCCTCTGGATGTCCACTTGTGCCCGGCTGGATGAAGACGGCTCAAGGTAATGAGATCTTCAAAGGGGTAGTGTTAGGTTTTTTTAAGGGGGGTGAACATAGAAAGACAGCGCCTCATAGTGCAGATAAACTCCAAAATGTGAGATCACAAATAGACAAGCAAATGGAAATATACTCACAAGAGTATTGGCACTCTTATAGAAAGAAGTGCGAATGTGCAGGCTGATATTTAGCAGCAGTCAGTACGCTGGAATGTGGATCCTCCAAAAAATCGAAAGCACAGCCGTGGACTCTCCTCCATAAACCACAGAGGATACGGCCAGGAGCTTGCGGTCGAGAAACGCGTTTTAAGCTCATCAAATAAAACAACCATTGTTTTTACCTTAAGCTTTGTTACAGCTTTTTTATCCTATTGCTTCCTGGGGACTTTTGAACTCACAAGCAGTATTTTATTCACGGACACTGCTGTTTACTCCCGATATAAAGTGGAAGCCACACATTACAATATGTGCCTGCATAGAAGATCCTCTGTGGTTTACGGAGGAGAGTCCACGGCTGTGCTTTCGATTTTTTGGAGGATCCACATTCCAGCGTACTGACTGCTGCTGAATGTCAGCCTGCACATTCGCACTTCTTTCTATAAGAGTGCCAATACTCTTGTGAGTATATTTTCATTTGCTTGTCTATTTGTCATCTCACATTTTGGAGTTTATCTGCACTATGAGGCGCTGTCTTTCTATGTTCACTCTACAGATGCACTGATCGATGACTCAGATCCAAGACCAGCAGCCCAGCGTACCAACTTATTATTGCACCAGAGACTAAGTTACCCTCTGTGAGATCGCCCACAACCATTTTTGGACATTTTATGATAAGCATATTTATATACATATGCTTTGAGTGTTATAAATATAAGCCTAAGAATTTTCCTTCTTTATAATCTTTCCCTTCATTTTTACTTTTATTATTATCCATATTTTTTTTATTTCCTTGCTATTTTGGGTATCACACCTTATCACGTTATATACCTGTACATTGTATCACATTTATTTGCTTTATGTATCCTTTTGGAATCCAATTGGTATAAAGACCAAATAGGTTAACTTTGTTACCGTGTTTCACACGAGATTGTATTTATAGTGGCGCACTCTATTACTATACACCCGGTATAGTTTTGCACTTTTTTAAGGGGGATTGGGTGGGTTTTAGAGTATGGTTGAGTGTGTGGGTGGTAGGTTTTAATGTTGGGGGGGGTCTTTTTTTTACAGGTAAAAGAGCTGATTACTTTGGGGCAATGCCTCGCAAAACGCCCTTTTAAGGGCTATTTGTAATTTAGTATAGGGTAGGGAATTTTATTATTTTGGGGGGCTTTTTTATTTTATTAGGGGGATTAGATAAGGTGTAATTAGTTTTAAAAAATTGTAATTCTTTTTTTATTTTCTGTAATTTAGTGGGGGTTTTTTGTACTTTAGTTTATTTAATTTAATTGTAGTTAATTGTAGGTAATTGTAGGTAATTTATTTAATTAATTTAATTATAGTGTAGTGTTAGGTGTAATTGTAATTTAGGTTAGGATTTATTTTACAGGTCAATTTGTATTTATTTTAACTAGGAAGGTATTAAATAGTTAATAACTATTTAGTAACTATTCTACATAGTTAAAATAAATACAAACTTAGCTGTAAAATAAAAAAAAATCCTAAGCTAGCTACAATGTAACTATTAGTTATATTGTAGCTAGCTTAGGGTTTATTTTATCGATAAGTATTTAGTTTTAAATAGGATTAATTTATTTAATTGTAGTCAATTTATTTAGATGTATTTAAATTATATTTAAGTTGGGGGGGTTAGACTTAGGGTTAGACTTAGGTTTAGGGGTTAATACATTTAATATAGTAGCGGCGACGTTGTGGGCAGCAAATTAGGGGTTAATAAATGTAGGTAGGTGTCGGCGATGTTAGGGACGGCAGATTAGGGGTTAATAAAATTGAACGAGTTTTTCCGAGGTAGGAGTGCGGCGGTTTAGGGGTTAATAAATTTATTAAAGTGGCTGCGATGTCCGGTCGGCAGATTAGGGGTTAAACATTTTAGTTAAGTGTTTCCGATGTGGAGGGGGCCTCGGTTTAGGGGTTAACAGGTAGTTTATGGGTGTTAGTGTACTTTTTATCACTTTAGTTAAGAGCTTTATGTTACAGCGCTAGCCCATAAAACTCTTAACTACTGACTTTTAAATGTGGTAGGAGTCTTGACAGGAGAGGGTCTACCGCTCACTTTTTCAGGCGATCGTAATACCGGCATTAGGCAAATCCCATTAAAAAGATAGGATACGCAATTGACGTAAGGGGATTTACGGTATACTAAAATCGCCGGGAAAAAGTGAGCGGTAGACCCTTTCCTGTCTTACTCGTAATACCAGTGGGTGTTAAAAAGCAGTGTTGGGACCCCTCAATGCTGCTTTTTAAGGCTAACGCAAGACTCGTAATCTAGCCGTTAGTTTGTTTAGCCAACTCCCCTTCGCCCCAGAACATAATATGAGGCCGATTTTGCGGATCAGGTCCAACAAACCTCTCTGAATGTGGAGAGCAATACGCTCTCCGTATTCAGCATTGCACCAGCAGCTCTTGTGATTTGCGGCCAATCGGCAGCCAGCAGGGAGGTGTCAATCAACCCGATCTTTAGACTGCTGCTTCATAACTGCTGTTTCTGGCAAACCTGCAGGCTCGCCAGAAACACGGACCCTCAAGCTCCATTCGCAGCTTGATAAATGGGCCTCTATGTGAGTTTCCAATGCAATTTTAAACAGTAGAATACTCCTTTACTAAATATTAGTGCCCATAAAATAATGGACACTAAGGTTTTCCGTATCTAATCTCATCTGCAATTTAGGAATAGCTTTAAATGAGTCTATTGAATATAGAATATAGCACAGTCAAGTCTGCATATCTAATTATCAGAAAAACTGGAAAGCTGCATTTATCAGTGTTAAATTGCCAGAAAAAGAGGAAAGCTATGAAAGCATATTTCAATTTTTTTACTGAACATAATTAATTAATTGATTTACAATTTTAAAGAGTTTAACATCTCTTTTATAAAAGGAATGCTATGCTAATGATTCAGGCTCATTATAGTAAAATATGATACATTCTCTAATTCATTAGAACATATTAATTTTAGAATAATGACCCTTCAGCTCTATGCTGACCCTATCAGCACTGCTTGTTACACAGCTAGGTTGTGCAATTGAATCAGCAGCAGTTTACTCTCGGTACCAGAAGTGCTCTTCAAGTCCCGCATAGTACTTCTATTCGTTTGACACTTTTATAGGAGTTAAACAAATAGAGGTGCAGGGTTGTTTGTCTTTAAATGACATGTTCTAATGATTTAGAGAATGTAATCTTATAACTATAACAGCCCTTTAATCTTCAAATAATATTTTAGAAATGTTTCTGTCATAATTAAATACCAAAAGAGCCTTCAACAGCATGGAGTGGGGTTATCTGCAGGCTATGGTCTAGTTTCCATTGCTGTTGTAAACTCTCTAAACTGATGGTAACATAAAACATCTCCATAGACTTTAAATGGACAGTCTAGTAAAATTAAACTTTCATGATTCAGATAGGGCATGCAATTGTAAACAACTTTTCAATTTACTTTTATCATCAAATTAGCTTTGTTCCCTTGGTGGTATTTTTGAAAATCGGCATGTCTGTCAAAAGCACTGAGATAAGGGGGTAGTCTGCAGAGGCTTAGATACATAAAGATTATATTAATATAAACGTGTTGTTTATGCAAAACTGGGTAATGGTAATAAAGGGATTATCTATCTTTTTATACAATAAACATTCTGGTATAGACTGTCCCTTTAATGGAAATGCATGTTACAACTAGTTTACACAGTTTACAACAGCACCTTAATGCACACTAAGTTCAAACAAGTTCAACAGTGCATTTTAAAGTGCTAGCACCAACATTATTGAACCCGAATTCACATCCTCCTTATCTTTTCTATCACTGTACACATAGTAAGACCAGTACTTAGACAGAACAATGGAAAAATTAGTTATATATTGTTGGCACAAGCACTTTAAAAAGCACTGTTATGACCGTGATTGGACTTAATGTGCATGAAGGCACATCCCCTATAAAAACCTAGTCATAAAGGCACAATCTAGTTTGAACATTGTTTATGCAGATTCAAGCAAATTCATGCTTTATGATTTCAGTACTGTGAAAAACAAAATTTATGCTTACATGATAAATTATATTATTTTGGAATGATGATGGTTGGCAGTACTCCATAACATATGGGCTATATTTCCCACCACTAGGAAGAGGTCAAGAACCCATACAAGAGGTTTAAAACTCTCCCATCTCTCTCTTAGATTTATGTATAACCGAGTCGAGAATAGGAAGGAAAGGTAGGAAAGGCAAAGCAGGGTCTATAGAGGTGTCATTAGAACTGTTGCCCAAACATTTAAATGGGTGGGGCCTGTGAACCATCATCATTTCAAAAGAAAATAATTTATCAGGTAAGCAAAATTTTTTGTTTTCCTTTGTAAAATTATGATTGTCCACAGTCCTCCACAACATATGGAAATAATACCCAAGCCAATGATCTATGTTACTGAAAAAGTGGGATAATTTTACTGGCAGTTCTTATTTAGCCGAAACAATGGCCTGATGGACTTTCCTGACAGAATCTGCTTGCTATAATGCAAAACCTCAAGTGATAAACTCTGAAAAAAGTATACAGATAAGACATGTTGCAGCTTTGCAAATCTGCTCCAAAGATTTAAAATCTTTCAAAAACCCACAATGTTGCAATTTCTCTTGAAAAAAAGAGCTGTAATGCTCTTAGACAGGTGACCTTCCAACTGTCAAGAAGGTCTTGAATCCCTTCTTACTGGCAAACACCACCTTAGTAGTTTTCTGCCCCTTACTAGATTTAGTAGTGAAAATACAAACTAGAAGTTTGTCTAAAATCTATAGTTGCTTGGAGAAAGAACTACAAAGAATTTACTATAATCAAATTATGTAATATACGCTACGTAGAAGTAGCAGGATCTGAACACAATGACAAAATAACCATCTCTTGATTGGTATTTTCCTTTCGGAAGAAAATTATATTTAGTACAAAGTATAGCCTTCACCTTGTGATAGTGAAAAAAGTAGAATCATAGACAAGGTTAGCGATTTAGAAACTATTTATGCTAAAAGAAGAGTACTTTCCCAGTTAATAGACAATAGAAATGTAATGCAAAGGTTCAAGAGAAGAATCTTGCAATAAATAGAAATATAAGTTCAGATTTCAGGGTGGAAAAATAGGTTCTATCAGTGGCCTAACTCTAACTAATGCCTGAACAAAAGTCTGAACCTCAGGACGTTTAGCTAACTTCCTATGGCCTAGATTTAGAGTTTGGCGTTAGCCGTGAAAACCAGCGTTAGAGGCTCCTAACGCTGGTTTTAGGCTACCGCCGGTATTTGGAGTCACTCAAAATAGGGTCTAACGCTCACTTTTCAGCCGCGACTTTTCCATACCGCAGATCCCCTTACGTAAATTGGGTATCCTATCTTTTCAATGGGATTTTTCTAACTCCGGTATTTAGAGTCGTTTCTGAAGTGAGCGTTAGACATCTAACGACAAAACTCCAGCCGCAGGAAAAAAGTCAGTAGTTAAGAGCTTTCTGGCTAACGCCGGTTTATAAAGCTCTTAACTACTGTGCTCTAAAGTACACTAACACCCATAAACTACCTATGTACCCCTAAACCGAGGTCCCCCCACATCGCCGACACTCGAAAAAAATTTTTTAACCCCTAATCTGCCGACCGCAACCTACGTTATCCCTATGTACCCCTAATCTGCTGCCCCTAACACCGCCGACCCCTATATTATATTTATTAACCCCTAATCTGCCCCCCTCAACGTCGCCTCCACCTGCCTACACTTATTAACCCCTAATCTGCCGAGCGGACCTGAGCGCTACTATAATAAAGTTATTAACCCCTAATACGCCTCACTAACCCTATCATAAATAGTATTAACCCCTAATCTGCCCTCCCTAACATCGCCGACACCTAACTTCAATTATTAACCCCTAATCTGCCGACCGAATCTCGCCGCTATTCTAATAAATGTATTAACCCCTAAAGCTAAGTCTAACCCTAATACTAACACCCCCCTAAATTAAATATAATTTAAATCTAACGAAATTAATTAACTCTTATTAAATAAATTATTCCTATTTAAAGCTAAATACTTACCTGTAAAATAAATCCTAATATAGCTACAATAGAAATTATAATTATATTATAGCTATTTTAGGATTTATATTTATTTTACAGGTAACTTTGTATTTATTTTAACCAGGTACAATAGCTATTAAATAGTTAAGAACTATTTAATAGCTAAAATAGTTAAAATAATTACAAATTTACCTGTAAAAGAAATCCTAACCTAAGTTACAAATAAACCTAACACTAGACTATCAATAAATTAATTAAATAAACTACCTACAATTACCTACAATTAACCTAACACTACACTATCAATAAATTAATTAAATACAATTGCTACAAATAAATACAATTAAAAAAACTAGCTAAAGTACAAAAAATAAAAAAGAACTAAGTTACAAAAAATAAAAAAATATTTACAAACATAAGAAAAATATTACAACAATTTTAAACTAATTACACCTACTCTAAGCCCCCTAATAAAATAACAAAGCCCCCCAAAATAAAAAAATGCCCTACCCTATTCTAAATTACTAAAGTTCAAAGCTCTTTTACCTTACCAGCCCTGAACAGGGCCCTTTGCGGGGCATGCCCCAAGAAATACAGCTCTTTTGCCTGTAAAAAAAAACATACAATACCCAAGCCCCCCAACATTACAACCCACCACCCACATACCCCTAATCTAACCCAAACCCCCCTTAAATAAACCTAACACTAAGCCCCTGAAGATCATCCTACCTTGTCTTCACCATACCAGGTTCACCGATCGGTCCAGAAGATCCAAGATGTCCTGATCCAAGCCCAAGCGGGGGGCTGAAGAGGTCCATGATCCGGCTGAAGTCTTCATCCAAGCGGGGCAGAAGAGTTCTTCCATCCGATTGAAGTCTTCATCCAAGCGGCATCCATCCGGAGCGAAGCGGCAGCATCCTGAAGACCTCCACCGCGGAACATCCATCCTGGCCGACGACTGAACGACGAATGACGGTTCCTTTAAATGACGTCATCCAAGATGGCGTCCCTCGAATTCCGATTGGCTGATAGGATTCTATCAGCCAATCGGAATTAAGGTAGGAATATTCTGATTGGCTGATGGAATCAGCCAATCAGAATCAAGTTCAATCCGATTGGCTGATCCGATCAGCCAATCAGATTGAGCTTGCATTCTATTGGCTGTTCCGATCAGCCAATAGAATGCAAGCTCAATCTGATTGGCTGATTGGATCAGCCAATCGGATTGAACTTGATTCTGATTCCGTCGGAAGGGTTACCGCATAGCAAACAATGGGGCTGCGTTAGGAGCTGAACGCGGCTTTTTTGCAGGTGTTTGTTTATTTTTCAGCTCAAACAGCCCCATTGTTTCCTATGGGGGAATCGTGCACGAGCACGTTTTTGAGGCTGGCCGCGTCTGTAAGCAACTCTGGTATCGAGAGTTGAAGCTGCGTTAAAAATGCTCTACGCTCCTTTTTTGGAGCCTAACGCAGCCTTTATGTGGACTCTCGATACCAGAGTTATTTTTATGGTGCGGCCAGAAAAAAGCCGGCGTTAGTTTTTCGGGTCGTTACCGACAAAACTCCAAATCTAGGCCAATGAAAATTAGATAAGGCAGAAAAAAAGTGGACTAACCATTGACCAGAGTATCAAGAAAACTGAAGGATTCTATGAATTTTAAAGTATACCAAGAACACCATTTAAAGTATGTTTTCCAATCTTGTGTTAAATTTCTCATGTTACAGGCTTTCTGGCCTGCATGAAAGATTCAATGGCCTCTATTTAACATTGCGGATCAGGTCCACCAGATCTCGCTGAATACGTAGAGCAATAGGCTCTCCGTATTCAGCATTGCACCAGCAGCTCACAAGAGCTGCTGGTGCAACACCGCCCCCTGCAGAATCGCAGCCAATCGGCCAGCAGGGAGGTGTCAATCAACCCGATCGACTCGATCGGGTTGAATTGCGGCGATGTCTGTCCGCCTGCTCAGAGCAGGCGGACAGGTTATGGAGTAGCGATCTTTAGACCGCTGCTTCATAACTGGTGTTTCTGGCGAGCCTGCAGGCTCACCAGAAACACAGGGCCTCAAGCTCTATCCGGAGCTTGATAGATATGCCCCAATGAATTAATTAAATAAATATCTATGTTCCAAAACGAGGCATCAAATTCCACACCAGTAAATAAGAAATTTCAGATCTTGTTAAAAAAGAGAACCTTGAGTCAACATAGTCTTTTTTCAGAGGAAAATAATTATGGAACGCAAAAAGGACATTTGCACTAGGTCCGTATATCAAGTCCTGTGGTGGCAGGCTGGAGCAACTAATATTATCTAATGTTGACTCCTGTTTGATCCAAGAAAGACTCTTGGAACAAAAAAAAAAACAAAGGAAACAAGTATGCTAGATGAAAGTCCCATGGACATTCCAAGTTGACTAATATTTGAACCCAGCATCTTTTGATCTTGCATGATAGCTTGAAAGTGTGATATGTAAGTGAGAGACCCTTAGAACTATGTCCTGTAAGCCCATTGGATCAATAAGCGATCAGAACTGTCCTATGGAGAGACAACTCTCATGAATGGACCGATTGACTGCTGTAATGATCCACCTCTCAGTTGTTCACACATGGTATTGTGATTGCCAATAGTGATATATAATTGCTCTCTGCCCAAGACAGAGTAATATATACTTCCTGCATGACCAGTGGACTGCAGTTAACCTCTGTGATCACTTATGTAGGTCACCACCATGACGTTGTCCGACTGGAAGCAGATACATGTAGATCTCTTGATAGCAGAGGAATCCAAAGGAATTGAAAATTAAAAACCAAACAATCAGGTTAAAAGCCTCACAGGAAAAACCAGTACAGAATCATAAAATGAATGTAGAGTCCAAAAACAGTCAAATACCAAGTAAGTCCAAATCAAGGGATTAATACGGAAGCAAAGTCAGCGGAAATCTGAAATCAAACCGGTATAGTCAAACAACAAACTGCCAGAGTAAAGGTCAGAAAATTCAGTACATAAGCAGCCTCATGATGCAAACAGAGAGCATATAAAGAGTACCATAATGAATGCCTAATTGATCTTTTAGGCCTCCTTAAAGGTACATGACTCCTTACTGCAGCAGAGGCATAAATCAATCTCTAAGACAATATCCTGTTATGACGTGACAATCATGACAGTTCAAGTGATTTTTCATGAACATCTCCTAAGCCATACATGATATCACATACTCAACACATACACATATCTAAATTAACATATACATATGTAAACGTGTGCCCTGTTAACTGCATTGATAAAATATAGTGTAATACACTTCATCATTTCAGAATGTCTTCCATATGTGCAAGATAAAAGACTGTTTTCAACTGTAATACTTGCAAAGTTGTCCACAATGTCATTCCGGCTTTATCAAGTACTTTGTGTTTGTTGATTTTGAAAAGCCAAAGCTAACCTTAAAAAAAGGTGTTGAAAAGTTTTTTGAAAATGGATTGTAATCTACAAGAACTTTTCGGCTCCATAATAAAAATAGGGCTTTCATTGAGGTGCCAAAAATACATTTGTGAGCATGGAAAATAGCCAAAAAAGCCCTTTTGTGATTGCATTGAATTGAACAGTGACATTTTCAGCCAGAAAAAGATCCAAAAAGACCTCAGCTGATAGATAATGATCAACCTCAATATGTTAAAAGCAACAAAAATTGACAGATAGGACATAATAAAAGCTTTCATGGTATAAATCCACTTAATATGGGAGTTCTATAAAATACCTTGTGGAATACAGTATAATAAAGAATGACTGGCTCTAAAGCTTAAAGGGACAGTCAAGTCCAATTTTTTTTTTCATGATTCAAATAGGGCATGCAATTTTAAACAACTTTCCAATTTACTTTTAACAACAATTCTGCTTTGTTTGCTTGTTATTTTTAGTTGAAAGCTAAACCTAGGAGGTTCATATGCTAATTTCTTAGACCTTGAAGGCCACCTCTGCATTTGACAGTTTTTCACCACTAGAGGGTGTTAGTTCATGTGTTTCATATAGATAACCTTGAGCTCATGCACATGAATTTACCAAGGAGTGAGCACTGATTGGCTAAAATGCAAGTCTGTCAAAAGAACTGAAATAAGGGTGCAGTCAGCAGAAGCTTAGATACAAGGTAATCACAGAGGTGAAACATGTATTATTATAACTGTGTTGGTTATACAAAACTGGGGAATAGGTAATTAAGGGATTATCTATCTTTTAAAACCACAAACATTCTGGTGTTGACTGTCCCTTTAAAGTATTAGAAGCAAAATCAATATACCATTATTAGATGTTCTATTAGACCCAAATGTGTTGAATACAGTTCCAGAAATTATGATATAGAAAAAAGTCTCTTAAGCTAATATTTGCAGCATAGTAGACCAAGTGTAGTAAGTAAATAATCAAAGCTCAACTGAGGCACATACATGTCATAACAATAATGGTCAAGTAAGTATATTCACCATGGTAGATGACATCCCCTAATACCAGAGCTTTCCCTGCACACAATGTAAGGACATATGAACGCCTGCTTCCCACAAAGTAATGATTGGTTGTTTTGTGTATTGATTTTAGCATTGTATTTTTATAAAAGCGCATTAATTACTACACTTTTTTGATCCCCATTTTTTTGAGGTTCACTTTTTTTGTTTTTGAAATATTTTAGTAAATGCATCAAAATGTTAGCAAAACAATAATACATTGGAAACAGTAGACAACATAATATAAATTACAAGCACACAAAAAAATGGATGCCTTAAATGTGTTTGTCATAATGGCTTAAAAACATTTATTTGCTTTGATTGTTTTATAATAGCCTTACATTAACCACTCAGACTAAATGACCATGTGTTTATCATTGATTCATTGCTTTCATTTCTACTGCAATATTATTTGCTATTTTATGCTTTCAGTGACAGTGGAAGAAATGTGACTGTCATTGGTAGTGAAATGCGCCTATCATTTACTTTTTGTATCCAAACTAGACATTAATAACTGGGTGAGGAAAATTGCAGTCGAATAGTGTTACTATTAGAAAATAATAGTAACACTATTTCACTGCATTGTTCCTCACCCAGTTATTAATGTCATTATTATGGGGTGATATGAACTATATAATTACATAAAATAAGGATTTAAGCTTTTTTTATTACACTACTGGAGTTAATAGATTATCTTTTCCAGTAATTATACTGTATGCACTAAGCAAGTGACATCTGAAAAAGGTTTTATTATTAGTAATATTGTTGTTATAATTATCTTTAGTATACATAATATTAAATAGCACATTAGCAGCTGAAAGTTTTTACAGTCTAGAAGATAATCTATTTGCAGCAGATATACAGTATAAAGACCAGTAGCAAAGTGAGACTTCTAAAGCTTTTAGACGTGACGCTCAATAGATGAGATGTTACCGTAATGTTAGTTTCAGTAATGTTAGTAGTCTAGGAAAAACTTGTAAGTAAGCAAATGTATGTTAAATTATTTATTAAAGTTTCACTAGAACTGAATTAAAGTCCTTAAAAGGACATTTAAAAAAACAAAAAAACTTTAGTCTTTTATTGAAGTTTTGAGAAGTTATAACATATAAGGCATGTCCAAGTACATTTATAGCACAACAGAATGTATACAGGTATCATGAGATACTTTTTCCTGAACAATAGCAGTGGTAGGCCAAGGTTAAAGCTATACATGACATTTCTTTGTCAGTGTGATGCTGTCATGTTCTCATTAGTGATGTTGCGAACCTAAAAAATTAGGTTCGCGAACGGCGGGCTCGAACTTCCGCAAATGTCCGCGAACCGGTGAACCGGGCGAACCGCCATTGACTTCAATAGGCAGACGAACTTTAAAACCCACAAGGACTCTTTCTGGCCACAATAGTGATGGAAAAGTTGTTTCAAGGGGACTAACACCTGGACTGTGGCATGCCGGAGGGGGATCCATGGCAAAACTCCCACAGAAAATTACATAGTTGATGCAGAGTCTGGTTTTAACCCATAAAGGGCCTAAATCACCTAACATTCCTAAATTGTTTGGAATAACGTGCTTTAAAACATCAGGTATGATGTTGTATCGATGAGGTAGTGTAAGGGTTACGCCCGCTTCCCAGTGACAGACCAAACTCCCCGTGTAACGCACCGCAAACAACCGCAAACAGTCCATTTGCACAACCACGAGATAGATAGATTTGATAGATAGATAGATAGATAGATACATTGAAGGCAACTTCAATTAGATTACACTAGCAGACTGATGTTTCAAAGTCAAAAAATATTTTTTTTGAATATTTACACTACTGTTATAACAAATATGATTGGTGGCACTAGTTGGCAAGTGGGCCTGGCACACATGCTGGCAGGCAGGCAACTGCAATTCAATTGCACTAGCAGACTGATGATTCACAGTCAAAAAAGTTTTTATTTAAAATATTTACACTACTGTTATAACAAATATGATTCGTGGCACTAGTTGGAAAGTGGGCCTGGCACACACGCTGGCAGACAGGCAACTGCAATTAAATAACAATATCAGACTGATGTAAAAGTTTCTTTAAAAAAAGTTACACTAATGTTACAACAGATAGGAGTGATGGCACTCAGGATAGAAGTAGGCACAGTATGTGCTGGCAGCCTGACACACAGGCTGGCACTAGTGGCAGGCTGGCCTGGCATCTAAAATTAAATAACACTAGAAGACTGATGTAAAAGTTTTTTTTACAAAATTTAAACTAATGTTACACCAGATAGGAGTGGTGGACTGGCACTGAGGATGGAAGTAGGCACAGTATATGCTGGCAGCCTGACACACAGGCTGGCACTAATGGCAGCCAGGCTGGCCTGGCAACTAAAATTAAATAACACTAGAAGAGGACTGATGTAAAAAAAAAAATTTTCAAAAATTAACACTAATGTTACACCAGATATAAGTGGTGGAAAAAAGAGCTATTAATCACACTATATGATGTGGGCCTGACACACAGGCCTGATGGAAAATGAAATTAGATTACACTAGCAAAATGATTTAAAAGTTTTTTTAAAAATTTTTTTACACTAATGTTAAGCAGATATGAGTGGTGGCTGGCACAGCAATTAACCACAGTATATGCTGTGTGAGCCTGAGACACAGACCTGATTTAAAAGTTCTGTTGGTTAAATTTACACTAATGTTAAGCAGATATCAGTGGTGGCACTAATCACAGTATTTGCTGTGAGCCTCACACACAGACTGAAAGCCAGGCAAATGCAAATAAAATTACAAATAAAAAAAACAAAAAACAACTGAAGTTATAGGCCCAAAAAGGGCTTTTTGAGGTGCTGTCCTTACAGCAGAGATTAGATGAGTCCTTCAGGACTGTAGTGGACACTAAATACACTAGCCTAGCTATCTATTTCCCTATAATGTCAGCAGCAGCAACACTAAAGCTCCTCTCACTGAGAAAGCAAGATCATAATGAATCTAAAATGGCTGCTGCCAAGGAGCTGGGAGGGTCTGTGAGGGAGTGTCTGCTGCTGATTGGCTCAAATGTGTCAGAAGGCTGTGAGTTACAGGGTCAAAGTTTCCTCAATGATGACACATAGGGGGCGGATCAAACATCGCATATGTTCGCCCACAGCGGCGAACGCGAACAAGCTATGTTCGCCGGGAACTGTTCTCCGGCGAACATTTCACGACATTACTAGTTCTCATCTGTACCTTTAATTTATTTCCACAACCTGTTGCTTTAAGTAATATAACAAAAAAAAAAAAAAAAAAAACTTATGCGAAATAATTCTCTCTCTCTTTAGATAAATTCTATCTGATTATAATGGACCCAGTAGAGGTTTCAAATCATATATCTGCCAAGGAAAAAGTTGATATTCTGGCTCAAGGGTTAAATGATCTACAAGAATAAAATGGAATTTTAAAGGGGTTACTAAATGATGTAATTACAGCAAGAAATTCAGAAACACCTGAACCACTAGTTAACCCTCCCCTGATTTTTTTCTGGCAATAGATCTGACTTCAGAGAGTTTAGAACTGCATGTATCATGTACTTTGCCATGAAACCTAAAACTTATACAAATGAAAGAACCAAAGTATGCACTATTATTTCCTTTTTAAAAGGAGAATCAAGAGTATGGGCTAATAGATTTTACAAAACCAATAATACCATTTTGCCATTTTGAATTCTGTTGATGAGTTTTTCACAACTATGGCAACTTTATACGATGATACAAATAAACAGTTGACCGCAGATACTAATCTCAGAGCTCTTAGACAGGGCAAAAGACAAGTGAAGGAATATATCTCTGAATTCCAAATGTGGGCTACAGACTCAGGTTGGAATGCTCTTAGTCTAAATAATCAGTTTCGTATTGGCTTA
Organism: Bombina bombina; assembly: GCF_027579735.1. NCBI lineage: Eukaryota > Metazoa > Chordata > Amphibia > Anura > Bombinatoridae > Bombina > Bombina bombina. The sequence goes on along the minus strand of NC_069499.1, from coordinate 1,209,607,190 downwards.
TCTGAGGCTTTAAAAGATGAAAAATGCTTGAATATTTAGAAGCATTGATAAAACTCAGTATATAAATCGATAGAAAATTTTGTGAAAGAAGAGCTGAAAAATCATGCACCGACTATAACCAAAAGAGAACTTCAATGTTCCATTACCCCAAAACCACTAATAGTGATATACCCATGGAGATAGGAACAATAAAAGGGCCTTTAACTCTCTCTCTCTACAGTGGGATCATCTACTCATCAAGTCAGAAGCAATGATTGTCTCTGGTGCATTTGGTTTGTTTATTGATGATAAATTTGCATTACAAAATAAAATACCACTCATTAGAGTTATTGATGGTTCTTACATCCTGAAGAGTCTAATTACACATAATACTATCCCTCTTTTGGTATCTTTACCCTCAGGTCATAAGGAATTTATAACATTTGATATTATACGATCATGCATAAATTCAATCATACTTGAATATCCTTGGCTCATGAAACATAACCCACATATAGATTGGTCTTTAAATGTGATTACATTCCCTTCTAACTACTGTTTAAACACATGCTTTTCACATACATCCATTCTGAATGTGATAGAACCTTATCCTCACGTATATCATGAATTCTCAGATGTATTTGATCTAAAAGAGGCTGAGAACCTACCACCTCACATAATTCACGACTGCCTAATAGAAACAATACCAGGAACCCCTATTCCATATGAGAAAATGTATCCCTTGTCCCAGACTGAATTACAGCACCTGCGGCAGTATTGGGATGAGAATCTTAAAAAAGGTTTTATAAGACCATCAAGTTCACCAGCTTCCGCAGGTATGTTTTTCAGTGAGGAATAAGGATAAAATGTTTAGACCTATAATTGACTACAGGGCATTAAACAGTATTACGGTAAAAAATAGATACCCTTTTCCATTGATAACAGAACTATTGGAACGCTTATCCAATGCAAAATTTTTTCACAAAACTTGACTTAAAAGGTGCATATAACCTTATAAGAGTACGTGATGGAGACGAATGGTAAACTGCATTCAGGACAAGGTATGGATTGTATGAATATCTTGTAATGCCTTTTGGGCTATGTAATGCCCCAGCAACTTTTCAGGTATTCATAAACGATTTATTTAGAGATTTTATGGATATTTGTGTAATCATTTATTTGGATGACATTTTAATCTATTCCACTGATGTTAAATCACATATAAAACATGTAAGGTGGGTTCTATCCAGACTTAGGGATCACAGACTTTTTGCAAAATTGGAAAAGTGTCAATTCCACAAGACCACGATAAAGTTCTTAGGATACATTTTCTCCCCAGATGGTATTATGATGGATCCAGAGAAGATCAACTCCATAACAAATTGGCCACAACCCACATCACTAAAAGGCCTTCAACGGTTTTTGGGGTTCGCAAATTTTTATAGAAGATTTATATATAATTACTCCTCTCTGGTAAAACCGTTAACCATTCTTACAGGTAAACAAAAGAAATTCCCTTGGACACCAGCAGTGGAAGAAGCTTTTGCCTTATTAAAGTCAAGATTCATAACTGCTCCAATTTTACACCTTCCAGACCATACCAAACATTTTGTTCTTGAGGTCGATGCCTCTGATACAGGACTAGGAGCAGTTCTATCTCAATGTTCCGATCTAAAATCGATTCCACACCCTGTCGCCTTTTATTCTAGGACTCTAACAGTCGCTGAAACTAACTACTCTGTAGGTGACAAGGAACTACTAGCAATAAAATCTGCACTTGTAACATGGAGACACCTCCTAGAAGGGACCACTTATCCGTTCACTATATACACTGATCATAAAAATCTTGAGTACTTGAGGAAGAACAAAACCTTATCTGCTCGACACGTCAGGTGGTCACTCTTCTTTGATAGATTTGATTTTATCATCACATACCGACCAGCCCACAGGAATGTTAAAGTGGATTCTCTCTCACTGTAATAATGCGCTGAGATTAGTGGCTATGTAGAACACAACTGCAGAATAACAAACTAAATGGTTGAATTGTTTCACCCCGCTGTATGGTATCACTATGGAAACTCAGTGATATCAGCACAGATAGAGGAGAGAATTAGTATTAAACTGGTCCTTGTGGTTATGTATCACAAGGTTAAGTAAAACGTAATTAAATTGGTAGAAAACTTCAGTTAATATGTAACCTCCCTTATAAAGTTCATCATATGATTGAGGGAGTGAAGTGGTATATAAGTAGATAACAAAAGTCACTTCTCTAGTAGCTTTGGTCAAATAGATAGTTAATCAAAGTGAAAGACCCACTACTTGTGTTTAGGAATTAGGCAGTCCGATCATATAACAGCGGTATAGAATGAGGGAGTGATATCCTTAACCTGAAATCCTCAACTGCTTCACGCAGCACAGACAGAGCTGGAACGGAGGAACCGGAGGAGGAGTTATTCTATAACACACTGAATGATTGACAGCGCACCCGCTACTGAGTCCCCTGGAAACAGGGAGGGAGGCTGGCGGTTGATAGAGTCCGGTGATAGGTAGGAGATAGCAAGAGGAAACCGCTGGTAGCTTGAGGGTAAACCAAAACCACTTGGAGTTGGAGGTTAAGTGAGTTCGGCAAATACAGAATCACAGTACAGATGAAAATGACTCCTCGGTTCTTGTGTAGTAACACAGATAGCAGGCTGTAGTAATAAAGCTTTAATGAAATAACGGCTCTGTATTGAAATCCGAAAAGCATAAAAAACTAGAAGCTGGAATAATCCACGGAGGGATAAGTTAGGCTCAGTATGAGCAGTAGCTATTCAGTGCAAACAACAGGATACTAAGTACCGGCCATTAGAAGAACAGGTGTATTTAAAGATTCTGTGGGCAGGGCTGAAATGTTGGAGCCTGAGAATTAAAGGTAAACACACGTAGTGAAGAATCCTGACACTCACGCATATATGACATACATACAAAAAACCAGACCTCCACAACCGTAATAACTAACGAAAAGATTATTGGTTAGTTGACTACCCCAGAAGAACATTTTCTAGAAGCTTTACAGGAAGATTCTACGATACCACATTCTGAACTTCACCAAGAAACCTCAGGGTTGTATTACAGGTCTGAAAGATTTTATGTACCCCCAACTTTAAGACTCAATATTCTCAAACAATATCATGATTCCCCATTGGCAGGTCATCTAGGAGTACAAAAAAACATTGAATTAAAAAAACGACTATATTGGTGGCCGAATTTTAGGAAAACTGTATATGACTATGTTCGGACATGCAATGTATGTGCACGTTCTAAAATAGAACATCTCAAACCTGCAGGGTTATTAAGACCATTACCTATACCAGACAAACCTTGGTCAACAGTGTCACTTGATTTTATTGTTGAATTGCCTGACTCTCATTCCAACAATACCATATTGGTCGTTGTTGATCATTTAACCAAAATGGCCCACTTAATACCTATGAGAGGTTTACCTACTGCCATACAAACCGCTAAATGTTATATCAATCATATTATGAAGTTGCATGGGTTGCCTGATATAGTCATTAGTGACAGAGAAAGTCAATTTACTTCTATGTTTTGGAGACATCTCTGTCGTATGCTAAACATTGATTCACATCTCTCAACAGCCTACCACCCACAAACTAACGGTCTCACTGAACATGTAAATCAAATAATTGAACTATATTTACGGTGCTACATAAGTCACCAACAAGATGATTGGAGTGATTTGTTACCTTTAGCCAAATTCTCCTACAATAATTCATTAAACACTTCAAGTAAGATGAGGCCTTTCTTTGCCACTTATGGGTATCATCCTAAAACTATACAACGGACAATTCAGCAAACTAATGTTCCGGCTATATACGATTTAGCTGATAATATTTCTAATAATTTAAGACTACTTAAACAACAACTAATTGAAGCTAAAAAATTGCAGAAGAATTATTATGATAAACGTTATCGCCCACCGCCAAACTACAACATTTCTGACTATGTATGGTTGTCAACAGGTACCAACTAAAAAACTCGCAAGTCAGTTCATTGGACCATTCCCTATCATCCGAATACTCAGTCCTACTACTGTTACTCTAAAATTGCCTGATCAATACTCCATACATCCTGTGTTTCATATATCACTTCTTAAACCTTACATCAAGGATGAAGATCCCCGTAGAATGCAACCACCTGTACCTTCAATTCCAGTCGATAATCATGAATAATACAAAGTCGAAACTATATTAGATTCTAGGATACAATATTGGAAACTGCAGTACTTGATACATTGGAAAGGGTATGGTCCTGAGAAGGATTCGTGGATTCTTTCCAAAGATCTTCACGCACCTCAAATAACTCGAACTTTTCATAGACGTTACCCCCTTAAACCTAGCGATTGGATACTCAGAGAGTATTCTTTGTGGAAGGGATTCTGTCATGTTCTCATCTGTACCTTTAATTTATTTCCACAACCTGTTGCTTTAAATAAAACTCCACCTCTATCTGCCTATTTAAACAAGCAATTCCCATCACTCATTGCTTGATTGTTTGCTCATTGCCTAGGTGATTTACCCTCCTATATCCTAAATAATTAGCCTCTAGTTTGTTCACGCAAACAGTCTCTTTAATATATGCATCAGCTGTGCCTTACTTCAGCTTATCATTCTTTTGCTACCACAGAACTTTGTATGCAAGTTCTTTCTCACTCACATAGCTGTTACCAGTAGCTGGTATTACTAATCAGCATTTCAGTTTTTCTACGTTCACAGCGTGTAACGCTCCATCTTCCTCCATTGGACTTCTCTGTCTTGCAGTCGGATCCAAGCCACATATTTTGGCTACTTGCCAAAATCCTCAGCTGACTCCTCTCATCAGACTCTCAAAGCTTTTCCTGGCAGCACGCCAACTCTTCTCAGCTGTTGCTACATAGACCGGTACCGTTAAGCAACTTAGCTATAGCTAAATCAAGTATCTTATAACTAAAGTGTACACTCTATAAATCTTACCTCTTTCATTTTTGACTTACCTTTTTTCAGTTGGGCCTCTAAAGTTTTTTATTCAAACTTGCAACATATCCTTATAATTTCTTTATCTTTGTAAAATTAATTATGTCTGATGTAATTCTAGGAGTATCACACTGTTGCCAATCCTAACTCCTGTGAGAATTTATATTAAATATTTATGCTTTGAACTTGTAACAACTATGTTACAAGTTTAAAACTACAGAATCTGCTAAGTCAATTACAGCTCTGAAACTCATTTTATTGTTGCTAACTACTCAGTTACAAATATATATATATTTCTAGGCAAGTTAATTAGCTCAAAACTAGTTAAACATTGCAGATGAAAAAACATATGAATAATTATAATTACTATAAAATAGGACAATATCTAGGGTATGAGAAAAGCTACCCACTTGAGCTATGGTTCTATAAACTGTTTTCAATTTGTTTATATAGTAATATTGTTACCTGCTGCTAGTAATATAGACAAAAGAAAAGAGAAAAAAAAACAACTAAGTAGTGACTGGGCTATAACCGGTATATGCATCAAAAGAAAATAAACTAAATTTGGACATGTATATCAATGAAACCTCTGTTTTAAAGTTTAAGAAAGAAATGTTCCCCTCTTTACACAGGGGATAACTCTTGGGGTCACCTAATCTATAGATTTAAAGGTGAGGGGAGTTAGCTTATTGCTATGGTCACCCTTGGACCTTAGTATGTAAAGGGACAAGTGAGCAACTGATATGATATATGATAAAAGAGAAAACATTTATATATTACTGGAAATAACTACACCAACTTTTATACTTTGAACCAAGATTCAATATAAAGGAAGCCTAAGAAAACTTGTAGTTATACCTTCCACTAGTTACAAAGTGGGTCACTCGTAGTCCCTTGGTTATAGATTGAGACAAACTTTCAGAAGGCAGAAGATAAGAGAGAGAGAGAGAGAGAGAGAGAGAGAGAGAGAGAGAGAGAGAGAGAGAGAGAGAGAGAGAGAGAGAGAGAGAGAGATAGATCACTTATGGATGCTTTGATGGCTGAAATTAGTATACTGATAAATTGCAGTAGTTTGAGTGGAGACATATAACATTTAAATATATTGCTAAGTTTGTACTGTATATTATTAAAAGAAAAGAGTAGGATGGCTGAACTTCCATATAGAAGATCCTGAGAGCTAATGAGGATATGCATCTGATAGGCCTGATTGAGTGAGATAAGAGCCTTTACATATTCATGACATTGAAATGTGCATATGGAGTATTACTGCAAATAGCAAAGCATGACTTCCTGCTGAAAACTAAAGAGAATAAAACAAAATGATTATTCTATTGGATAACATCTACATGAATGTCAAGAGATTTGTAGGATATCAGAATATTCAAAGAATCAGACATTCAATGTGGCTAATGTAATTGTTTGGATTTAGTCCACTTGAAATATTTATCTAATTTATCTCTACTATATCTGAAGAAAGAAACTGCTAGCCCCTCCTTTATAGCACATTGAAAAGTTAGCGTTGAGGATATATGGAGGTTGCCTTCTACACACAGGATGCATGGAGAGGGCTATTCCTTCTATTGTTCTGTATGCATAAAGTCTCTGCTTAGCTTCTTCTTTGTAATATTAGCTGCCATAAATACAATTGCTTTTCCAAGGCTCTAAATTAATATACATCAATGCATGCTATAAGAACATTCAGTTGCTTGAACAAATTATAGATTATTGTCCAACAGACCGGGGAAAAAATTCCAGTATATTTTGAGTTCTTAAATGTATTTTTAATGTTTTCATCTGAAACTAAATTGTAAACATTTGCCTACAGATTTGAACAACATATCACTAATTCTGCTGTATTTTTTGCATTCCTTTTAAAATGAGCAACAAATGCATATGGTGCAAAATAATAGTTAATTTTTTTCATGTAGTTAAAACTAATACTCTAAAGGCTTTAAATGGCTTTAAATGGGATTTTACACTGCTCAAAAGTGACACAGCAATTGATTAATTCCTGTGTCAGCCATTAAGTATGTGAGCTTCACTTTTGTTCTTGAAAATCCTGATCCCATTAAAAATAAATACACAGACAAATAAATAAATTGTTTAAAAAAATAGTTTTTTTGTGTTGCTGGCTTATAGCAGTAGCACTAGCTATCAACTTGAAGTTATTGTTATCATTTTGAATGTATTAAAAATTGAATGTATAGTATAGAACATTAATTTAGTTGTTTTTATATTTTCTGTGGAAGTGCATTAAAAATGGTTAACTTATTTCCCCACAAATGTTTATTTCTAGAAAACGCAACTGCAATGTGATATGCTGTTTATTATATAGAGTTGTGAACTAACTTAATTTTTATAATGAAGCACTGTATTATTTTTATGTTCAATAAAGTTGTCTTTTTATACATGCGTGGAGTGGCAGTCAATTCCTTCTTTGTTTTGTTATTTGTTATTTAACACATTGATGTTTCTTCCTCACTACAATATGGAACCCCACAGAATGAAGAAGAGACAAAAAAATAATTTGGATGCTTGGCTGATATTTCCTTGGAGAGTCTTTTCAAAGTTGAAGTTCTCATTATCATCTATTAATGCATATATTACAAATTCTTAAAAAATATGAACTAAAAAGAATATATCTCATAATTCATTATCAACTAGATGATGAGTTTTGCGCTGAAAAAAATGCTATTTTAGCATAAATACCGTTATGCAGCCATTACGAGTCTTGTCAGTATAGCTGTACCACAAGTATTTTAGCCTGTAACGCAACGTCAATCCCGCACTCAAAAAAAATTACGTTCTTGCGTGGGATTTCCATAGCGCTTGTACTACAGGTTGTGCGGTGAGGCTAAAATGCTTGTGTTACAGCCTATACCGACACAATCTGTTCTGCCATCTGAGACCAGTAGTTATGGATTTTGTGTAACAAAACTGTTACACAAAACTCATAACTAAAATGTTAAAAAGTACACTAACACCCATAAACTACCTATTAACCCCTAGACCAAGGCCCTCCAGCATCGTAAACACTATAAAAAAGTTATTAACCCCTATTCCACTGTTCCCCCAACATTACGACCACTAAATAAAGTTATTAACCCCTAAACTTCTGGCCTCCCACATCACTGCCACTAAATAAACCTATTAACCCCTAAACTGCCAGGCTCCCATATCACAAAAAACTAAATTAAACTATTAACCCCTAAACCTGATAACACCCTAACTTTAAATTAAAATTACAATATCCCTATCTTAAAATAAAAAAATTGTACCTGTGAAATTAAAAAAACCTAAGTTTAAACTAACAATTAACCTAACATAACTATTATACTAAAATTAAAAAACTACCAATTAAATAAAACTAAATTACACATTAAAAAAACTAACACTACTAAAAAAAAATTAAGTCTAAAATTACAAAAAATAAAACATACTAAACTACAAAAAATAACAAACACTAAATTACAATAAAATAACAAACGAAATTATCCAAAATAAGAACAATTACACCTAATTTAATAGCCATATAAAAATAAAAAAGCCCCCCCAAAATAAAAAAACCCTAGCCTTCAATAAACTACCAATAGCCCTTTAAAGGGCCTTTTTGTAGGGCATTGCCCTAAAGAAATCAGCTATTTTACCTGAACAAAAATACAAAGTAAAACCCACCACCCAACAGTAAAACCCACCACCCAATCAACTCCCCAAAATAAAAAAACCTAACTCTAACAAAGACCTAAGCTACCCTTTGCCCTGAAAAGGGCATTTGTATGAGCATTACCCTTAAAATTGCATGTAGCTCTTTTGCATTGCCCTTAAAAGGGCATTTAGCTCTTTTAAAAAAGCCCAAACCCTAATCTAAAAAAAAAAAACACCCAAAAAAACCTAACACTAACCCCCGACGATCCACTTACAGTTTCTGAAATCCGGACATCCAGGTGGCGAGAAGTCTTCATCCAGGCGGCGAGGTCTTCATCCATCCAGGCAGTGTCTTCTATTTTTATCCAGGCAGCATCTTCTATCTTCATCCCGACGGTGTCTTCTATCTTCATCCTGGTGGCGCGGAGCAGGTCCATCCTTCAAGACATGTGTCGCGGAGCGTCCTCTTCATATGGTCGCCGCCGTACACTGAGCTTTTTCAAAAAAGCATCCCTTGCATTCCTATTGACTGATTTGATTTTTGAAATTCAAATCAGCCAATCGGATAAGAGCTACTGAAATCCTATTGGCTGTTCAAATCAGCCATTAGGATGAGAGTTACTGAAATTCTATTAAAAAAATGCACACTAGCATATGATTTAAATTATACATGTGCACAAACCTCTTCATATGGTCGCCGCCGTACACTGAGCTTTTTCAAAAAAGCATCCCTTGCATTCCTATTGACTGATTTGATTTTTGAAATTCAAATCAGCCAATAGGATAAGAGCTACTGAAATCCTATTGGCTGTTCAAATCAGCCATTAGGATGAGAGTTACTGAAATTCTATTAAAAAAATGCACACTAGCATATGATTTAAATTATACATGTGCACAAACAAAAAGTAATTGTAAATTAATAATTTCTCGAAGAAAAAAATATTTTGTTTCATCCAATATTAGTTTCTGGAGGTCATAAATTTGACCAAATTTTGACAACATTATTTATAATTGTAACTTCTGAAACCTTTCCCACCTAAATAATGTGAATTTGAATGTTTTTCCCTTTTTCGTCTCTTTTTGAATAAAAGTTTCATGTCATGGAATACAGAATTATTTTTAATTTACTGTGCTATTATTCGTTCCTTAATTTATTTTTTAATTTTGTTCAATTATTTTCCATTTTTAAATAAATCCAAAGAATACAGAAACATTTCTGATTTTTTTTATATATATTTTCCAAATCTGAATGCATATGTCTAATTTAAATATTTTCAAAATTGCTCAGTGATAGAAAGCAAGTCGTTTTCAGAAGCATTTAATAGTGGAATATAATACTGTAATAATAATAATAATAATAATAATAATAATATACACACAAATGAAGATGCATTAAAGACAGTGAAATATAGAAAAATAAAAACATAGATTTTCACTGCATATATTTTTACCTGAAGTGTAAGCTTAGTTAATTCCTAGGAAAGCCTTATGCATATCCCAAATATTGTTGAAATCACTTGTATTTTCAACCACTACTAATGAAAATATAATCCACAAATAACCCCTCTTTCTGGAAAGAAGTGCTTAAGGAAATTACTCCTCAACTTACCACCTAAAGATCATTAACTATTGCCCTGGCGTTGCTTAGAACCTCAAGTCAAGACAGGTCTAAAGGTAAAAAAAAAAAAGCCTCAAGAAATGGGACAGTCCACACAATTCTAGGATTGTTGAGAAATATGTAGAACAGAAGATTGCAGTAAAACAAACTTTATTATGCATTTCAATTGTGTGTGTGTGTGTGTGTTTGTATGTATGTATGTATGTATATATAATCATGTCCGTGGGGCATACTGAATGTTTAATCAAACAATTCAAAATGTAAATTGCACCCCCCTACAAGCTTAATGCTGGCAATATAAATACTACATAGGTACAAAATGCATTGCATTTACAACATACTGACAAATGGTTAAACATAATCAAAACAAATAATTTTGCAGCAACCTAATTCCCATGCATTTAGTAGTAACAATTATATGCATCTTTGTTGTATAAATGAAATTTACATAAACATATTATTTTCTTATTTCTTGGCTTTCTATTAATATAGAAGAATACATGTCTAACATCTAAAAGATATCAGTTCATATCAAATGCACTTTCAAAAAGCACTAATTATTACATTCATTTCCAGCTAGAGAAAAACAAGGCATCAGTGAATATTTTTTTCATACCTTCCGTTTTATCGGCTTTGATTTATTTGAGTCTGTCACTAACTGCAAGATCTACATGAAAATGTATGAGTGAAATGCTTTAATATACTTAATGGTTTTCTATGTTTTCTATGCTTTAACAAGGTAAAAATATGAATTGGTGCTCTAGATTTATAGCAACATTGATGATGAAACATTAAAAACAAAAAACTCTAAAGAAAAAGATTAAAACTCAGCTTTTGAGAGTGTACACCAATGTGAAAACAAATGTATATATATATATATATATATATATATATATATATATATATATATATATATCATAGATAGAAACAAAGAGAAAACCACTCACGTGCATTCTCACATCTTCCATCATAACTGCCAGTGTGCTATATGAATTTCAAATAACCAATCCCATAATAAGCACTCACTGGTCCTGAGTCAGCAGAGCAAATCCTTATTTTCTTATGTGACATTTCAAAAACAACTGGTGCCCCTTCTTCAGACAAACCCAAAAACTGAAATACAACCATTTATACATATAACAGACACTAATCAGCACATCATATTCATGAGTGACTTTAGTGTATTCCGCCCACTTTCTAAAGTAAACTACTCAAAAAGTGTATGATGGGTCACTCCTATCTGTATTATGGGCTAATTAGGGGATCCCTAAATTTACACCTATAGAATACTGGGGTTTATAGTAAACCGCATCTACTTAAGGCTCTGCTGTCAGAAAATTAGAGTGAAGTGTCAACTTAGAAATTCTTCTCCTAAACTAGTGTCCAACCTATAGTATCCAGAACAAGAATAACAAATGACAGGCAATCTCCTATTACTATAAACCAAAATTGTGATGATGAGTCTGTAAAAAGTAAAAACACATGGCACATTCACATAATCATAACAAGCAAGTCCAAAAAAAAGTAATTAATACCCAGATTGTGGGACCAGCTAGGGATATCTGACAGATAAAGTACTACTGGATCAAGATATATTCCACTAAAAAGATTCAGGGGATATTTAGCAGTGACAACTACTTATAGAAAGCATTGCCAGCCAGTATGAGTGTTAAGTCTCTTAGGGACAACCGAAGGTGACACCTGAGGAAGGGGCGTGACCCTGAAATGCGTAGTGAAAACGTATACACCATTCTGGCCATGCAAGTGTTTGCAGTTTGTCGCTCTGGTACCTGCAGTGATTTGTATTGTATTTTATTTTATTTACTTTCTTTTTATTTTTTAATTTTTACATTACAAATTTCCGTATTGTTTGTATTGCATATAATGTCTATTGTGGACTATAAAGTAGACACCGTTGATTATTTACATTTGGTAGCGGTATTTAAAATCGCCATTGGGCTGTTGCTGAAAACCGTTAAGAGGTTTGTTACATATCAAATATGAGATATTCTACGTTGATTTATGTCTGTAAAATAACTTTTTAAGTTTTTTTAACTTTTTTTTTTTTAATATGAAAATAAAGTTACAATCACCTAGAGTACAAGCTTTGCACTATAGAGGGTGCAAAATGAATGCAACAAAAGTTGGGTTATTTCACCATCTATAGTGCTGCCATTACGAGTTTTGGAAAAGCTGCCTTGTGCGTGCAATATGGTTGCGATGAGCTCCATCCCGCTCAAAATCCAAGCGCTGCTTTGATGTGCTCGTGCATGCTTTCCCCATAGACATCAAAAACTAACAGCTGCGATCGCGGAATGAAAAGCTTCTTAACACAACCCATTGATGTCTATGGGGGGAAAAAAGTTACGTTTAAACCTAACACCCTAACATTAACCCCTAATCTGCTGCCCCCGACATCGCCGATACCTACTTAATGTTATTAACCCCTAATCTTCTGCTCCTGATATCGCCAACACCTATATAATGTTATTGACCCTAATATGTTCCTCCCAATATTGCCGCCACAATAATAAAGTTATTAACCCCTATTTCTCTTGTTATGTGTATCCAGTCCATGGATCATCCATTACTTGTGGGATATTCTCCTTCCCAACAGGAAGTTGCAAGAGGATCACCCACAGCAGAGCTGCTCTATAGCTCCTCCCCTAACTGCCATATCCAGTCATTCTCTTGCAAGCTCTCAACATAGCTAGAGGTAGTTAGAGGAAAGTGGTAAAATATAGTTAGTTTTTTCTTCAATCAAAAGTTTATTGTTTTTAAATGGTACCGGAGTGTACTATTTTATCTCAGGCAGCATTTAGAAGAAGAATCTGCCTGCGTTTTTCTATGATCTCAGCAGAAGTAACTAAGATCCACTGCCGTTCTCACATATGTCTGAGGAGTGAGGTAACTTCAGAGGGAGAATGGCGTGCAGGGTATCCTGCAATAAGGTATGTGCAGTTAAGTTTTTCTAGGGATGGAATTTGCTAGAAAATGCTGCTGATACCGGATTAATGTAAGTTAAAGCCTAAATACAGTGATTTAATAGCGACTAGTATCAGGCTTGCTATCAGAGGTATATACTCTGATTAATGTGCAATATAAAATGTTTGCTGGCATGTTTAATCATTTTTATATATGCTTTGGTGATAAAACTTATTGGGGCCTAGTTTTTTCCACATGGCTGGCTTTATTTTTGCCTAGAAACAGTTTCCTGAGGCTTTCCACTGTTATAGTATAAAAGTTACAGTTGGTGCAGTTAAAATTACAAACTGTGACATTCAGCTTCCCTCAGCAGTCCCCTGCATGCTATAGGACATCTCTGAAGGGCTCAAAAGGCTTAAAAAGTAGGAGCTGTGGCAGTTGTTATGACTGTTTAAAAAACATATTTTTCGTTTTGTTAATCTGTTTTTTGTATTAAGGGGTTAATCATCCATTTGCAAGTGGGTGCAATGCTCTGCTAACTTGTTACATACACTGTAAAAATTTTGTTAGTTTAACTGCCTTTTTTCACTGTTATTTCAAATTTTGGCAAAATTTGTTTCTCTTAAAGGCACAGTAACGTTTTTTTATATTGCTTGTTAACTTGATTTTAAGTGTTTTCCAAGCTTGCTAGTCTCATTGCTAGTCTGCATAACATAGAGGAAACTCCTTGTTCATTATGTTTAAAAGCCATGGTGGAACCCCATAGGAGAATGTGTACTAAATGTATTGATTTCACTTTAAACAATAAAGATCAGCTGTTATCTTTAAAAGAATTATCACCAGAGGATTCTGACAAGGGGGAAGTTATGCCGACTAACTCTCCACCACGTGTTGGACCCTTTGACTCACGCTCAAGGGACTCACGCTAAAATGGCACCAAGTACATCAAAGACGCCCATAGCGATTACTTTGCAGGACATGGTGGCAATCATGGATAATACCCTGTCAGCGGTATTAGCCAGACTGCCTGAATTCAGAGGAAAGCGCGATAGCTCTGGGGTTAGACGTAATACAGAGCACGCAGATGTTTTAAGGCCCATGTCTGATACTGCGTCACAATATGCAGAAGCTGAGGAAGAGCTTCAGTCTGTGGGTGATGTCTCTGACTCGGGGAAACCTGATTCAGATATGTCTACTTTTAAATTTAAGCTTGAGAACCTCCGGGTGTTGCTTGGAGAGGTTTTAGCTGCTCTGAATGACTGTGACGCAATTGCAGTGCCAGAGAAATTGTGTAGACTGGATAAATACTACACGGTGCCGGTGTGTACTGACGTTTTTCCAATACCTAAAAGGTTTACAGAAATTATTATTAAGGAGTGGGACAGACCCGGTGTGCCGTTTTCCCCCCCTCCTATTTTTAGAAAAATGTTTCCAATAGACGCCACCACACGGGACTTATGGCAGACGGTCCCTAAGGTGGAGGGAGCAGTTTCTACTTTAGCAAAGCGTACCACTATCCCTGTCGAGGAAAGTTGTGCTTTTTCAGATCCAATGGATAAAAAATTAGAAGGTTACCTTAAGAAAATGTTTATTCAACAAGGTTTTATCCTGCAGCCCCTTGCATGCATTGCTCCTGTCACTGCTGCTGCTGCGTTCTGGTTTGAGTCTCTGGAAGAGGCCTTTCAGACAGCTACTCCATTGACTGAAATACTTGAGAAGCTTAGAACACTTAAGCTAGCTAATTCTTTTGTTTCTGATGCCATTGTTCATTTGACTAAACTAACAGCTAAGAATTCTGGATTCGCCATCCAGGCGCATAGGGCGCTATGGCTTAAATCTTGGTCAGCTGACGTGACTTCAAAGTCTAAATTACTTAACATTCCCTTCAAGGGGCAGACCCTATTCGGGCCTGGTTTGAAAGAAATTATTACTGACATTACTGGAGGTAAGGGTCATACCCTTCCTCAGGAAAGGGCCAAATCAAGGGCCAAACAGTCTAATTTTCGTGCCTTTCGAAACTTCAAGGCAGGTGCAGCATCAACTTCCTCTGCTACAAAACAAGAGGGAACTTTTGCACAATCCAAGCCGGCCTGGAAATCTAAACAGGCCTGGAGCAAAGGCAAGCAGGCCAGAAAGCCTGCTGCTGCCTCTAAGACAGCATGAAGGAACGGCCCCCTATCCGGCAATGGATCTAGTAGGGGGCAGACTTTCTCTCTTCGCCCAGGCGTGGGCAAAAGATGTTCAGGATCCTTGGGCGGTGGAGATCATATCTCAGGGATATCTTCTGGACTTCAAAGCTTCCCCCCCACAAGGGAGATTTCACCTTTCGAGATTATCTGTAAACCAGATAAAGAAAGAGGCAGTCTTACGCTGTGTGCAAGACCTCCTAATAATGGGAGTGATCCATCCAGTTCCACAGATGGAACAAGGACAGGGATTTTATTCAAATCTGTTTGTGGTTCCCAAAAAAGAGGGAACCTTCAGACCAATTTTGGATCTAAAGATCTTAAACAAATTCCTCAGAGTTCCATCGTTCAAAATAGAAACTATTCGGACAATCCTACCTATGATCCAGGAGGGTCAGTACATGATCACAGTGGATTTGAAGGATGCTTACCTTCACATACCGATTCACAAAGATCATCATCGGTTCCTAAGGTTTGCCTTTCTAGACAGGCATTACCAGTTTGTGGCTCTTCCCTTCGGGTTAGCTACAGCCCCAAGAATTTTTACAAAGGTTCTGGGGTCTCTTCTGGCGGTCCTAAGACCACGGGGCATAGCAGTGGCCCCTTATCTAGACGACATCCTGATACAGGCGTCAAACTTCCAAATTGCCAAATTTCATACGGACATAGTGTTGGCATTTCTGAGGTCGCATGGGTGGAAAGTGAACAAGGGAAAGAGTTCTCTATCACCCCTCACAAGGGTTTCCTTCCTAGGAACTCTGATAGATTCTGTAGAAATGAAAATTTACCTGACGGAGTCCAGGTTATCAAAGCTTCTAAATTCCTGCCGTGTTCTTCACTACATTCCGCGCCCTTTGGTGGCTCAGTGCATGGAAGTGATCGGCTTAATGGTAGTGGCGATGGACATAGTGCCATTTGCGCGCCTACATCTCAGACCGCTGCAATTATGCATGCTCAGTCAGTGGAATGGGGATTACACAGATTTGTCCCCTCTGCTAAATCTGGATCAAGAGACCAGAGATTCTCTTCTCTGGTGGCTATCTCGGGTCCATCTGTCCAAAGGTATAACCTTTCACAGGCCAGATTGGACAATTGTAACAACAGATGCCAGCCTTCTAGGTTGGGGTGCAGTCTGGAATTCCCTGAAGGCTCAGGGATCGTGGACTCAGGAGGAGAAACTCCTCCCAATAAATATTCTGGAGTTAAGAGCAATATTCAATGCTCTTCTAGCTTGGCCTCAGTTAGCAACCCTGAGGTTCATCAGATTTCAGTCGGACAACATCACGACTGTGGCTTACATCAACCATCAAGGGGGTACCAGGAGCTCCCTAGTGATGTTAGAAGTCTCCAAGATAATTCGCTGGGCAGAGACTCACTCTTGCCATCTATCAGCGATCCATATCCCAGATGTAGAGAACTTGGAGGCGGATTTTCTAAGTCGTCAGACTTTTCATCCGGGGGAGTGGGAACTCCATCCGGAGGTGTTTGCTCAATTGGTTCATCGTTGGGGCACACCAGAATTGGATCTCATGGCGTCTCGCCAGAACGCCAAGCTTCCTTGTTACGGATCCAGGTCCAGGGACCCAGAAGCGATGCTGATAGATGCTCTAGCAGCACCGTGGTTCTTCAACCTGGCTTATGTTTTTCCACCGTTTCCTCTGCTCCCTCGACTGATTGCCAAAATCAAACAGGAGAGAGCATCGGTGATCTTGATCGTGCCTGCGTGGCCACGCAGGACCTGGTATGCAGACCTGGTGGACATGTCATCCTTTCCACCTTGGCCTCTGCCTCTGAGACAAGACCTTCTACTACAAGGTCCTTTCAATCATCCAAATCTAATTTCTCTGAGACTGACTGCCTGGAGATTGAACGCTTGAATTTATCAAGGCGTGGCTTCTCCGAGTCAGTCATTGATACCTTAATACAGGCACGAAAGCCTGTAACCAGGAAAATCTACCATAAGATATGGCGCAAATATCTTCATTAGTGTGAATCCAAGAATTACTCATGGAGTAAGGTTAGGATTCCTAGGATATTGTCCTTTCTCCAAGAGGGTTTGGATAAAGGATTATCAGCTAGTTCTTTAAAGGGACAGATTTCTGCTCTGTCTATCCTTTTGCACAAGCGTCTGGCAGAGGTTCCAGACGTCCAGGCATTTTGTCAGGCTTTGGTTAGAATTAAGCCTGTGTTTAAACCTGTTGCTCCTCCATGGAGCTTAAACTTGGTTCTTAAGGTTCTTCATGGAGTTCCGTTTGAACCCCTTCATTCCATTGATATCAAACTTTTATCTTGGAAAGTTCTGTTTTTGATGGCTATTTCCTCGGCTCGTAGAGTCTCTGAGTTATCAGCTTTGCAATGTGATTCTCCTTATCTGATTTTCCATACAGATAAAGTAGTTCTGCGTACAAAACCTTGGTTTTTACCTAAGGTAGTTTCCAACAAGAATATCAATCAAGAGATTGTTGTTCCATCATTGTGTCCTAATCCTTCTTCAAAGAAGGAACGTCTTTTACATAATTTGGAAGTAGTCCGTGCTTTAAAGTTTTACTTACAAGCGACTAAAGATTTTCGTCAAACATCTTCCCTGTTTGTTGTTTACTCTGGACAGAGGAGAGGTCAAAAGAAATCGGCAAATTCTCTTTCTTTTTGGCTTCGGAGCGTAATACGCTTAGCCTATGAGACTGCTGGACAGCAGCCCCCTGAAAGGATTACAGCTCATTCTACTAGAGCTGTTTGCAAAGCGACGACTTGGTCTTCACTTCATACCTTTTCAAAATTTTACAAATTTGATACTTTTGCTTCTTTGGAGGCTATTTTTGGGAGAAAGGTTCTACAGGCAGTGGTCCCTTCCATTTAAGTACCTGCCTTGTCCCTCCCTTCATCCGTGTACTTTAGCTTTGGTATTGGTATCCCACAAGTAATGGATGATCCGTGGACTGGATACACCTAACAAGAGAAAACATAATTTATGCTTACCTGATAAATGTATTTCTCTTGTGGTGTATCCAGTCCACGGCCCGCCCTGTCCTTTTAAGGCAGGTCTATATTTTAAACTACAGTCACCACTGCACCCTATGGTTTCTCCTTTCTCGGCTAGTTTCGGTCGAATGACTGGATATGGCAGTTAGGGGAGGAGCTATATAGCAGCTCTGCTGTGGGTGATCATCTTGCAACTTCCTGTTGGGAAGGAGAATATCCCACAAGTAATGGATGATCCGTGGACTGGATACACCACAAGAGAAATAAATTTATCAGGTAAGCATAAATTATGTTTCCCCTGCACCCCAACATTGCCCACACTATAATAAAGATATTAACCCCTATTCCGCTGCTCCCTGACATCGCCACCACTAAATAAAGTTATTAACCCCTAAACCTCTGGCCTCCCACATCACTGCCACTAAATAAACCTATTAACCAATAAACCGACAGTCCCCCACATCGCAAAAAAATTAATTAAATTATTAACCCCTAAACCTAACAACCCCCTAACTTTAAATTAAAATTACAAGATCCCTATCTTAAAATAAATAAAAACTTACCTGGGAAATTAAAAAAAAACTAAGTTTAAACTATGAATTAAACTAACTTTACTATTATACTAAAATTAAAATCAATTATCAATTAAATAAATTAAATTACTCATTAAAAAAACCTAACACTACTAAAAAAAATTAAATCTACAATTACAAAAAATAAAAAATACTAAATTACAAAAAATAAAAAAATACTAAAGTACAAAAAATAGCAAACACTAAATTACAAAAAATAACAAACGAAATTATCCAAAATAAAAATAATTACAGCTAATCTTATAGCCCTATAAAAATAAAAAAGCCCCCCAAAATAAAAAAAAACCTAGCCTACAATAAACTACCAATAGGCCTTAAAAGGGCCCTTTGTAGGGCATTGCCCTAAAGAAATCAGCTCTTTTCCCTGAAAAAAATACAAAGACCCCCCAACAGTAAACCACCCAACCAACCTCCCAAAATAAAAAACCTAACTCTAAAAAAAAACCTAAGCTACCCATTGCCCTAAAAATGGCATTTGTATGGGCATTGTCCTGAAAAGGGCATTTGTATGGGCATTGCCCTTAAAAGGGCATTCAGCTCTTTTTCTTGTCCTGGAAAGGGCATTCAGCTCTTTTAAGAAAAGCCCTAACCCTAATCTAAAAAAGAAACAACCCAAATAAAGTTTAAAAAACCTAACACTAACCCTCGATGATCCAATTAAAGTTTCTGAAGTCCGAACATCCAGGCGGCCAAGTCTTCATCCAGGTGGCTTCTTCTATCTTCCTCCAGGTGGCATCTTCTATCTTCATACTGGCGGGGTCTTCTGTCTTCATCCCGGTGACGCGGAGTGGGTTCATTTTGAAGACATCCGGCGCAGAACATTCTCTTTATTCGGTCTTCGCCATATACTGAATCTTCAATGCAAGGGAGCTTTTTCAAAATGGCGTCCCTTGCATTCCTATTGGCTGATTTGATTTTAGAAATTCAAATCAGCCAATAGGATGAGAGCTACTGAAATCCTATTGGCTGTTCAAATCAGCCAATAGGATGAGAGCTACTGAAATTTTATTGGCTTTATTAAACCTTTATTATAGTGGTGACGATGTCGGGGAGTGGAGGAATAGGGGTTAATAAATTGTATTAGTGGTGGCGATGTCGGGAGTGGCAGATTAGGGGTTAATAAGTTTAATATAGATTTTGTGATGTGGGAGGGCCTCGACTTAGGGTTAATAGGTAGTTTATGGCTGTTAGTGTACTTTGTAACATTTTAGTTATGAGTTTTGTGTAACAGTTTTGTTGTGTAAAACTCATAACTACTGGTATCAGATTGCGGAATGGATCGTGTCGGTATAGGCTGTAACGCAAGCTATTTAGCCTTGCCGCAAAACTTGTAATGGCAGCGCTATGGAAATCCCATGCAAAAATGTGTTACGTTACGTTACAGGCTAAAATGCTTGCAGTACAGCTATACCGACAAGACTGGTAATGGCTGCGTTGCTGTTTTTACTGAAATAATTTTTATTATTTTCCAGAAAAAGAATAAAAGAAACATACAAATACAAAAATAAATAAAATAAATACAACATAACATAATAATGCACAGCTGTACAATATATGTATAAATATTTTTTAAAGTTCTGTACTTCAAGCCTTTTCAGTACATATTAGTGATTCAAATTACTCATTTCATCCTACTCTGCAGATATAAATCATAACACATTTCCCATATGTTGAAGAACCCTTCCCTCATCCTGATATCTTCTAGTTTTCTCATAAAACATAATATAAGGTTCCCATTCAACGAGGAATTGGTCCTCTTTGTCTAATATTTTTGCTGAGAGTGCCATTCTATGATAATGATATTCTAATTTGCTTAGTATACAGGGAGTGCAGAATTATTACGCAAATGAGTATTTTGACCACATCATCCTCTTTATGCATGTTGTCTTACTCCAAGCTGTATAGGCTCGAAAGCCTACTACCAATTAAGCATATTAGGTGATGTGCATCTCTGTAATGAGAAAGGGTGTGGTCTAATGACATCAACACCCTATATCAGGTGTGCATAATTATTAGGCAACTTCCTTTCCTTTGGCAAAATGGGTCAAAAGAAGGACTTGACAGGCTCAGAAAAGTCAAAAATAGTGAGATATCTTGCAGAGGGATGCAGCACTCTTAAAATTGCAAAGCTTCTGAAGCGTGATCATCGAATAATCAAGCGTTTCATTCAAAATAGTCAACAGGGTCGCAAGAAGCGTGTGGAAAAACCAAGGCGCAAAATAACTGCCCATGAACTGAGAAAAGTCAAGCGTGCAGCTGCCAAGATGCCACTTGCCACCAGTTTGGCCATATTTCAGAGCTGCAACATCACTGGAGTGCCCAAAAGCACCAGGTGTGCAATACTCAGAGACATGGCCAAGGTAAGAAAGGCTGAAAGACGACCACCACTGAACAAGACACACAAGCTGAAACGTCAAGACTGGGCCAAGAAATATCTCAAGACTGATTTTTCTAAGGTTTTATGGACTGAAGAAATGAGAGTGAGTCTTGATGGGCCAGATGGATGGGCCCGTGGCTGGATTGGTAAAGGGCAGAGAGCTCCAGTCCGACTCAGACGCCAGCAAGGTGGAGGTGGAGTACTGGTTTGGGCTGGTATCATCAAAGATGAGCTTGTGGGGCCTTTTCGGGTTGAGGATGGAGTCAAGCTCAACTCCCAGTCCTACTGCCAGTTTCTGGAAGACACCTTCTTCAAGCAGTGGTACAGGAAGAAGTCTGCATCCTTCAAGAAAAACATGATTTTCATGCAGGACAATGCTCCATCACACGCGTCCAAGTACTCCACAGCGTGGCTGGCAAGAAAGGGTATAAAAGAAGAAAATCTAATGACATGGTCTCCTTGTTCACCTGATCTGAACCCCATTGAGAACCTGTGGTCCATCATCAAATGTGAGATTTACAAGGAGGGAAAACAGTACACCTCTCTGAACAGTGTCTGGGAGGCTGTGGTTGCTGCTGCACGCAATGTTGATGGTGAACAGATCAAAACACTGACAGAATCCATGGATGCAAGGCTTTTGAGTGTCCTTACAAAGAAAGGTGGCTATATTGGTCACTGATTTGTTTTTGTTTTGTTTTTGAATGTCAGAAATGTATATTTGTGAATGTTGAGATGTTATATTGGTTTCACTGGTAAAAAATAAATAATTGAAATGGGTATATATTTGTTTTTTGTTAAGTTGCCTAATAATTATGCACAGTAATAGTCACCTGCATACACAGATATCCCCCTAAAATAGCTAAAACTAAAAACAAACTAAAAACTACTTCCCAAAATATTCAGCTTTGATATTAATGAGTTTTTTGGGTTCATTGAGAACATGGTTGTTGTTCAATAATAAAATTAATCCTCAAAAATACAACTTGCCTAATAATTCTGCAGTCCCTGTATGTGTAAAAGAAGGGGGCTCCGACTTCCAGTTTTTGGCAATACCCAGTCTAGTGATAGTATAGATCATTTCTGTTAACTTACGATGGTGGTTAAGAATTTCTTCATTGGGGAAGTGTAGCAAAGCGTGTTCAGGTTTTAAGTTTATATTCTTAGATAAAAGTATACCGATGAATTTTGCAGCATTTTCCCAAATTTTCCTAACTCTAGGACAGCTCCACCACATATGGAGATAAGTGCCTAACTCCCCACAGCCTCTATAGCAATAATTTTTATCTGCACCTGCAGTTATGAAACCTTGTTGGGTGTAGATACCATTTGAAAGCCACTTTAATATAATTTTCTTTTAGAGCTGCATTCACTGTGAATGCCATACCTCTATGAAGGTTTGTTTCCCACTGGTCTACTGGCCAGCTCTTATTTAATTCATTTTCCCATTTTATAATGAAAGCAGGTTTGTCTGTTTTTCTAGCAGTATTGAATATCGAGTAAAGCTTGGATATTATGTTTTTCAAGTTCTGCTTTGATAGCCACGTCCTACACCGCACACTGCATCGAATTGGTCTGCATGGCTGTCATCCCAGAAGGAAGCCTCTTCTAAAGATGATGCACAAGAAAGCCCGCAAACATGTTGCTGAAGACAAGCATACTAAAGACATGGATTACTGGAACCATGTCCTGTGGTCCAATGAGACCAAGATAAACTTATTTGGTTCAGATGGTGTCAAGCGTATGTGGCGGCAACCAGGTGAGGAGTACAAACACAAGTGTGTCTTGCCCACAGTCAAGCATGGTATTGGGAGTGTCATGGTCTGGGCCTGCATGAGTGCTGCCAGCACTGGGTAACTACAGTATATTGAGGGAACAATAAATGCCAACATGTACTGTGACATACTGAAGCAGAGCATGATCCTCTCCCTTCGGAGACTGGGCCGCAGGGCAGTGTTCCAACATGATAACGACCGCAAACACACCTCCAAGAAGACCACTGCCTTTCTAAAGAAGCTGAGGGTAAAGGTGATGGACTGGCTAAGCATGGCTCCCCACCTATACTCTATTGAGCATCTGTGGGGCATCCTCAAATGGAAGTTGGGGGAGCGCAAGGTCTCTAACATCCACAAGCTCTGTGATGTCGTCATGGATGAGTGGAAGAGGACTCCAATGGCAACCTGTGAAGCTCTGGTGAACTCCATGCTGTGTTAAGGCAGTGCTAGAAAATAATGGTGGCCACACAAAATATTGACACTTTGGGCCCAATTTGGACATTTCCACTTAGGGGTTTACTCACTTTTGTTGCCAATGGTTTAGACATTAACGGCTGTGTGTTGAATTATTTTGAGGGGACAGCAAATTTACACTGTTATACAGGCTGTACACTCACTACTTTACATTGTAGCAGAGTGTCATTTCTTCGGTGTTGTCACATGAAACATATAATAAAATATTTACAAAAATGTGAGCGGTATACTCGCTTTTGTGAAATTCTGTATATATATATATATATATATATATATATATATATATATATATATATATATATTTTACAGTATATAATAATTCTAAATATTTTTTTTAATATTGTTTAATATTTTAAATATAATATTTCAATAAGGTGCATAGAGGTTAGCAATTCTTCATGTGCGCTAACCTGACACCACTTTATATCAAATTTGTGTTTATAAAATGTTAAATATAAAATATTTTAAAAATAATAATAAATATAAGAAAATATTGTAATTAATGTAAAAAATATATTCTATCGATTATTCTGAACTTTTACTTGATCTATAATAATTTTTAATAATTATTATTAATTTTGTTTTAATAATTTATATTTTATATTTCAAAAACGCAATGTAAGATTAGTAATTCTTTATGTGCGCTAAAACGGACACCGCATTAGATCCAAAGTGCGAACCCCAATACACGTTAAGCATATTTTACATTCCTATGTTCTTCACATAGAAACATTTTTAATTTTTATTATCAAATATATTATTCGGTATATATCTTATAATGTTTAAGTATAATAGATATCTATACCTATATATTTATAGGAATAAATGAATAGATATAGGTAAATATAGATATAAATATACAGAAATATTTATTTACAATAACACTTAAATTATCCTTGTGAAGAACATTGGAATACATATAGTGTGCTTAGAGGAATACTGCTAAACCTCACTGACGAGGCCCAATGAAGGCCGAAACGATCGTCTGGGGTTGCTTTGTTCCTTGTTCAGAGAGGAATTGCCTGGTATTTCGGCGCTGGACTGACCGTAATAGGCGGGATCAGACTGATATACTACAGGAAAGTTCTACTCTGTGGAAAGCATTGCTGGGCTAAAAGAAGTTGCACCCAGGTGGTAAATCGCCATAGAACAGGCTAACAATGGTATTGAGCTGGTTGTTCGTTCCTGTGAGTGCATTTCTCTCTGTGTGTATTTAGTCTCCCTATGGGAAAAAGGGGAAACCAGACGTGGACTCCTTGCTCAGTGTGCTTAGAGGAATACTGCTACACCTCACTGACGAGGCCCAATGAAGGCCGAAACGATCGTCTGGGGTTGCTTTGTTCCTTGTTCAGAGAGGAATTGCCTGGTATTTCGGCGCTGGACTGACCGTAATAGGCGGGATCAGACTGATATACTACAGGAAAGTTCTACTCTGTGGAAAGCATTGCTGGGCTAAAAGAAGTTGCACCCAGGTGGTAAATCGCCATAGAACAGGCTAACAATGGTATTGAGCTGGTTGTTCGTTCCTGTGAGTGCATTTCTCTCTGTGTGTATTTAGTCTCCCTATGGGAAAAAGGGGAAACCAGACGTGGACTCCTTGCTCAGTGTGCTTAGAGGAATACTGCTACACCTCACTGACGAGGCCCAATGAAGGCCGAAACGATCGTCTGGGGTTGCTTTGTTCCTTGTTCAGAGAGGAATTGCCTGGTATTTCGGCGCTGGACTGACCGTAATAGGCGGGATCAGACTGATATACTACAGGAAAGTTCTACTCTGTGGAAAGCATTGCTGGGCTAAAAGAAGTTGCACCCAGGTGGTAAATCGCCATAGAACAGGCTAACAATGGTATTGAGCTGGTTGTTCGTTCCTGTGAGTGCATTTCTCTCTGTGTGTATTTAGTCTCCCTATGGGAAAAAGGGGAAACCAGACGTGGACTCCTTGCTCAGTGTGCTTAGAGGAATACTGCTACACCTCACTGACGAGGCCCAATGAAGGCCGAAACGATCGTCTGGGGTTGCATTGTTCCTTGTTCAGAGAGGAATTGCCTGGTATTTCGGCGCTGGACTGACCGTAATAGGCGGGATCAGACTGATATACTACAGGAAAGTTCTACTCTGTGGAAAGCATTGCTGGGCTAAAAGAAGTTGCACCCAGGTGGTAAATCGCCATAGAACAGGCTAACAATGGTATTGAGCTGGTTGTTCGTTCCTGTGAGTGCATTTCTCTCTGTGTGTATTTAGTCTCCCTATGGGAAAAAGGGGAAACCAGACGTGGACTCCTTGCTCAGTGTGCTTAGAGGAATACTGCTACACCTCACTGACGAGGCCCAATGAAGGCCGAAACGATCGTCTGGGGTTGCTTTGTTCCTTGTTCAGAGAGGAATTGCCTGGTATTTCGGCGCTGGACTGACCGTAATAGGCGGGATCAGACTGATATACTACAGGAAAGTTCTACTCTGTGGAAAGCATTGCTGGGCTAATAGAAGTTGCACCCAGGTGGTAAATCGCCATAGAACAGGCTAACAATGGTATTGAGCTGGTTGTTCGTTCCTGTGAGTGCATTTCTCTCTGTGTGTATATATATATAAATATATATATATATATATATATATATATATATATATATATATATATATATATATATATATATATATATATATATATATATATATATATATACAGGTATTTATTGAATACTAATTGAATACTTGCTGTGCTAGTGTTAAACTAAATGTAGCACTATTGCACCCCTAATATGTGTTAGTTCAAACATGTTTTCAAGATTTTAAACACTGAAAAGAAAGCTAAAACTGCCTTGTTTCACTTTAAGGCGGTTTTCACTTTACAGCGGGGCTCCAGTCCCTAACCCGCTGTATGAGCGGGGTATACCTGTATATATATATATATATATATATATATATATATATATATACAAATACATATATACATACATAAATAAACATAGCACCCTACTTGTAATCTAGCCTTGAATGTATTATACTACAAGGTTGTTTATTTCCATTATGTAAATAGTTTACTGAGCATTAAACATGAGAGTTTTGATGTACCTCCTTCTAATTATGAGTACTGGCATTTTGGAACCTAAGCAACACTGCCGGTATCTACGTTACGATACACAAGTGCAAACCCATCAGCTCAATTTCAACATTGTGGCACCCATGACTAAAGGGAGGTGAAAATAATCTTAAAGGGACAGTCTACACCAGAATTTTATTGTTTTAAAAAATAGATAATCCCTTTATTACCCATTCCCCAGTTTTGCATAACCAACACAGTTATATTAATATACTTTTTACCTCTGTGATTATCTTGTATCTAAGCCTCTGCAAACTGCCCCTTTATTTCAGTTCTTTTGACAGACTTGCAGTTTAGCCAATCAGTGCTGGCTCCCAGGTAACTTCACGTGCATAAGCACAGTGTTATCTATATGAAACACATGAACTAACACCCTCTAGTGGTGAAAAACTGTTAAAATGCATTCTGAAAAGAGGTGGCCTTCAAGGTCTAAGAAATTAGCATATGAACTTCCTAGGTTAAGCTTTAAACTAAGAATACCAAGAGAACAAAGCAAAATTGGTCATAAAAGTAAATTGGAAAATTGTTTACAATTACATGCCCTATCTGAATCATGAAAGTTTATTTTGGACTAGACTGTCCCTTTAATACTAATGTTATAAAATGTATTTAGGGCTACATTATAAGTGGAGTGCAAAATATCTCCTCCACAAAAGCAATATTTGTGCTCCATTTAGTAATAGCAGGGCCCGTTAATGTGCGCTGGTATTACAAGTTAACTGCAATGTGAATGCAACCTTGAGTTCACGTTGCATGAAAGTGTTGCACTCATGAAAGCATGCTTCCATAGGCTCCAATTCTCATGCCGTGTAAATGGTGTAAGCCGCTCAGCGATTGTCAGCAGATTGTAAATATATATGTATATAAATACATACATATATATTTATGTGTTAATATGTGTATATATATGGGTATTAAAAAAAGAATCACCCCCCTTGAACACAATCACATTTCGTTGCTTTGCAGCCTGAAATAAAGACAGACACAGTTTTTGTTTATCCAGTTGTAATTACTCAGTGCAACTTATAACATCCAAGTACCATCTTATAACATCCAAGTGAAAGATATAACACCAACATGTCAGGCAAAAATAAAGACAATTTAAAAACAGAATCACTGAGTTGTCAGTATTATGTTGAACCATCTTTTGCTCTAATTACAGCCTTTAGTCTGTTGGGATATGTCTCTACTAACTTTGCACATCTAGACTGTGCAATATTTGCCCACTCTTCTGTGCAAAACTGCTCCATTTCCGTTACATTGATGGTGACCGTTTGTGGACTGCAGTCTTCAAGTCATGCCACAGATATTCAATGGGGTTTAAGTCTCGGCTCATTGTCATGTTGGAAGATAACCCTTCTTCCCATTGACAACTTCCTGACAGAGGGCAGCAGATTTTCCTCAAGATTTTGACGGTATATTGCCCCATCCATTATTCCTTCTATCCTGACAAGTGCTCCAGTGTATGCTGCAGAGAAACTCCTCCATAACAGGATATTACCACCTCCATGCTTTACTGTAGGTATGGTGTTATTTGGATGGTGAGCTGTATTGGATTTTCTCCAGACATATTGTTTGGTGTTGAGGCAAAATAATTCAATTTTAGTCTCATCTGACCATAACACCTTTTTCCATGTGGCCTAAGAATCTCCTAGGTTTGTGTTATGGCAAAGCTCAGTCATGACTGCATGTGGCCTTTCTTGAGGAGTGGCTTTTTTTTTGCAACCCTCCCATACAAGCCACATTTGTGGAGAATTTGTGATATTGTTGTCACATGCACACAATGACCACTCTTTGTCATAAATTCCTGCAACTGCTTCAGAGTTGTTGTGGGCCTCTTGGTAGCCTCTCTGACCAGTTTTCTCCTGACTCTTTTATCCAGTTTGGAGAGACGTCCTGATCCAGAGAGGGACTGTGTTGTACCGAATACCTTCCACTTCTTAATAATAGACTTCAGTGTGCTTCTAGGCATTGGTAAAGCCTTTGATATTTTCTTGTATCTATCTCCTGACTTGTGCCTGTCCACAACATTATCCCGGAGATCTTTTGACAGTGCCTTGCCACCCAATTGATTGTTTGCTTCAGTTGCCCTACCAGGGACTGAAATGCTCCAGGAAAGCTCTTTACATGCCAAGCTAATCAATATGCCCACATTTGCTCACAGTTGAAGGTCAAATGGCTTTGTGTATGCCGTTGAGAAGGTGATTAGCTACACCTGATTGAGTTTACAAGTAATTTTAGGAGGGTGATCCTTTTTAAAACACAGTGATTCTGTTTTTGAATTGTCTTTATTTTTGCCTGATATGTTGGTGTTATATCTTTCATTTGGATTTTATAAGTTGGACTGAGTAATTACAACTGGATAAACAAAAAATGTGCCTGCCTTTATTTCAGGCTGCAAAGCAATAAAATGTGAATATTTTCAAGGGGGGGGGGGGTGATTAATTTCAATACCCACTGACTAAATATATACATATATATTTATTAGGAATCAGTGCCATTTTTTCTAACACCCCGCACCCGCCCATTTTCACTCTTCATAAATGCTTATGTAGTTTTATTTTTTATTAAAAAAAAAATACTAAAAGAATATTCTTTATTTTGTGGGCAATTGGGGTTTATTTTGAAAATTCTTACCTCTGGTTAATTGTCTGAGCGCTAATTGCTACTGCAAGCTTGCAGTTGCAATAACAAGCCACTTGTAATAGTTGGTTATTTATTGTGCGAGAAGTTGCTTATTTACATGTGCGTGATAAAATAGCGCTCCACTTGTAATCTAGCCCTTAGTGTTTTAATGTTCCTTTAATGTCTATTTAATAAAGTTAGAGGCTTAAAACCTGCTTTAAAGGAGTTTGAAAGATCACTTCATTGTTTGATTTAATATAACAGTTATTGTCAGCTAAATTATAGTGTTCATTGAAATATCATGTTAAATATGAAATCTGAAGTGACTTTCTAGAATACAGGCGCTAAAATCTAATGGATCTTTTGATTTGAGGGTAGAAGCAATTTTAATTTTTGTTACAGAACTGTAAAAAAACGACAGTACTGCGAATAAATTCAAATATTCAAGAAATCTTGATTGTAGTACTCCTACAATTCATATGTTTTCATTGCTTAGATTGTATGCAGGGTAGCACAGAATAATGTTACATGTTTCATGCTCTATTTTGTGCATTTTGACATTTGAAAAGAGAACACAAACAAACAAACAAAAAACCATATATGCTCTTTTATCCGTTTCAAAAATGTTCATACTGCATAGATGAAAGAATTCATTGTTCATTCATAAATGCTAAATCATTCATGTCCAAAACTGAATATGTAGCATAGACAAAAATTCATCTGCAGAGTGTTTTTCTTATCTGAAATACTGCAAAAGTTATGCTGTAATATTATTTATATTATTTACTTGTAGCTGGAAATAATATAAACTTACAACACTAAAGTAAGTGACATTTGAGCGTTCATAAAAGAGAGATCTGCTAGCTATGAAATATCTGTTTTAAGGGACATTAAACACAAAATTTAGAAAACATGATTGAAATGTACCTTTAAAATATATATATATATATATATATATAATTATTTTTAAATGGATTGCAAAATAATCTATTTGTATAGCAATTAGACATGTGCAGTCCTGAAATATTTAGATTTTTTTGGAACGAATAATCGGGGAAATTAGTTTTCTCAAAAATTTGTTGGCTGCACTATTGGGTATTTGTTTTGTTTTAAACTAAGCTAATACTGAATATTATTAGAACATTTACATACAATTTGTTAAAGGAAAAAGTTTACCTGTAGATTTATACTTACCTTTAGTGTGCTGGAGAGCCGAGTAATCCCAGTCGACATATGCACAGCGAAAAAAAAAATGGTTTTGTTTAGTTTTCATTAGCAAATTAGTTAAGTTAAAAAAATTATTTTGTTTCGGCAAATTAGTTATGTTAAGTTAAATTGTTTTTTAGATCCATTCGTTATTTCGGATTTATTTGTTATTTCGGATCCATTCTTTATTTATATTCATTATTCTAAACTAAAGTTTAGAATAGAATATTTAATATGAATAAAGAATGGATCTGAAAAACAATTTTTAACTTATAAGGAATCCGCCAAAACAAAATTATCTAACCCGCCGCCCCCGACATCGCCAAAGCTAAATAAAAAACCTATTAACCTATAAACCGCCATCCCCTCACATCACGAACACTAAATAAAATGATTAACCTCCAAACCGCCGCCCACCCACATTGCGCAACTAGATTACGGCTAGATTACGAGTCTTGGGTTAGGCTTAAAAAGCAGCGTTGGCTGGTCCTAACGCTGCTTTTTAACGCTTGCTGGTATTACGAGTCTTGCAGGTACAGGTGTACCGCTCACTTTTTTGGCCAGACTTGGAAATAACGCAAATCCACTTACGTAAATTGCGTATCCTCTTATTTCAATGGGACTTTCATAGCGTAGATATTACGAATCTGCAAAAAGTGAGTGGAAGACCCTCTCCTGTCAAGACTGGAACCGCATTTTAAAGTCAGTAGTTAAGAGCTTTACACTACAACGCTGTAGCATAAAACTCTTAACTAAAGTGCTAAAAAGTACACTAACACTCATAAACTACCTATAAACCCCTAAACCGAGGCCCTCCCATATCGCAAACACTAAAAGAAAATTTTTACCCTTAATCTGCCAAACCGGACCTTCGCCGCCACTATAATAAATATATTAACCCCTAAACCGCCGCACTCCCGCCTTGCAAACATTAGTTAAATATTATTAACCCCTAATCTGCTGCCCCAATGTCGCCGCCACTTAACCCCTAAAGATAAGACTAACTCTAACCCTAACACCCCCTAACAAATCTAACAAAAAGTCCTATCATTAACTAAATTATTCCTATTTAACCCCTTAATGACAACTGACGTACCAGGTACGTCATGCAAAAACTAACTGTTAATGACAATAGACGTACCTGGTACGTCAGTTGTCTAACAGAGTGCTGGAAGTGATCACAATCGCTTCCAGCAGCTCTGAGGGTATTGCAGTGATGCCTTGATATGGAGGCATCCTGCAATACCCCTTTACAAGCCTCCGATGCAGAGAGAGCCACTCTGTGGCCCTCTCTGCACCGGTAGCGATGGTGCCGATGGTGCCGTTGTCCGGGTGGGAGGAGGGAGCGTGTGTGCGCGTGCACGATGTGTGCGCGCGTTCACGATGCACGCGCACGTGCACGGGGGCGTGTGCACGGGGGGCTGCACTGGGGCGCGCGTGCACGTGCACGTGCACACATTAGCCACACTGACACCAATGAAGGAAGGGAGGGGGTGGGGGTATTGTGGGGGGGGCTGCTACACTACAGAAATAATCAAAAATAAAAATAAAAGTTATAAATAAAAATAAATAAAATTAAAATACTTTGGTTTGTGGGGCCAAAAGATGGCGGAAATTAGGTAGGGGAGAGGGTTAGAGAGCTGGAGGGGAGGATCAGGGAGGTTGGTGCTAAGGCAGGGGTCCATCACAACTAAAATATTTTATTATTTTTATTTAAAAAAAAACAAAAAAACTTTTATTTAGTACTGGCAGACTTTCTGCCAGTACTTAAGATGGCAGGAACAATTGTGGGGTGGGGGAGGGAAGAGAGCTGTTTGGGAGGGATCAGGGGGTGAGATGTGTCAGGTGGGAGGCTGATCTCTAAAATTAACCCTGCAAGCTCCCTACAAGCTACCTAATTTAACCCCTTCACTGCTGGGCATAATTCACGTGTGGTGCGCAGCAGCATTTAGCGGCCTTCTAATTACCAAAAAGCAACACCAAAGCCATATAAGTCTGCTATTTCTGAACAAAGGGGATCCCAGAGAAGCTTTTACAACAATTTCTGCCATAATAGCACAAGCTGTTTGTAAATAATTTCAGTGAGAAACCTAAAATTGTGAAAATGTAAAGTTTTTTTTTATTTGCTCGCATTTGGCGGTGAAATGGTGGCATAAAATATACCAAAATGGGGGGGGGGGGCGGAGCCTATAGCCGAAGTGGCAGGACGTGTTTTTGAAGAGCTCCTGACTTTGAAGTATATTTTCAATGTTATATCATTGTCTCTTTAATGGTTTTACACCACAAGAAAGTCTCGGGAAAGTATTCCTAAACTGTGTGCCTGACCTATGCTCTTCGGCTCAACTTCTTAACCGTCTAAAGCATTTGATAGCAGCTTGGCCTGAAAGGCCTATCCTTTTGTTGACGAACAGCGTAGTTGGGGCTGCCGCACATTACCCCCCCCCCAGAATTCTGGGTTACAAGCTCATTTTGAAGCATACTCTGTTCTACAGTGGAATATACCTACTCCGATATAATAATGGAAGAACTACCAAATATTCTACTGCAAATCATATCAGACTTTGAGAAAAACTTCTGCGCAATGATACTGGAGACATCCAAGTCCCAGCTGCACCCTAAATCTGTAAAGGAGATCAGTTCTGAAACCCATGCCTCTGATACAGGACTTAAGTTAAGCCCGACTCCGACACGACACTTTGCAGAGCCAATATCTTTACCAGACCCTGATCATTATAACCTCCCATCTATGAAAGTCGTGTCCGGTCCTGTTAGACCTAAGCCTGATAATACATACCGTATGGACGGTCACAGGGAAAACTGTGAATCACAACAACAAGAGAGCCTGGGATATCAGAGGTGCGCACCCTTGATAGGCATGGAACCTCTATACACCGTGAATCTGTCTATGTTAAAGAGAGCGGATTTCACTCCAAAGGGAGCCCCAGCCACTACGACATCCATGCAGGAGCGTAATGGGGCCAGACTCTAAATTCAATATGGAAAAGGAAGAGTTACCTATAGATTCCGGCCCGCTTGTATTTGAACTGAAAAAAATGGATACCCTAATAACGGTACAAGATGCGGTCCTAGGAACAACTAAACCACAGAGTTGCTGTGTGGAGTTGATCGTTAGCAGCGGGAGGTACAGGCTTCAGGGCAGCGGGTCTCAATCAAGGATACCATTTCCTCTCCTAGTTTCCAGCTATGTCGGATTCCAGAGAGGCGACATGAACAGCTCCCAAATGCTTAAAATGGGAATTGGATAAGCCCTCTGGAGAAACTAGCATTCATGCTCGATGACCATGGTTTGGGAAGAGGCCAGGTTCTCATATTTGACTTGATGTCTGATGTTTTTGTTTTAAAGCTTGTTATATAAGTTGACTGTTTTTCCTTACCCAAGAGGGGGCTATAATAGAATCGCTAGTCTTCCCATTTTTATGACTAAAGCTAAGATACTCTTTAGGTTGTGGTTGCTAAAAGTGGGACTATGTTGACTGCTTACAATTTGCACATGTGAGTTAAATATGATCGGTAGATGGCAAATCGGGTTTATACGAATTTTTATGAGTTTTGTGCTGAGACCATCTACAATTGTTTGATGCTGACCTACAGGTTTAAACTGTGTGTTTTTCCTTGTTATCCCCAGCCTTTTAAATGCTTAACCTCAGAGGAGTGTTCTGTACTATAAGATATACATCATGTTTTCCTTTATTTATAGTCATATACGCCATAATATATTGCAATAACTCTAATTACTGTCATATAATTATTAATTTGAGAGCTCATAATTGGGTATATCCTATAAAAACTATGTACGTTCCAGATAAGTGTAAGTCACCCCCCTTCTGATAGTCCTGTCCGCTATTAGTTTGGCGATCTGTTATATACCATATTTTATCTTGGCTAGATATTTGATTGAGTTTTGAACATGTGTAACTGTTGTATAGAACACTATACTATAGGCTCCTGAATGTGTCACCTTGCTCTCTAATTTATATAGTATCCCCTAGGTCCATACTCTAAATGATGAGCACAACTCCTCCAGTGTATGTTGTATAGTATGGGGCTTATCTCAATATCCTATTATGCCTATTCCATAAAGATATAAAGTCAGTTTTTAGCCATTAGAGTTCACTATATGCTCCTACATATTTCTTTCTGATCACCATTTGATATAGTGATATTCAAATTTACGTGCTCGGCACTGGTTTCATTAAGGTATTAATGTTAGTTTTATCCATTTATAGATTTCCCATCTAAGACTCATAAGGACCTAATGCACTGCTAGGGCCTTCTACTATTGTACCAGGGGATAGGGTATGACAAAACAAGCACTATTGTTAATTTTCCTTTATACCCCTGAAATTCTATATATCCCAACAGAAACCCCCTTTTACACAAGGGTCTCCTGGTCTTATTCAGTAGCCCCTCATTAGAGAATATACACACTTCCTACTCCAATAGCTACCTAATTTTTCTGTATTTGTAAAGGCGTAAAGATTGTTGTTTTTTTTTGTTTTTTTTTATATATATTGGGGATGTGTTCATTGACACTGCACATGATTTCCTCATGTAACTAATTACATCTACAGTTGCTTATATTGAGGGTCCATAAGTGGCCCTATATGGTTATAGTCCTCCTATTATTTGTAATAAATATCCTCTAGGTTTGAGGTCCAAAAGAGGCCTCGTCTGCTCATAGGAGGCTGGGGAGAAAAAAAAAAAAAAAGAAAATGAGGGTATGATAACTTTTGTTTTCTTGTTACTAAAGGTATTACATGGACAATACGTGGTGCTTTTGCGTTCTTTACTCCTAACTACTAGCTATCATTATTAAGCTATTTGTCACTTTATAGTCAAGAAGTGTAATGACTGCGTTTTTATTTTTGTATTTTCTTTTGTTTTTAAGATACCTGTATGTATATATTTCTTTTACCCTCAATAAAAAATATTAAAAAAAAAAAAATATATATATATATATATACCAAAATGGGCCTAGATCAATACTTGGGGTTGTCTACTACACTACACTAAAGCTAAAATTAACCCTACAAGCTCTCTACAAGCTACCTAATTAACCCCTTCACTCCTGGGCATAAAACACGTGTGGTGCACAGCGGCATTTAGCGGCCTTCTAATTACCAAAAAGCAACCACAAAGCCATATAAGTCTGCTATTTCTGAAAAAGGGGATCCCAGAGAAGCATTTACAACCATTTGTGCCATAATTGCAGAAGCTGTTTGTAAATAATTTCAGTGTGAAACCTAAAGTTTGTGACAAAATTTGTGAAAAAGTGAACTTTTTTTTTTTTATCGCATTTGCCGGTGAAATGGTGGCATGAAATATACCAAAATGGGCCTAGATCAATACTTTGGGATGTCTTCTAAAACAAAATATATACATGTCAAGGGATATTCAGGTATTCCTGACAGATATCAGGGTTCCAAAGTAACTAGCGCTAATTTTGAAAAAAAGTGGTTTGGAAATAGCAAAGTGCTACTTGTATTTATTGCCCCATAAATTGCAAAAAAAGCAAAGAACGTGTAAACATTGGGTATTTCTAAACTCAGGACAAAATGTATAAACTATTTAGCATGGGTGTTTTTTGGTGATTGTAGATGTGTAACAGATTTTGGGGGTCAAAGTTAGAAAAAGTGTGTTTTTTTCCATTTTTTTCCTCATATTTTATCATTTTTTTTTAGTAAATTATAAGATATGATGAAAATAATGGTATCTTTAGAAAGTCCATTTAATGACGAGAAAAACGGTATATAATATGTGTGGGTACAGTAAACGAGTAAGAGGAAAATTACAGCTAAACGCAAACACTGCAGAAATGTAAAAATAGCCATTCTCATTAAGGGTAAGAAAATTGAAAAATGGTCCGGTCCGTAAGGGGTTAAAACTAAATACTTACCTGTAAAATAAACCCTAAGATAGCTACAATATAACTAATAGTTACATTGTAGCTAGCTTAGGATTTATTTTTATTTTACAGGCAAGTTTGTATTTATTTTAACTAGGTAGAATAGTTATTAAATAGTTATTAACTATTTAATAGCTACCTAGCTAAAATAAATACAAAAGTACCTGTAAAATAAAACCTAACCTAAGTTACAATTACACCTAACACTACACTATAATTAAATAAATTAACTAAATTAAATACAATTAAATACATTACATACAATTGCCTAAATTAAATTAAATTAGCTAAAGTACAAAAAAACACACTAAATTGCAGAAAATAATAAACAAATTACATAAATTTAAACTAATTACACCTAATCTAATAGCCCTATTAAAATAAAAAAGCCCCCCTAAAATAAAAAAAAAAACCTAGCCTAAACTAAACTACCAATAGCCCTTAAAAGGGCCTTTTGCGGGGCATTGCCCCAAAGTAATCAGCTCTTTTACCTTAAAAAAAAATACAAACAACCCCCCCAACAGTAAAACCCACCACCCACACAACCAACCCCCCAAATAAAAATCTATAAAAAAAAACTAAGCTCCCCATTGCCCTGAAAAGGGCATTTGGATGGGCATTGCCCTTAAAAGGGCAGTTAGCTCTTTTGCCACCCAAAGTCCCTAACCTAAAAATAAAACACACCCAATACATTGTTAAAAAAACCTAACACCTAAAGATCGACTTACCGGGAGACATCTTCATCCAAGTCAGGCGAAGTGGTCCTCCAGATTGGCAGAAGTCTTCATCCAAGCCGGCCAAAAGTGGTCCTCCAGACGGGCAGAAGTCTTCATCCAGACGGCATCTTCTATCTTCATTCAACCGGCGCGGAGCGGGTCCATCTTCAAGACATCCGATGTGGAGCATCTTCTTCATCCGACGACTAACACAGAATGAAGGTACCTTTAAGTGACGTCATCCAAGATGGCGTTCCTTAGATTCCGATTGGCTGATGGAATTCTATCAGCCAATCGGAATTAAGGTAGAAAAAATCCTATTGGCTGATGCAATCAGCCAATAGGATTGAAGTTCAATCCTATTGGCTGATCCAATCAGCCAATAGGATTGAGCTTGCATTCTATTGGCTGATTAGAACAGCCAAAAGAATGCGAGCTCAATCCTATTGGCTGATTGGATTTAGATAGGTTTTTATTTGGGGGGGTTGGTTGTGTGGGTGGTGGGTTTTACTGTTGGGGGGGTTGTTTGTATTTTTTTTTACAGGAAAAAGCTGATTACTTTGGGGCAATGCCCCGCAAAAGGCCCTTTTAAGGGCTATTGGTAGTTTAGTTTAGGCTAGGGTTTTTTTTTTATTTTGGGGGGGCTTTTTTATTTTAATAGAGCTATTAGATTAGGTGTAATTAGTTAAAATTTCTGTAATTTGTTTATTATTTTCTGTAATTTAGTGTTTTTTGTTGTACTTTAGCTAATTTAATTTAATTTAGGTAATTGTATGTAATTTATTTAATTGTATTTAATTTAGTTAATTTATTTAATTATAGTGTAGTGTTAGGTGTAATTGTAACTTAGGTTAGATTTTATTTTACAGGTACTTTTGTATTTATTTTATCTAGGTAATTATTAAATAGTTAATAAATATTTAGTAACTATTCTACCTAGTTAAATTAAATACAAACTTGCCTGTAAAATAAAAATAAATCCTAATCTAGCTACAATGTAACTATTAGTTATATTGTAGCTATCTTAGGGTTTATTTTATAGATAAGTATTTAGTTTTAAATAGGAATAATTTAGTTAATGATAGGAAATTTATTTAGATTTATTTAAATTATATTTAAGTTAGGGGGTGTTAGGGTTAGACTTAGGTTTAGGGGTTAATAACTTTAGTATAGTGGCGGCGAAATTGGGGGCGGCAGATTAGGGGTTAATAAGTGTATGTAGGTGGTGGCGACATTGGGGGTGGCAGATTAGGGGTTAATAATATAATGCAGGTGTCGGCAATGTCGGGGCGGAATATTAGAGGTTATTAAGTGTAAGATTAGGGGTGTTTAGACTCTGGGTTCATGTTAGGGTGTTAGGTGTAAACATAAATTTATTTCCCCATAGGAATCAATGGGGATGCGTTAGGGAGTTTTACTCTGCTTTTTGGCAGGTGTTAGACTTTTTTTCAGCTGGCTCTCCCCATTGA
This sequence comes from Bombina bombina, assembly GCF_027579735.1. NCBI lineage: Eukaryota > Metazoa > Chordata > Amphibia > Anura > Bombinatoridae > Bombina > Bombina bombina. The sequence continues at coordinate 1,209,568,590 of NC_069499.1, read as the reverse complement.
TTTCTATGGGGAAATCGTGCACGAGCACGTTACACCAGCTCACCGTTGACTTAAGCAGCGCTGGTATTGGAGTGCGGTAATTAGCAAAATTTTACTCAACGCTCACTTCTTGTCTTTTAACAATGTGTTTGTAAAAACCCGTAATACCAGCGCTGTAGGTAAGTGAGCGGTGAGGGAAAATTGCTCGTTAGCAGCGCACAGCCTCTAATGCAAAACTCGTAATCTAGGTGTAAGATTACTTATATACATATAATACAAAAAATAAAAAACCTAACACTACTAAAAATAATAAAACCTTACAAAAAAATTAAAACTACAATTAAAAAAAATAACAAAAACTAAAATTACAAAAAAAACTACCATTACAAAAAATAACAAATTAAATTATCCAAAATAATAAAAATTATTCCTATTCTAATACCCCATTTAAAAAACAAACAAACAAAATAAAAACCCTAATCTATAATAAACTACCAATACGCGGTGGATGCGCAGAGGTCCAAATCAGCCAATATGATTTAAGCAGTAAAAAAAGTCCAAAAACCCTTAATATTGAAAAATAAATCAAAAATCAAACTTTATTGATACATAATGTTAAAAGCACACAGAAGATGGCAAAAAATCCATTAACCAACAAGAAAAATGTTGGTTAATGTATTTTTTGCCATCTTCTGTGGGCTTTTAACATTATGTATCAAAAAAGTTAGATTTTTTATTTATTTTTCAATATTAAGGCTTTTTGGACTTTTTTTTATCTATGTCATTATTAAGTGGACTTCAGGGATCCGCTCCACTTTTAATCCTTAGTTGTGCCTTTTAGTCTGTTATGCGCTCTACAGCCGAGTTTTGGAAGCCGGTGAACCCTGTGATGTCAGCATTCTGAAACTGCTTTGCTGATTCGATACGCCATAGTCACGTGATCGGATTGAGCTGGATGAATGATACGAGGAGGAAGTGTGGTACGCTGTTTCCCTGCCACTCGTTTAAGCTTTTCCTTTCCCAAATCCAGACCGGAGGACCTTTAAGCACCGGAGTGGGTGAGTGAAGGTCCCTGTTGATACAGTATTGCTCTGTTTACCCTGATTGTGAACTGACTTGCCGAAACAAGTGGAGCTGGAGGTCAGTCCCAGGCAATCAGGTACTTTCTGTGATTTCCTTTTTTGTGTGTAATTCACATACTGGCTATGGATTTAAGCTACAGAGGTCATACGAGTATATCTTAGGGTGTCTAAGTTTATTGACATCCTGTTGGTAATTTATTACTATAGTCTTACCCACGGTGCAGGACATTACCACTTTTCAGCATGTTCAACTGACGTGACGTTACCGTTGTATTGTGACCGGCATTTACAGTCTACTTTTTCTTGTTCATCTTTTCTATGATTTAAGCAGCTCTCATCCTATTGGCTGATTTGAATTTTTCAGCCTATAGTAATGCAAGGGTACCCCAATATAAAAGGGATACCTTGCATTCAATCTTTTATGTGCGGCAGACGATCGCATGAAGAGGATCTCAATGTCAGACCAATGGACCTCCGTGCATCCACCGACTGATCCGCCTCTGCTGGGATCAAGATAGAAGATGCCAGTCCTGCGATGGATGAAGATGGAGCCCCCTGGATGAAGATTCTTCGCCTCTGGGATGAAGATCTTTCGCCAGACTTCAGGAACGGTGAGTACCAATTTTGGGGTTAGTGTTAGGTTTTTTGGGGGTGTTTCTTATAGATTAGGTTTATTTTTTATTTTTAATGGGCTGTAAAAGAGCTGAATGCCTTTTAAGGGTAATGCCAATACAAATGTCCTTTTCAGGGCAATGGGTAGATTAGTTTATTTTTTTGATGGTTAGGGTGGTGGAGGTTTGCAATATTAGGGGGTATTTGTTTTAATTTGTGTCAAAAGAGCTGTTAACTTTAGGGCAATGCTCTACAAAAGGCTATTTTAAGGGATATTGGTAGTTTATTATAGATAAGTTTTTTTTATTTTGGGGTGTTTTTTTTTTTTAAAACTGGGTATTAGAATAGGAATAATTTGTATTATTTTGGATAATTTTGTTTGTTATTTTTTTGTAATAGTATTTTTTTGTAATTTTAGTCTTTATTATTTTTTGTAATTGTAGTTTTTATTTTTTTAGAATATTAGATTTTATTATTTTTAGTAATGATAGGTTTTTTATTTTTTGTATTTTTTTTAAACAAGTATTTTTTTTTAGTTTAAGCTTAGGTTTTATTTTTATTTCACAGGTAAGTTTGTATTTATTTTTAAATAGGTAGTTGGTTAATAATTGTAACTTTAATTTAGGTGTATTAATTTTAATTATGTTAAAATTAGGGGGTGTTAGGTTTAGGGGTTAATAGTTTAATTTAGCTAGTTGTGATGTGGGGGAAAGGCGGTTTAAAGGTTAATATTTTTATTTAGTGTTGGTGATTAGGGGGGAAAGCAATTTAGAGGTTAATAGGATTTTATTTAGTGTTGGTGATGTGGGGGGGACTGTGGTTTAGCAGTTAATAGGTTTAGTTAGTGTGTTGTAGATGCGGAGGAATGGTGGTTTAGGGGTTAATAAGAATTTATTTAGTGTTGGTGATGTGGGGGATGGCAGTTTAGAGGTTAATAGGATTTTATTTGGTGCTGGCGATGTGGGGGGGGGCTGTGGTTAAGGGGTTAATAGGTTTAGTTAGTCTGCTGGCAATGTGGGGGGACTGTGGTTTAGGGGTTAATAGGTTTATTTAGTGTTGCTGATGTGGGGGATGGCGGTTTAGTGGTTAATAGGATTTTATTTAGTATTGGCAATGTGGGGGGACTGTGGTTTAGGGATTATTAGGTTTAGTTAGTGTGTTGGCGATGTGGGGGATGACTGTTTAGGGGTTAATAGGTTTAGTAAGTGTTGCTGATGTGGGGGGATGGCAGTTAAGAGGTTAATTGGTTTAGTTAGTGTTGGCAATGTGAGGGGACAGTGGTTTAGAGGTTAATAGGTTTAGTTAGTGTTAGCGATGTTGGGGGCGGTGGTTTAGTGGTTAATAACTTTATTTAGTGTTTTATCTAGTGTTGGCAATGTGGGGGGGGGCTGTTTAGATTAGAACAATGAAAACTTCTGAATTTGAATAAAGAATAGATATGAATACTGATGTACTAGTTTTCGGGATTTTAGTTATGGTGCCGATTCGGAAATTCAGATTCATCCGAATCTCCGAATCGGACAAAATTCAGTTGAAATAATTGCACGTCTACTAAAAGGAGGCCTAGAGCATTGGCTCCCAGGGCCTGGGCTTAAGGACCTTTTTCATTAGTGCAGGCCCTGTGAGCTGCCGCGCTATGCCTTTCATTAGCTCGGACGACGCTCTGTGAATAAGTGGACCTGGTTTAGTGCGGCTCTCCAGCGCACAAAAGGTAAGCATTTTAATAACTTAAAGGAAACAAATGAATAATGATGAATTGTCAGTATTTAATAGTTTCCTTTAAATTGTGTGGTGCATTTATTCAGATATTAGTTTCATGGAAAAAAAATGAATATCCCTGTTTCATCACAAATTTGCATTTGTGACTAAACCAAATGAACATATCTAGTAGAAATATTATTTTACAACACTACTAGCCTAAAAAGAGATTGCCCTAAATATTTCATTTGTTTGGGCATTGCCCTGATAAAGACATTTGATAGGGCAGGGTCCTAAAGTGATTCAGCTCTTTTGCTGCCCCCAAAAAATACATAAACCTAATCTAAAAAACCCTATCCTAAAAAAAAATGCCCTGAAAAGGACATCAGCTATTTCAGATCTTTAGCACCCTAAGCTAAAAAGAAAGACTCCACCCAAAAAACTTCTATTGCTAAAACCCCAAATTGGTACTTACCATACTTGAATCCAGCTCCAAGGTGATCGCCTCCGGCAGTGCTCCTCTTCTTCTTTCATCCATGGCAGTGTTCTACTGTGACAGTCTTCTTCCATTATCTATCTGCCATCCGATGCTTCTTCTTTTTTTCTTTTTCTTGTCTTCCACCCGATCCATTTTCATACGGTCACTGCTGCACATTGAAGCTTAATTGTGAGGGTTTCCCCAAATTCCAATCATCCAATAGAAAAAGTTTTCATTCTATTGGCTGATTCAATAGTGTAGCTGGTCTTGGTTTAGGTGTTAATAATATAGCAGAGTAATTTGCGATGTGGGTGTGTGGTGGTTTAGGGATTAATAGTGGGGTACTTTGCAGTGGGCTATATGGGGTTATTAGAGTAGAGGAGTTATGTCAATGCTGGTTAGTGCATAAGTATGGGAATCAATATTGTAACTTAGGTTTTTTGCGTGACAGCACATAAGCGATATTGTTTTACTTTCCACTTGTAAAACGTGCAGTATCCAATGCACTCAAAAAGGTTGAGTGGAGTTAGCACGTGAGCAGGAGAGATAAATATTGCTCTACTTTTAATCTACCCTTAGGGTTAAATTTATTATATGTTGAGCGGACATGACTCGTTGTAGCGGATCATGTCTGCTCGACATTGCTAAAGGCCAACAGCATGCCCTGTCGGCATTTAACATTGCACAAGCATTTCAACAATGCCACCCCCTGCACATTCACGGCCAATCGGCCGCTAGCAGGGGGTGTCAATTATCCCAATCATATCGGGATGATTGCAGTACGCCACCGGTCTTACGACCATTGCTTCTTAACTTATGTTTCCGGCGAGCTGGAAACTATGGGCCTAGAAAGCAGCATCCGCTGCTTATTAAATCTACCCCTTAGTGTTTTCCTTATTTGATCTGTTGCATTATACAGTTGTAAAAAAGAAAAACAAAATCAAAATGAAATATAAAACAACCAAAATAAGTTTAACATATACATGTAAAGCCTAAAACTGCTAACAGTACATAAAATATGCAAAATGTCAATTTCTGTATTTGGCAAAACTTCTAATAAACTATTACAGTATGTGAGTAGGAGGACGTTAATGGATTACCTTATTCTTTGCTGCTGTTAAAAAGGTGATGGAAGTGGGGCAATGCAGAATTAGTCTTGCAGAGGTACCGAAGCAGAGAGTAAGGGGGGTGGGCATCCCATCACTGGAGGGGGCGGAGGGGGCCGGAGCAGGTGGGATCGCTGCGCTGCAGAAAATAAAAATGTTGAGAGTGGCAGGCAGAAGGAAGGAGGGAGGGGGGATGATTGAGTGGGGATCCGAGTGGATGGGGGGGATCAGAGGGTAGGGAAAGGTTCTTGGAAGGAGAGGTGGGTAAATAAAGGAGGGGGAGGGAGTTGGCAGCTACATACCTGTCCTTAAGGATGAGTGTGTGCTCGAGATAAAAGTGCACAATGCCTCCTAAGAGGTATGTTTCTTTCCTTACACATTTTTCCTATGTACACAGGCTTTTACACTAGTATAATATATATATATATATATATATATATATATATATATATATATATATATATATATATATATAGTTGTGCTCATAAGTTTACATAGCCTGGCAAAATTTATGATTTCTTGGCCATTTTTCAGAGAATATGAATGATTACACAAAAACATTTCTTTCACTCATGGTTAGTGTTTGGCTGAAGCCATTTATGATCAATTAGCTGTGTTTACTCTTTTTAAATCATAATGACAACAGAAACTACCCAAATGACCCTGATCAAAAGTTTACATACCTTGGTGATTTTGGCCTGATAACATGCACACAAGTTGACACAAAGGGGGTTGAATGGCTATTAAAGGTAACCATCCTCATCTGTGACTGTTTTCTTGTAATTAGTGTGTGTGTATAAAAGGTCAATGAGTTTCTGGACTCCTGACAGACCCTTACATCTTTCATACAGTGCTGCACTGAGGTTTCTGGATTCTGAGTCATGGGGAAAGAAAAAGAATTGTCAAATTATCTGTGGGAAAAGGTAGTTGAACTGTATAAAACAGAAAAGGGATATACAAAGATATCCAAGGAATTGAGAATGCAAATCAGCAGTGTTCAAACTCTAATCAAGAAGTGGAAAATGAGGGGTTCTGTTTGATAACATACTGCTTTCATCTTGCCATCAATTCTGACCAAATTTCCTGTGCCTTTGTAGCTCACACATCCGCAAAACATCAGCAATCCACCTCCGTGTTTCCCAGTAGGAATGGTGTACCTTTCATCATAGGCCTTGTTCACTCCTCTTCAAATGTAGCATTTGTATATATGTGTGTGTGTGTACAAATGTATTTATGTATTTATATGTGTTAATATGTATTTGCATACATGTATACACATATTAACACATAAATACATATGTACACACACACATACAGATACAATAAGGAAGGAAGGTGTGTGAGACAAACTATATATTAGTCTGTAAGTCAGTATAAAAACCGGACTGGGTCAAAGTAAACTTTCAATGCAAGTGATTCTTGCACCCTCTACGTAGTACCAAATGATCCCTTGGAGTTTAAAACGCTTGAGTACATCCCAGGATTACTATCCCTGCATTTCAAGTGGCTGAGAGTTTAACTTCCCTGGAACGCTACATTCACACACGCAATACCATATGTTCCCACTCTAATTATCAGTGGTTTAACACATACCTCTGTGGGTATCAAATGGTACCTTGATCTCCTGCGACCGTACGGGACAAAAGCGCTGGTTCTATACCGCATCCGCTGTGGCCAAGCCTTCTGCTGCTCCCCTGTTTCAAACGAGCTACCTGGTTTCTAGGCCTCCAATTCCTGGCGTCCCGATGTCTCACTGGCTCTGGAGTTGTGATGTCACAAAGAGGGTGTGTGTCCAAATCCCTAATCCGTGAGAGGTAAGCGTAACACACATGAGCGTACTCCACTCATGCATATGTAAAAGTTCACTTTTATTTCCTTGTTAAAAATTGATGACAGTAGCCAACCTTTAGAATACAAAGAAAAGATACAGGCTGCTGTGCTGCACATCTATTCTTTGTATTCTAAAGGTTGGCTGCTGTTATCAATTATTTACATATGCATGAGCGGAGTACTTTCTGTTTTTTGATTGACACACACATTATATATATATATATATATATATATATATATATATATATATATATATACATACATACAGAAAGAATTGCACTCACAGGAACGAACAACTGGAATGAACAACTGGCTCAATACCATTGTTAGCCTGTTCTATGGCGATTTACCACCTGGGTGCAGCTTTTAAGCCCAGTAATGCTTTTCACAGAGAACAACTTTCCTGTAGTATATCAGTCTGATTTGCTGTAAAATATATGTGTATATATACCTGTAAATATATTCCTCTTATTACAACATATATTAATTCCTAATAAATTCTTTGGAAACAATGGATACAGTGTTTATTTCACTTAACTTAATTGTAATGGTTTAGTGGTTTTAAACATAGAATGATATATTTAGTATTTAAATTAAAAAAACCTTTAACATTAATAACGACATTTTGTATCAAGGGAAGTATGCAGCAATGTTTCATACAACATATTACCCTTAGTCATACAGCACGACTAAGTTCTGCATGTTGCTTGAAATGTTGTTTAAAGAGGACATTTTCCTTTTTTGCTTTAAAAAGGAAAGTGGTGCTGTTGCAATTTTATTTATTACCAATTTCAAAAGTATAAAGGCATTGAAAAATATTTTTATAAACTGGTACAAAAAGTGTTAATTGATGGATTGGAATAGGACTGCTAACTACTTGATGAGTTAACTCTGTGCAAAGTCATTAGAAAACCATTAGAAAACCTGTTTTTCTGATATACTGCAATGATTTTGAATTTGAAAAGCACTTATCACACCATGTTAATCCATGCAGAAAACTCTTTCCGCAGACTGGCATCTCTAAAATATACATCAATCTTAGACGCTCTTAAAGCTTGCAAATTAGTTGCTTTTGTGACCATTAGAAAAGACTTACTCAGAGACTCAATAAAACTGCATTTAGAAACTGAAAAAAAACAATATGCCCCACAGCACATCCAATTTGCCACTCTCAGCAGACAAATACAATTGAAATTAACCGAATGACTGAAAAGAATAAAATGATATCTTACTGCAATGAACTGTATAATGTAAATGAAATCATTTTTAATATAACCAACATTACTATTCAACCATTTAATAAATATTAATGTACTTTAAAACCAAAATTTTTAAATGCCACCTAGAATGCTAGGTATATGTAGTATTTAACTAGTATTCATATTAAAGGAATAGTCTAGTCAAAATTAAACTTTCATGATTAATATAGAGCAGGCAATTTTAAGCAACTTTCTAGTTTTCTCCTATTATCAATTTTCTTTGTTCTCTTGGTATCTTGATTTGAAAAGCAAGATTGTAAGCATAGGAGCAGACCCATTTTCGGGTTCAGCCCATGGGTAGAACTTTCTGATTGGTGTCTGAAATGTAGTCACCAATCAGCAAGCGCTACCCAGGTGCTGAACCAAAAAGGGGCCAGCTCATAAGCTTACATTTAAATAAAGATTCAAAAAAGAACACAGAAAATTTGATCATAGGAGTAAATTAGAAAGTTGTTTAAAAATGCATGCTCTATCTGAATCAAGAAAGATAAATTTTGATGAGACTATCCCTTTAAGGAAATTAAAGATGTTCCCTAATAACCTTAATTTGCTATTAATTCTTAATGGAAGCTCAAATAGGCAAAAAAAACAAAAAAAACTTTTAACATTTTTCAAGTGTTGACTCATTTTTCTGGAAACGTGTGACCAAATTTATAAAAAATAGTTATCCTATATATGTTTTGTTTTTTAATTTTCAATATATTTTTACGGTCACCTTTGTGGGCAATAATTAATCGACCAATAAACAGATTTCAGAATGGAGATTGAATCAGTGGGCTTGATTGACTAGTTACCTGTTTTTCTAGCTTTTTATTACTGGACATACCACCATCTATTAACATATACAGTTGTGTCCCAATACAGGATATCTTACAAGAAAATGATTACCACCAACAATAAGGAAAAACAATAATTACAAGCACCATACACTTAGGAGTCACACTTGGAAACCATTTAAAATATTTGCACATCTATTTTATTAGGGTTAAGTTGTCTCACTGAATAGAATAAGAACTGTTTCAAAAACCTTGCAGATATGAGCAAAGGGTCTGGTCATGAACATTTCTGGGAGTTCTAAAGCTGTGGTTGGGGGTTTTCTCCTAAACCTTGTTCAAGCATGTTCATTCATTTATCCATTATTCATTCATTCATTGTATGTGGATTCTAAACTTTTAAGTTCAAACTAGTAAAATGATTTGTTGATAAACTATATAAGATTGTTAGGTTTTGTTTTAAAATAAACATTATAATTTATGTGTATCAATGTTTCTTTTGTTATATATTTCAAGACACCATTAAATATTATCAAAAACAAATTTAGTTTAATAGATATATACTGCAACATGCAGAACTTAGTCATGCTGTATGACTAAGGGTAATAAGTAAGTAGTAATACCAGAGCACTGGTAAAAATACTTAGGCCTAGATTTGGAGTTTGGCGGTAGCCGTGAAAACCAGCGTTAGAGGCTCCTAACGCTGGTTTTAGGCTACCTCCGGTATTTTGAGTCAGTCAAAAAAGGGTCTAACGCTCACTTTTCAGCCGCAACTTTTCCATACCGCAGATCCCCTTACGTCAATTGCGTATCCTATCTTTTCAATGGGATTTTTCTAACTCCGGTATTTAGAGTCGTGTCTGAAGTGAGCGTTAGAATTCTAACGACAAAACTCCAGCCGCAGAAAAAAGTCAGTAGTTAAGAGCTTTCTGGGCTAACGCCGGTTCATAAAGCTCTTAACTACTGTGCTCTAAAGTACACTAACACCCATAAACTACCTATGTACCCCTAAACCGAGGTCCCCCCACATCGCCGCCACTCTATTAATTTTTTTTAACCCCTAATCTGCTGACCGCCACCTACGTTATCCTTATGTACTCCTAATCTGCTGCCCCTAACACCGCCAATCCCTATATTATATTTATTAACCCCTAACCTGCCCCCCACAATGTCGCAGCCAGCTACCTACAATAATTAACCCCTAATCTGCCGACCGCAAAGCGCCGCTACTTAAGTTATCCTTATGTATCCCTAATATGCTGCCCCTCACACCGCCGACCCCTGTATTATATTTATTAACCCCTAATCTGCCCCCCTCAACGTCGCCTCCACCTGCCTACACTTATTAACCCCTAATCTGCCGAGCGGACCGCACCGCTACTATAATAAAGTTATTAACCCCTACTCCGCCTCACTAACCCTATAATAAATAGTATTAACCCCTAATCTGCCCTCCCTAACATCGCTGACACCTAACTTCAATTATTAACCCCTAATCTGCCGACCGAAGCTCACCGCTATTCTAATAAATGTATTAACCCCTAAAGCTAAGTCTAACCCTAACACTAACATCCCACTAACTTAAATATAATTTAAATCTAACGAAATTAATTAACTCTTATTAAATAAATTATTCCTATTTAAAGCTAAATACTTACCTGTAAAATAAATCCTAATATAGCTACAATATAAATTATAATTATATTATAGCTATTTTAGGATTAATATTTATTTTACAGGTAACTTTGTATTTATTTTAACCAGGTACAATAGCTATTAAATAGTTAAGAACTATTTAATAGCTAAAATAGTTAAAATAATTACAAAATTACCTGTAAAATAAATCCTAACCTAAGTTTCAATTAAAATAAAAAATTAATCAGTGTGCCAACGGTCAAATGACTATTGTAGATATAACAAAAATTAATATTAACTAAAATAAAATAAGTGATAGTCAAGGAACACTTAATAAATGGCAGGAACTAAATAAAATTGCTCCGTTGATATTGAGCAGCCAAATCAATTGATATAAAAAAAAGGGGGTTATATAAAACTCATTCCCTAATGCATAATAAATGACAAAAAGGGGCAATAAAAAATAGGAGTCATAAAATGGACAAAGTGATGTTGTGATATACAAATGAGACAGTCTCAATCCCAGAGTCCTAATAAACTTGGTGATAGCAAGGATCATATCCTAATCGCAGATGGCAAGCAGCTTCTTCAAACGAATCCTGTTGGTGACCCAGGGCGATAAACTAGATAGAAAGTGAGATAAAAGAAGGCGCCAACATAGTGCAGAAATCAATGGGGTTGGACACGCAAACAATGTAAGTCGATAATACTCACAAGATTTCAGACACTTGATAAGTGTCACAAGAGCCTCCTGGACCCTCAGAGTCGTCCAGCTAACTCCCACTCCAATGTGGTAAGGTGAATCCACTCGTAGATACCAGCTGTGATGGCTCCAATGGTGGTTACAATTAAACCTAACACTATACTATCATTAAATTAATTAAATAAAATACCTACAATTACCTACAATTAAACCTAACACTACACTATCAATACATTAATTAAATACAATACCTACAAATAACTACAATGAAATAAACTAACTAAAGTACAAAAAATAAAAAAGAAGTAAGTTACAAAAAATAAAAAAATATTTACAAACATAAGAAAAATATTACAACAATTTTAAACTAATTACACCTACTCTAAGCCCCCTAATAAAATAACAAAGACCCCCAAAATAAAAAATGCCCTACCCTATTCTAAATTACTAAAGTTCAAAGCTCTTTTACCTTACCAGCCCTGAACAGGGCCCGTTGCGGGGCATGCCCCAAGAAGTTCAGCTCTTTTGCCTGTAAAAAAAACCATACAATACCCCCCCAACATTACAACCCACCACCCACATACCCCTAATCTAACCCAAACCCCCCTTAAATAAACCTAACACTAAGCCCCTGAAGATCATCCTACCTTGTCTTCACCTCACCTGGTATCACCGATCGGTCCTGGCTCCAAAATCTTCATCCAACTCAAGCAGGGGCTGGCGATCCATCATCCGGTGGCTGAAGAGGTCCAGAAGAGGCTCCAAAGTCTTCATCCTATCCGGGAAGAAGAGTAGATCCGGACCGGCAACCATCATCTTCCAAGCGGCATCTTCTATCTTCATCCAATGAGGACTGGCTCCATCCTGAAGACCTCCACCGCGGACCCATCTTCATCCGGCAACGTCCAACTGAAGAATGACGGTTCCTTTAAGGGACGTCATCCAAGATGGCGTCCCTCGAATTCCGATTGGCTGATAGGATTCTATCAGCCAATCGGAATTAAGGTAGGAATATTCTGATTGGCTGATGGAATCAGCCAATCAGAATCAAGTTCAATCCGATTGGCTGATCCAATCAGCCAATTAGATTGAGCTCGCATTCTATTGGCTGTTCCGATCAGCCAATAGAATGCGAGCTCAATCTGATTGGCTGATTGGATCAGCCAATCGGATTGAACTTGATTCTGATTGGCTGATTTCATCAGCCAATCAGAATATTCCTACCTTAATTCCGATTGGCTGATAGAATCCTATCAGCCAAACGGAATTTGAGGGATGCCATCTTGGATGACGTCCCTTAAAGGAACCGTCATTCTTCAGTTGGACGTCGCCGGATGAAGATGGGTCCGCGGTGGAGGTCTTCAGGATGGAGCCGGTCCTCATCGGATGAAGATAGAAGATGCCGCTTGGAAGATGATGGTTGCCGGTCCGGATCTACTCTTCTTCCCAGATAGGATGAAGACTTTGGAGCCTCTTCTGGACCTCTTTAGCCACCGGATGATGGATCGCCAGCCCCCGCTTGGGTTGGATGAAGATTTTGGAGCCAGGACCGATCGGTGATACCCGGTGAGGTGAAGACAAGGTAGGATGATCTTCAGGGGCTTAGTGTTAGGTTTATTTAAGGGGGGTATGGGTTAGATTAGGGGTATGTGGGTGGTGGGTTGTAATGTTGGGGGGGGGTATTGTATGGTTTTTTTTACAGGCAAAAGAGCTGAACTTCTTGGGGCATGCCCCGCAAAGGGCCCTGTTCAGGGCTGGTAAGGTAAAAGAGCTTTGAACTTTAGTAATTTAGAATAGGGTAGGGCATTTTTTATTTTTGGGGTCTTTGTTATTTTATTAGGGGGCTTAGAGTAGGTGTAATTAGTTTTAAATTGTTGTAATATTTTTCTTATGTTTGTAAATATTTTTTTATTTTTTGTAACTTAGTTCTTTTTTATTTTTTGTACTTTAGTTAGTTTATTTCATTGTAGTTATTTGTAGGTATTGTATTTATTTAATGTATTGATAGTGTAGTGTTAGGTTTAATTGTAGGTAATTGTAGGTATTTTATTTAATTAATTTAATGATAGTATAGTGTTAGGTTTAACTGTAACTTAGGTTAGTTCTTAACTATTTAATAGCTATTGTACCTGGTTAAAATAATTACAAAGTTACCTGTAAAATAAATATTAATCCTAAAATAGCTATAATATAATTATAATTTATATTGTAGCTATATTAGGATTTATTTTACAGGTAAGTATTTAGCTTTAAATAGGAATAATTTATTTAATAAGAGTTAATTAATTTCGTTAGATTTAAATTATATTTAAGTTAGGGGGGTGTTAGTGTTAGGGTTAGACTTAGCTTTAGGGGTTAATACATTTATTAGAATAGCGGTGAGCTCCGGTCGGCAGATTAGGGGTTAATAATTTAAGTTAGGTGTCGGCGATGTTAGGGAGGGCAGATTAGGGGTTAATACTATTTATTATAGGGTTAGTGAGGCGGATTAGGGGTTAATAACTTTATTATGATAGCGGTGCAGTCCGCTCGGCAGATTAGGGGTTAATAAGTGTAGGCAGGTGGAGGCGACGTTGTGGGGGGCAGATTAGGGGTTAATAAATATAATATAGGGGTTGGCGTTGTTAGGGGCAGCAGATTAGGGGTACATAAGGATAATGTAAGTAGCGGCGGTTCATGGAGCGGCAGATTAGGGGTTAAAAATAATATGCAGGGGTCAGCGATAGCGGGGGTGGCAGATTAGGGGTTAATAAGTGTAAGGCTAGGGGTGTTTAGACTCGGGGTACATGTTAGGGTGTTAGGTGCAGACGTAGGAAGTGTTTCCCCATAGCAAACAATGGGGCTGCGTTAGGAGCTGAACGTGGCTTTTTTGCAGGTGTTAGGTTTTTTTCCAGCTCAAACAGCCCCATTGTTTCCTATGGGGGAATCGTGCACGAGCACGTTTTTGAGGCTGACCGCGTCCGTAAGCAACTCTGGTATCGAGAGTTGAAGCTGCGTTAAATATGCTCTACGCTCCTTTTTTGGAGCCTAACGCAGCCTTTATGTGAACTCTCAATACCAGAGTTATTTTTATGGTGCGGCCAGAAAAAAGCCGGCGTTAGCTACGCGGGTCCTTACCGACAAAACTCTAAATCTAGCCGTTAGGGTTTTAAAATAATACAATATATGAATATTAATCTCTGCAATGTACTTTTTTAAATATATATTTGTGTGATATGTGCATAAATTATTAGTTAATTGTTTTAAGATATTTTAAATGAGGAAACTTTTACTTATTTATTTAGGCCAGGTTACAAGTGGCATGCTAACAGTTAAATGTGGGCGAATAAGGGTTTATCGCATCTGGTTTATCGCTTGTATTACAAGTTGAAAGTAAATGTGAATGCCTGTGTCACAAAACACATAAAAAATATATTACAAAGTTAAGTTACACTCATAATAAATCTAATAAAAATTATTATACATTTTTTTTGCTCCATTGACTTCTATGGGGTAATACATTAAAGTGCATACGATATGCAAAGTTTGGCTTTTTGTGGGCATTGGATTAGCACGCAAGCAAAAACGTTTAACTTTCAACTTGTTGTAATACGAGCCTTACTTCAACTTCTAGCAGTTTTGCATAACCAACATTGTTATATTAATACACGTTTTACCTCTGTGATTACATTGAATCTAAGGGGTCAATTTACTAAAGTGCAAGCGGACATGATACGATGTAGCGTATGATGTCCGCTGCACATCGATAAATGCTGACAGCATACGCTGTCTGCATTTATCATTGCACCAGCAGTTCTTGTGAACTGCTGGTGCAATACCGCCCCCGGCAGATTTGCGGTCAATCGGCCGCTAGCAGGGGGTATCAATCAACCCGACCGTATTCGATCAGGTTGATTTCTGTTCACCGCCTCAGAACAGGCGGACAGGTTATGGAGCAGCGGTCCGTACAGAGCTTGATAAATTGATCCCAAAGCCTCTGAAAACTTCCTCCTTATTTCAGTTCTTTTGACAGACTTGCATTTTAGCCAATCAGTGCTGACTCCTAGGTAAATACACAGGAGTTAGCACAATGTTATCTATATGGCACACATGGACTAGCATTGTCTAGGTGTAAAAAAATGTCAAAATGCATAGAAATAAGAGGTGGCCTTCAAGGGTTTATAAATTAGCAAATGAGCCTACCTAGGTTTAGCTTTTAACAAAGAATACCAAGAAAACAAAGCAAATTTGATGATAAAAGTAAATTTAAAAGTTGTTTAAAATTACATGCCCTATCTGAATCATGAAAGTTTAATTTTTGACTAGACTGTCCCTTTAGCAAAGCCATTTTTACCAACGTTGTGTAATCTAGCCCATATATGGAATGAAAAAATTGCAATTAACTTTGACCATGTGTGATCTAAGCATGTTCAAGAACAATAATAAAAATACATTTCAACAATGTATAAAATGGTTCATTTTTTTTAAAGTGAAACATTATTGCAACATACATTCATTTTTTATTTTGCTATCTTTTTCTGTAAGATACATCTACAAATTGTGCTTGTTTCACTTTCTCCCAGGGAGGTTTGGGTAAATACTCTTGGGCAATTTATGTAAGCTTTTGTTTATTTCCCCCTCCCCCTAAGATTCTCAGCAGTCATATGTTTGTAAAAGGGGGATTATCAGTTTTGCATCAACAATCATGATAGAAGAAGCATTCTTTTCAATAATAACTAAGTTGAATCAATCAGTGAAAAATAATGACCATAAAACAATATATTCATTTGACAAAATTAAGCTGCAGTTTTCATTACAAAATTATTCTCAGATATGAAGGTTCAAAATGATGTGGTTTACAATTTGTCTTTAGTGGTCCTTTAATATTGGAAAAAAAATAGGCATCATCAAAAGTATTTTCAAGGCTGTTGAAATATAATGTGCAGAAATCTTGGGAAAACCTACAAGTTTATGTGGTTAAAAAGCTCCTGGAATATCATTTAACAATTTAGGTTTTCAGTGGATTATGAAATGAATAATCCATAAAAAATCAGAAGTAAGAAGACTAAAGAATTTATGTGGCTCTTCTGATTTGAATAGACCCCTTAAATTGTTATATCGTTATTATTTAATGAATTATCTTCCTTTCAGGAAAAATCTATTTTGATGATTACGTATTGAAAATCCTTTCATTGGCAGGCTCAAGTCATTAATTCCCAACATCAGTTTCACAAAGAGATTTTGCTTCTCAGGCCTTCATTTTAAATTTGATTTCCTTTTTTGTATAAATTCTCATTTATGTAATAGTCATAGTTTTTGCATTTGAAGTTTATGAAGAACAAACTATAATGAACATTGAAATGAACAGCACATATTGCCTCCTCAATTGTTCCCACTGTGGGATATTTTAGCTCACTGTTGTCAGCAACAAAGGATAATTTGATCTTATCAAAAAGTCCATTACCAAATATCAAGCAATTCTCTAAATAAGAGGAAAAATGTCAACCCCAGATATAATCTTGGTATATATTATTAAAGGGACATTAAACTGAAATTGCAATACTTTATAAAGGGCCAGATTACAAGTGGAGCAGTATTTAATGCTCCTGCTCTCACGCTAACTCTGCTAAAAGTAAGCTTTTTGTACATGTCGGGTAGCACTCATTGAAAGTAAACTGTTTTCACATGAGCAAGCACTAAACCAATGCGCGCAAAAAGCTAGGATATCACAAACGCATTAACGTATTCTCTATAGAAATCAATGGAGTAAAAAATGTTTTTAAAAAAAAACAATTAAAACCAAACTTACTCGCAAACCCTATAGCGCATAACAAAACATGAAAATATGAATATTTCACATTCTAATGTTCTTCACATAGCAGAATATGTTCTATTTGTTTATAAATACATATTTCTACAAACATCTGATGGTATTTTGGTACAATATGTATTTATACTCATATATATATATATATATATATATATATATATATATATATATATATATATATATATGTGCAGTATATATATATATATATATATACCTATATATAATTATATATATATATATATATATATATATATATATATATATATATATATGTACATATATATATATAGAGATATATATGTATATAAAGGAATATCTATTCAAAAATACTTAGAACATATTCCCCTATGTGAAGAACATAGGAATGTGAAATAGTTACAGTAAATACGCACTTTTATATGTTTTTTTATGTTTTCAACTACTTAACTGCAAAGGGCTCCAATGCACATATATATAAATGCGTGTGTGTACATATGCATTTACTTGTTTATATAGGTATATATGTCTGTAAATGCATATACACACATATAAATACATAAATAGATGTGTACACACATATAAACATATATACAGTATATATACAGTATATATATATATATATATATATATATATACACACATATCCATCTTTAGACATTTATATGTACTATATACACATATTATATTTTAAATAATTTTGTTATGAGTGTAACTATGCATTTTTTATGTGTTTTGTGAAACTTTTTTGTATTGCGAAACAGTTAACCAGAGCTCTGAGGACGCATTATCCCAACACGTGTTAACTTTAATTGCGCTCAAGCATTTACTTTTAACTTGTAATATGAGTGATTAACCTGACACTCACAGACACCTGCAATAAACCCCTTTTTGTTTGCGCGTAATTGTTAGTTCATCAATCGTAATCTGGTCCAAAATGTTTTGTTAAGGAAAATTAAATATGCATTTCCCATTATTATTTATTTTACCTGATTTTACTTAAAAATACCTCTGAAACCTGTCTTTTATTCAGTTGCACTGAGAATCTGGAATGCCACATCATACTTACGCATAGTGAAACCTAGCAACATTCTGTACACCAGCTAATTAACAAGCTAATTGACGTCTTTTATTTTAAAATCTTTCACTGACTGGTCAAAGCAAAGGGAGCCAGATATATAGACTACACAAGATATTTTAAGCCATGTAACCTTGAATTGCTGTTGGTTTACATATTGTATTAATCATGTTAAAATAAAGTAAAAAAACATATACAGCTACTTTGCGATGCAGTGCTTAATTGCTGATATAAATTATACACATATTTTAAAAAAATACCTTAATGTTCCTTTAATTATATTCTTCAAATAGACCAATTTACCTTTGTAGATTTCCATTCACCTAAAGAGGTAAACCACAGCAAGTTTAAGGGAAATTAAAATACATTTAAAATTTAATTCCTCTGTTTAATTATGCATAAATAACTTTGTAATTAACTTTTATCATTCATTTTGCGTGCTTTATCTAAAAAATATAGTATTTCCCATCCCGCTAGAGAGGCTGTAGTGTATTTCTGTATGTTGCATTGTGATTGGTTGATTTGTGCAGAAGCTTGTTTATATACGTCTCTAATTGTCCACAGCAATAACAACACTAAGTGCCAGATTACGAGTGGAGCAGTATTTAACGCTCCAGCTCGCACCCTAACTCCGCTAGAAGTAAGCTTTTTGCACACTCTGGATAGCGAGCATATTACAAATTGAAAGTAAATATGTTTTTGCTTGCACACAAACCTGATGTGCGCAAAACCTGAAGTATCGCAATTGCGTTCACGTATTCCCCCAAAGAAGTAAATTGAGCAAAAAAAGTGGAAAAAACACCCTACTCGAGCGTAAACCCAATCACATTTTCCTGACATGAAAATATAAATATTTCACATTCCAATGTTCTTCACATAGCAGAATATGTTCTATTTATTCATAAATACATATTTCTACATGATGGTATTTTGGTACAACATATATCTGTATATATATATATATATATATATATATATATATATATAAATATATATATATATATATATATATATATATATATATATATATATATATATATATATATATATATATATATATATATATACCTTTATATAATCACATACTGTATACTGTATATGTATGTATATATATATATATATATATATATATATATATACACAAGGACTTTAAGATAAGATATCGAACATGTAAATGTATGCACCATGGAAAAGATAGGGAATCAAGCACTCTTTTAATATTAAAGTAGAACAATTCTGCATGCAGTGTAAGTAGTAAATCTCTGACCAGTATAATCATGAACAAAATGCAATTTATTGAACACAAATAAAAGAAAAAATTAAACAAATTATTTGTTCCTTTCTAAAACAAAAAAATCACCAAGGTGTAATTCTATCACAATCAATATGTGATAAATAGGCATATGACAATGTATCACCCTGAAAGATGTGCACATGGAATGAATAAAGATTTCAACAAGTAGCGTGGTGTGCAAACAAAGTCAGGCTGGGCTGACCCTCCACTTAATGCGGTATTGCTATAGCAGTTCAGTCACTATCCGTATAGTGTGTTAAACAAGGAACGCTTATCTGAAATCAGAAGTCCATCTGCTGAAAGGTATTAAGCTTCTGACATGAAGATTTTCTGTTGCTGCTGATTCTGTGCTACTACACATCACTGTGCTCAACACGCCGAATAGACCTGGCATGGATCAGCTGCATCTGTACGTCCGGGTGTGTCACATGCACAAGACGATCCAATGCCTACGATCTTGATCGTTTTACCCACAATGCCTTTTTATCGACGGGGCTTCCTCAGGGCCGATCAGCCAATAGAATGCAAGCTCAATCTGATTGGCTGATTGGATCAGCCAATCCGATTGAACTTGAATCTGATTGGCTAATTCAATCAGCCAATCAGATTTTTCCTAACTTAATTCCGATTGGCAAAAGGCAATTTGAAGGGCTGGTAAGGTAAAAGAGATGTAAAATATTTATTTTAGAATAGGGTAGGGCATTTTTTTATTTTGGGGGGCTTTGTTATTTTTTTAGGGGGCTTAGAGTAGGTGTAATTAGTTTAAAATTCTTGTAATCTTTTTTTATTTTTTGTAATTTAGTTTTTTTTTTTTTGTAATTTAGTGTTTGTTTTTTTTGTAATTTAGTTTAGTTGATTTAATTGTAGATAATTGTAGATAGTTTATTTAATTAATTTATTGATAGTGTAGTGTTAGGTTTAATTGTAACTTAGGTTAGGATTTATTTTTACAGGTCATTTTGTAATCATTTTAACTATGTAGCTATTAAATAGTTATTAACTATTTAATAGCTATTGTACCTAGTTAAAATAAATACAAAGTTGCCTGTAAAATAAATATTAATCCTAAAATAGCTACAAAATAATTATTATTTATATTGTAGCTATATTAGGGTTTATTTTACAGGTAAGTATTTAGCTTTAAATAGGATTAATTTATTTAATAAGAATTATTTTATTTTGTTAGAATAAAATTATATTTAATTTAGGGGGGTGTTAGGGTTAGACTTAGCTTTAGGGGTTAATACATTTATTAGAGTAGCGGTGAGGTCCGGTCGGCAGATTAGGGGTTAATAATTGTAGGTAGGTGGCGGCAACGTTGGGGGCGACAGATTAGGGGTTAATAAATATAATATAGGGGTCGGTGGGGTTAGGGGCAGCAGATTAGGGGTACATAGGGGTACATAGTGATAACGTAGGTTGCGGTGGTGTACGGAGCGGCAGATTAGGGATTAAAAATAATATGCAGGGGTCAGCGATAGCGGGGGCGGCAGATTAGGGGTTAATAAGTGTAAGTTTAGGGGTGTTTAGACTCGGGGTACATGTTAGGGTGTTAGGTGCAGACTGGGAAGTGTTTCCCCATAGGAAACAATGGGGCTGCGTTAGGAGCTGAACGCTGCTTTTTTGCAGGGTTTTTTTTTTCAGCTCAAACTGCCCCATTGTTTCCTATGGGGGAATCGTGCACGAGCAGGTTTTTGAAGCTGGCCGCGTCCGTAAGCAATGCTGGTATTGAGAGTTGCAGTGGCGGTAAATATGCCTGTACGCTCCCTTTTTGGAGCCTAACGCAGCCCTTTAGAGAACTCTAAATACCAGCATTGTTTAAAAGGTGCGGGGGGAAAAAAACATGCGTAGCTAACGCACCCCTTTGGCCGCAAAACTCTAAATCTAGGCGATAGGCTTTCTGACCTTTCCTGGAGTCAGAAAAAATAACAAATAGATTAGAAGTCTTTCTGAAATCTTAAGTAGCCTCAACATAATATTTCAATAGTAAGACCCTTCAAGAGTATTCTTAAAAATTAGGAAACACAAAAGGAACAACAATTTCCTTATTGATGTTGTTAGAATTCACAACTTTAGTCAAAAATTAAAATGAAGTCCGCAAAACAGCTTTATCTTGATATCTTGATCAAGAGTGAGCAGACAATACAGAAACTCTTCAAGCAGAAGAGATAGCCAAAAGAAATAACACTTTCCAAGAAACTAATTTAATGCCCGAAAAATGCATAGAGGCCCATTTCTCAAGCTCCATATGGAGCTTGAGGGCCCGTGTTTCTGGCGAATCTTCAGACTCGCCAGAAACAGCAGTTATGAAGCAGTGGTCCAAAGACCGCTGCTCCATAACACTGTCCGCCTGCTCTGTGCAGGTGGACAGACATCACCGGAATTCAACACAATCGAGTACGATCGGGTTGATTGACACCCCCTGATTGGCCACGAGTCTGCAGGGGGCGGCGTTTGTGAGCTGAGTTCTTTTTGAGAACTAGGACCACTTATACATTTTTAAGGGTTCTTTAAGGATACATTTTTTGTGTGATCCAACACATTATTAGTTGATAGTGAAGTCCATAAGTGCTATATTTTAAATATACTTTAGTTATTGCAATTTTTGTATAAATGGCATTAACTTTATTATTTTTAAGTAATATGATAGGATGATAAGAGAGGGATTTATAATGAACAAACATTAGTTGATTATGAAATTCTGGGCACACAGTAACTTTCCAAAGGCTATCATACCTTGAGTGGCTTGGTATACACAATCAATAACAAAGCAGCATTTGGTTACTATGGTTACCCTCTTAAGCCTCAAATATATCATCCATGGGTACCCAAGTCATGCTAAGATATAGATGAGTAGAATGTATTATATTGGTGTGTGTATACACTTAATACACTTATAGTATGCAAGATTTATTTTTTGTTCACATATTAATTGTTAAGCCTAAGGAATATGAAACTGGATGTTTGGTTTTGTTGGCATGGTTACCCAGACTTGCACTATGAGAATGAGTATGCAGGCTATCACTAGGGCTTGTATTACAAGCATGATATTAAGTTATAGTATAGCTTGTTTTTTCTGTTTGGCACATATTCTACTTGGGACCTTAAGAGTTTATTTATTTTATTGAAGCCGGTTAAAAACGGCAATACCGGAAGTGACGTAATAGTCCTTCCAGTGATGCAAAACAGTGGAACGCAGGAGTGCGTTCCAGCTATTCACTTTGGCGCTTTTTTACACAGGTTGGAGTGTGTTTGTTATAATTATGATTTGATTTGTTTGCCTATAATTTGTGTGTTATGTCTCACTTTATGTTATGCTGATGAAGGGTAGTACATACCCGATAACGTTTCATTAAAGTTAACCTCTGTTATTCCCTAAAAAAAGTCCTGTGAGTGCATTTGTTTGAGTGGATATATATATATATATATATATATATATATATATATATATATATATATATATATATATATATATATATATACATATACATATTTAGAAATGTATATGTATGTCTCTCTATATTAAAACCCTTTGCAGGCTTTTTTTTTCTAACACCTGAGACCTCATATCTTTGAGTCCCCATAACTTTCTTTTGTGCTATATATATATTTTTTTTTAATAATTTTTATTAGAAGTGTTATTATGAGAGTAACTGTACTTTTAAAGATATTTTTTATGTGTTTTGTGACACTTTTTTGTTTTGCGAAACAGCTAACCAAAACTCTGAGCCTGCAAACAGCCACGATAAACCCAGTATAGCTCACGAGTAACTGTTAGAGTGCCACTCATAATCTGACTCTGAATAGGCTTTTCAAGAGTCTCCAAAATAATGCATATTTCTTTAACAAAATGAAAAAAGTAAAAAAATTTTAAAACATTTAGGGCTAGATTATAAATGGAGTGCTAATTTATCGCTTTTGCGGGCATGTGATAAATAACCAGCCATTAAAAGTGAGCTTGCGGTAGCAATTAGCGCTCAGAAAATTAACCAGAGATCAGATCTCTGGTTAATTTTCTAAAAGTACCCAAAATGCCCCCATAAAAAAATACTGCACTAGGCAATTTTAAGGGGTTAAAGATTGGCAGTTGTGTGGTGTTAAAAAAAACAGGACTGGAAAGTGCCTTTACATTGCGGTATATGGGAACTGTGTGTTTTCAGTAAATATATGGTTATATATATTTCTATGTGTATATACACATATTAACAAATAAATATATATGTATATATTCATATACATATACAGTATATTTACAATTGCTGCCCATTGCTGTGCTACTTACCCCCTCCACTGCACTTAGGTTCTGTGCCATGAACGCAAAGCTCGTAATACCAGCGCACATTAGCGTGTGTTGTTATTACTCAGTTGAGCGCAAATATCACTTTAGCGTTAGTGATAGTTTGTGCTCAACTCGTAATATTGGCCCTTATTTTGCATGTAAATAATTTTTAATGCAGTGAATACATTTCTCGTGGATTAATAAAACATATTTGAATGTCTCTTTAACAAAGAAAGATATGAAAAGAAAAGGAGTATGCTACAATATTAAAGTTAAATATGTATTTATCAGTAATAACCTTGTAATATAAATGTAATGTTGTATATAGGCACCTAAATTATCAGCTAGAATTCACTCTTTATATTTTAAAATTTAAAGGAACATGAAAATCAAGATTACAATGTCATGGTTCAGATAGAGGACCCCTGCCAATCGTTTTGGTGCAGACTCACAGATGCCAACCTGCAACCAAAAGTTAAGAATCACCAGTCTGACGTGCCCACATCTTCAAAGGTTGTCAAAGTAAAAAATCATGGACCCCTTTATCTAGGACTTTACTCATGCAATTGGTTGAGTAATAGGATGCTGGGCTGTACAAGCTTCTGCTTGTGCTATGTTAAATACCAGCAGCTGCATCAAAGGCTGAGAAGGTGTGCAGACAGGTTCCCAGTCTAAGAACCACAATGAACCTAAGGATTTGTCGAGCCTGGGCAGGTTATATTTGTGGGATCCCTCAGTTAATCACCCTTATTCCCCTGTATCAACTGCCCTCTGTATCACCTGTCCCGATATTTAACATTACCTATATAAATAATAAAACAAAATATTACAGCTCAACACTTCTTCATAAACCGAATACAGCACTTGCATTGCACCTTCACCCAATCTCACCCTTGATATTATGTGGCCTCCAAAAGTATGAGCCCTGGACAGGTGCCCCTCCCCCTGCCAAAAGGGTAGGCCTGCTGGGAACCTTGTCTGCATGCAACATAAAAGATACCAAAACATGTCATTTTAATTGACTTTTCGATTTACTTTGTTCTATTATTATCCTTTGCTAAAAGCATACCTAGATAAGTTGAGGAGTAGCATTGCACTACTGGGAGCTTGCAAGTGATAGGTAGCTACACATATGTACCTCTTGCCATTGGCTCACTAGATGTATTCAGCTACTTTCCAGTAGTGTATTGCTGATCTGGAGCTCACTTTAACTATGTGTGTAACCCTTTTATAGGAGTTAAATACATAGTAATATGCAAGAAATAGTCTAATAATAAAATGCACATTAGATGCACATTAGAGAATTTTCTTTTTCCACTTTTATATCCACATATACAAAATGATTTAGTCTGTTTATCTTTGTAAGAGATCATAAGCAGATAGTAATAAACTGTCAATATACGTATAGAAATGTTTCATATTTTACTAAAATCAGCTATATGTTGTAAATAATGATTACGGAGACTGCAATTTATATTTTTAGTAAATTTAGAGGACTTTTCCAAACATTGGATAATTTCCTGTTTAATTTATAAAAAAAAAATGTCTATATTTCTGTCTATCTGTCTGTTTAAATTTAAAGTGAAAACTAATATTCAGTAACTCCAACAGAAAATTTGATTTATTCATCACAGGTGTATACATTTTGAAAATGCTACATGAATATTTGATTATATTTTAATATTATTTCCAAAAACATTTGTGATATCATTAAAAACTAGTCTTGTAACTCTCTAAACATTCTAATTTTGCATTGAGTTAGTATAGCCTGAATGCACATGAAAGGAAATTGATGAGTATTCTGAAGACTGAAATCAGTTGTTTTCTTATTTATATATTGTTAGATAAATCAACTATAAATCCTGGAGTCAGCAAAGAAGCAGTGAAACTGTGCCAAAATGTATTAATGATATACAATATTATAGCTCAAAAACATAGTGGATTAAGGAGGTATTATACTATGCTATAATTTGGTCTACGTTACTTACCAGGCTTGAGATGAAAGAATTACTCTGGAAACACTGTTGAAGTTTCTTTGTAGAAATCTATTTGACTGTCATATCTTCTAAGCTGGATGGTGCGTCTGTTAGTAACTGCACATGTCATCTGGAACACAAGGTGGAAAGAAGAAGAATTGAAGCATAAGCCACATAGATCTCAAGACATACAACAAAGTAAACCTATTAGAAGGAAAAGCAGAACATCTATAAGACCATGGCATGAAATCTTATGGTCAGCAATATACCCTACCTAGTTACTTGTGACAACATGCCAGGAGTCCTTACATGACTGGTGTATGGTGACTGCTTGCACAGAAGTGGTTTTATAAACATTATAAGCACCCTTTAGATGTGACAGAGATACATAGAAAAACTGTTAGATAGATGTTTTAAAGCCACAATTAACGTTTGTAGCATTTGAATTTGTATCTTAATATACAGTGTATATATATTTTTCACAATGTGTTTATTAACAAACATATCAAATGAGGTTAAAGGTTGCCATAAAGTTCAAACTTTACAGATCTTCTTTGATCCCTATTTTTTTAAAAAAAGGATACCACAGTTTTCTAGTTTTAGTTTGACTTATTGTCACAAAAACTTGGAATAAACTCATAAAAGTTAATTGTATAATATGTAATGCACCTATTATTTTTATTATTATTATCAGTTATTTGTATAGTGCCAACAGATTCCACAGCAGGAGGTAACATTTATAGGAAACCAATGAGTAGAGGGCCCTGCTTAGAGTTGAACTCTTATAAATCAGCTCTCATGAAGGTGATCTACAAACACATATGCTTATAGTCTTAAATGCTAAATGGTTCAAGGGGATGACATAGGCAGAGAGAAACTGAGGTTGGAAAAGGTTAGAGTGTTTTGTATGCATCTCTAAACATTATGGTCTTTAAAGAGCGCTTGAAACTTTCAAAACTAGGGGAGAGTCTTGTGGGGCAAGGCAAAGAGTTCTGCAAATAGGGGCCAGTCTGGAGAATCCTGTAGATGGGAATATGAAGTGGAAAAAGAGAGGAGGAGGTCATGAGTAGAGCAAAGGGGACAGGAGGGACAGTATCTGTAAACAATGTCTGAGATATAGGGGGAGCAGTGCCATAGAGGGCCTTGATATCAGAGTCAGAATTTTGTGTTTAATTCTTAAGGCTATTAGAAGCCAGTTAAGGTATTAGCAGAGAGGTGCAGCAAAAGAAGAGCAATATATAAGGAAGATCAGTCTGACATTCATTATGGATTGTAAAGGAGACAGATGGCATCTAAGGAGACCAGAGAGAAAAGCAATAGTCAAGGTGGGAAATGATAAAAGAGAGTGGATTAAGATCTTAGCTGTGTCTTGTGTAACAAATTGGCGAAATCTAGAGATGTTTTTAAGGTGGAAACTTGGAGATGTTTTTAAGGTGGAAACTTGGAGATGTTTTTAAGGTGGAAACTTGGAGATGTTTTTAAGGTGGAAACTTGGAGATGTTTTTAAGGTGGAAACTTGGAGATGTTTTTAAGGTGGAAACTTGGAGATGTTTTTAAGGTGGAAACTTGGAGATGTTTTTAAGGTGGAAACTTGGAGATGTTTTTAAGATGTTAATGGTAGGAGTAGGACACATTTTGGATGTAAGGAATGAAAGAAAGATTTGATTCAAGTGTTACCCCAAGACATCAGGCATGCTGGGTTGGGGTAATGATGCAATCATCAACATTTATAGAAAGATGGGGGATGGATATTTTGAAAGAAGCAGGGAAAATTAGGAGTTTCATTTTGGAAAGATATAGCTTAAGGTAATGAAAGGACATCTAAGATGAAAAATGGGAAAGACAGTTAGTACTAATGGTTCATCTAACTCAACCAGAATTTCCACCAAGAGAAATTAAATGAGAAGCAATACCAAAAGCTCCTAAAAATGTAAAAGAGCCAGCTAGTACTTCTACTGAAGGAACCAATGAACCCCTCGCCAATTCTAATAAGAGTACTGTGCATAAGCAAGTTACTACACAGGTTTTTCACGTGGGAGGGGGGAAGGACACAGGTACCATACCCAAGGGCCAACACAGGTATTCTTTGAGGGACAACAAGAATTTAGAACAATGAGTAAAATATCTAATGTGATTAATTTGTCACCTCATGTATTATCTGATTCAGAAGTTAGTTTACTAAATTATGGTTTGGGATTTAGTCCGACTAAGTCTTTCAATCTGTTCCAAACTGTGTTGGATTTAAATAATTTTATTAGGAAAATGACACTAAGAAAATATTTTGGACCCCTATCCTCTATTCCCAATGTTTCTACTCAAGACATGAATGCTATTTTCCATAGAAAAGTGGTTGATTGAATTGGACTTGTCAAGAACAGATGTACAACCCAATGTGGCCGTACGAGAGAAAGAAGCCTTGATTTCCCTGTGATAATCAGTCTATAGTTATTAGACAATCGGATAAAGGTGGGAGCATCGTAGTCTAGACAGACTCCAATATACTGAAGAAGCATTGCGTCAGCTGAGCGATACAACCACTTATTCAGTGCTTTTTGGAAATCCAGTAAAGAGGTTCCAAAATGAACTTAGTCAGATTAAAGATGATTGAATATGTTTGGGAATTACAGATGCTGATACTGCTAAGTATCTACAGTATATGTAGATAAACCTATAACCCCCAATATTCCATCATCTTCCTAAGGTTCACAAAGGCCTAGATAATGCGAAAGGTCACCCTATCGTGGTGGGTATTGGATCTTTACTAGAGCTGCTGTCATAGTGGTCGGATGCCATTCTATAGCCTATTGTTCACAGTTTACCAAGCTACATTATAGATAGTGCACATGTTCTTGAACTAGTAAGAGACATTGAGTGGTCTCAGAGTCAGAGCTGGCTAACTATTGATGTGGCATTACTTTATTCGAGCATTCCACATGATAAGGGTCTGGAAGCCCTGAGATTCCTTTTGGAGCTGGATGGAGGCATGTATATCGCTTCTATACAATTTGTTTTAAGAGTTACTAAGTTTCTCTTGGAGCATAATTATTTTAGTTTTGATGATATTTTTTATCTGCAACAATGTGGTACCGCCATGGAGTCTAAATTTGCCCTCGCATATGCAAACATTTTTATGGGTTGGTTTGAACGTTGTTGTATTTATGCAGATTGTAACCCTTTCCTTGCCTCCATCCAGCGCTATAAGAGATTAATTGATGACCTCATCTTTGTATGGAGGTCGAATGAGGCACAGGCCAAGTACTTTGTGAATTTCCTGAATAATAGAGATGCTGGAATAGGATTTACCTATGAATGGGAACCTACAAGAATTAATTTTCTATATATTACCTTAGTGGGTGATCTAGCTGAGCAATGTGTACACACCAAATTGTAATGTAAACCAATTTTTGGAAATACCATCTTGCATTCAAATAGTGCTCACCCTAGGCATGTGTTCAAAGGGATTGCCAAAGGCCAATTTACTAGAGCTAGAAGAATATGCTCTAGAGATCAGGATTATTTGGACAAAGGAAATAACATGAAAGAGCATTTAAATAACAGAGGCTATTCATCAGGTTTAGTGAACAGTGTAGAGAAGCGTATTAGATCCACTAGCAGAGAGGAGGTTCTTCTTACCAGGAAGAAAGATAAAGATAAAAATGTACCTTTGTTTATTACACAGTATTCATCAGAATACTATTCTATGTGTAACATCATTAAGAAATATTTTCCCCTGTTGTATGGCAATATAGCCTTAAAAGACACCGTAGACACGAGTTTTAGGTGTGTATACTAAAAAAAATGCTACTTTGGGCAAGATTCTATCCCCTAGCCAATTTCCTTCAAGCCAGGTTGAGGGAACTTGGCTGCAGACTAATGGAACATTTAGATGTGGCAGTTCCAGGTGTAAGGCCTGTGATTATATAACCATAAGTAAAGATTTTCAATCATATGTTACTGGACAAAGTTTTTCTATAAAAGTTTGTGTTAACTGCTCTTCTAAATATGTTATATATCTAATTGAGTGTACAGAACATTCACTCCAATACGTTAGTATAACTACCAGAAATGTTAGGTCTAGGATACGTGAGCATTTAGGATATATTAAGCGTGATAAATATTGCTCAGCTCAATTTCTAGATATCCATCAAGAGGATGTTAGAACTTTTAGATGGAGAGCTATAGAAGTAATTAACAGAGACAGAATTTTATCCAAACAGGAGGTATACTGGATATTTAAGTTGGGTACTCTGAGTTTGATATTATTAACCATTGGAGATGAATTCCAGTGTGCCTCTTGTTTAGTCTGTCTCTATCTTCCATGCCCATTGATCTTTTTTGTTTAACTAAGGAGCACAAATAACAAGAAAAGAAG
This sequence comes from Bombina bombina, assembly GCF_027579735.1. Taxonomy (NCBI): domain Eukaryota; kingdom Metazoa; phylum Chordata; class Amphibia; order Anura; family Bombinatoridae; genus Bombina; species Bombina bombina. The sequence continues at coordinate 1,209,538,651 of NC_069499.1, read as the reverse complement.
AAATATGTGTGTGATCCTATTTTGTATATACAAGTTAGTATATTCTCAAAGAAAGGTTTTCTGACTGATTCTTCCTGGTTGTATTAACAAACTAATGTAGACATATAAATAAGTAAAAAAAACTCTTAATCTGCTAAGTTTGTAACTATTTCATAGGGTTTTTTCTCTTTGTTTGAAAATATTCAATATCCTTAGATTGAAACTAATGAATGTACCTATGTATGAATTATAATGCGTGATTACAGACATTTATGTTTGATCATTTATTTGATTTTATTTGTTTATCAAACTTTATTGGTTCTTTAACAACCATTTTGTCATTTTGTCTGTAGTTGTGAGTCTAATACTAAGTGTGATGTTAAGGGTTAAGTTTGTGGGGGGTGTTTACCCACTAACCAATCTGTTTTTATTAGTACTCCCTTTTTAAAGTTTGTTGATTGTTCAGGCTATCAGTGTCTATGATTACGGCCTCATAGCCGAAACATGTAGGACCTGTCTGCCTACCCTTGTCCTGCTTTTTATATCTGTGCGTTCTCTTGTTTTATCTTTTTTGGATGAGAAATTGTCAGGGTTTTTTTCCCTAATCTGTTTGCCATGTGCTGCTGGCAGCCATTTTACTTACCTCTCTTGCTGACTTTGGTGCATACTGTGTGATGCTGCTCATTTCCTGCACTTCCTTTTATGGCCAGACTGGTGTCATCATCTGTGTGAGACAAGATGCAGTCTCAGAATTGTGATGTCATCACTTATTATTAAAAGGGCCTCTGTTCAGTATGCTTTGCCCTTGCGTTGTTTCAGACCTGTTTGTGGGAGCTCCTGTTTATTACCTGGCTTTCTGACGTCCCTCCTGGTTCCTGATCCCTGGCTTGTTCCTGACTCTGCTGTTCTCCTTGTTCCCGATTCTGGTTCGTCTGACTATTCGCTTTGGCTCCTGACTTGGCTCGTCTGACTACCAGTTCTTGTTTTGATTCCTGGCTTGTTATTTGACTTGTGGACTTTTTATTATTTTTTGCTATTAATAAAGGTGTGATTATTTTTGCACTTCTTGTCTCAGTCTGATTTCTGGCACCCTGACATTACACAAGGGCCATGAATCCTGATGGTGCTAATAATCCACCTTTACCTGCCATAATTTCCAGGATGGAAGAACAGGATCACCGCTTGGATCAATTTGCACTAGCCCTGCAAACCCTGCTGACTCACACTGCACATTTGGACCAAAGTGTCCCGCAAGTTATGGCTGCTCCTGTTTCCGCTGCTGCACCTACTCCTACCAGGAGCACGTCTGGTTCTGCACCTCTACCTCAGCGATATGGAGGCAATCCTAATCAGTGCAGAGGGTTTTTGAACCAGGTGGGCATTTACTTTGAGATGTTACCTCAGGCATTTCCCTCTGTCAGAGTTAAGGTGGGATTTCTAATCTCGTTACTCTCTGACACAGCTCTTGCCTGGGATAATCCCTTGTGGAAGACTAATAAACCTGTGATTTCAAATTACCCTGAATTTGTGGCCTCCTTTTGAAGGGTATTTGATGTTCCGGCTAGCTCCTCCTCTGCTGCTAAATGACTCATGTCCATTCAGTAAGGTACAAGATCTGTTGCTCAGTATGTCATTAAGTTCCATACACTTGCCGCAGAGGTAGGTTGGAACAATGAAGCCATTGTTGCCGCCTTCTTTCATGGGCTCTCTGATGCGATTAAAGACGAAGTTGCTGCCAAAGATTTAACAGAAGATCTCAAGGCATTGGTTTCTCTTTTGATCCTAATTGACATCAGACTAAGTGAGAGGCCCTCTTTTAAGGAGCGCTTGCAGAAGCCTCTGAGCCCGGTTTACCCTCTGTCTGTTGCAGAGAATTGTGCTGTGGAGGAGTATGTTGCAGATGCTCTGTCACGGGGGATCATCGGCAAATCCTGCTCTCCTGCAGGGCCTGGCTTCTTCTTTGTGAAGAAAAAGAATGGTGAGTTAAAACTATGCATCGATTATAGGGGTCTTAATCGTCTTACCATTAAGAATGCTTATGCTATTCCGCTCATTTTGAAACTCTTTGACTGCCTCAAGGGAGCTACGGTCTTTACTAAACTTGATTTGAGAGGAGCATACAATCTCGTTAGGATCAAGGAGGGCCACGAATGGAAAACAGCATTTAACACCAGGAGCGGGCATTATGAGTATCTTGTAATGCACTTTGGCCTATGTAATGCTCCTGCTGTTTTCCAGGAATTTATTAATGATGTCCTACGAGATATGTTGCAACAGTGTGTTGTGGTGTACCTCATACACTCACCCACACTTGCGGCTCATCATTCTGATATTACACGGGTTCTTCAGAGATTACGTTAGAACGGCCTGTTTTGTAAACTCGAAAAACGTGAGTTCCATCAGACTCAAGTAACCTTCCTAGGTTATGTTATCTCCGTTGCCCGGGTTCTCCATGGATCTTGACAAGTTATCTGCAGTTCTTCATTGGCCTCGCCCAGTTGGTCTTAGGTCTATTCAATGTTTTTTGAGGTTCACCAATTACTATAGAAAGTTTATTAAAAACATTTCTTCCTTGGTCAAACCTATCACAGACATGACCCATAAAAAAAAATGATCCACTCCATTGGTCCTCTACTGCCATTAAGACCTTTGATGGTCTTAAGACTGCCTTTGCTGCCTCTCCAGTTCTGGCTCATCCTAACCCTGTCCTGCCTTTCATTCTTGAGGTCAATGAGTCTGAGACTGGAGTAGGTGCCCTCTTGTCTCAACGTCCTACGCCTGATGGTTCCTTGCATCCGTGTGGTTTCTTCTCTAAGAAATTGTCTCCAGTGGAGTGCAATTCTGAAATTGGCGACAGGGAATTACTGGCCATAATTTTGGCTCTCAAGGAATGGAGGCATCTTCTCGAGGATACTAGCATGCCAGTGCTCATTCTTACTGACCACAAGAATTTAACTTATCTATATGAAGCCAAACGTTTGTCGCCCCGACAGGCCAGATGGGCGCTATATTTGTCTCAATTTAATTATGTGGTCTCCTACCTGCCTGGTAGTAAGAATATTAAGGCTGATGCCCTCTCTCGACAATTTTCGCCTCTGTCCAAGCAGGAGTCTGTACCTACTCCAGTTATACCTCCTGACCATATTTTGGCTACAATACATACTAATTTGACTTCTCCCTTTGGGGAGGAGATCCTGGCTGCACAAACCAATGCACCTTCTGAGAATCTTAGTGATAAGTGTTTTTTCCTGAGAATCTTCAAACTAAACTTTTGCACACTTACCACTATCCTAAAGCCGCAGGTCACCCAGGCAAGAACCAAATGATTTGGTCTGTCACTCGACAGTTCTGGTGGCCAGCTCTTCATTCTGATGTTGCTGCGTATGTTGCCTCCTGCTCAGTTTGTGCACAGAGTAAGACTCCTCAACGTCTTCCTGTGGGTCTTCTTCAACCAATTGCTAATCGTGAGCATCCTTGGACACATCTTTCCATGGACTTCATTGTTGAGCTCCCTGTTTCCAATGGCAATACTGTTATCCTTATGGTGGTTGACCATTTTTCTAAAATGTCACATTGCATTCCCTTGAAGAAGTTGTCTACCGCTCAGGAGCTTGCCCAGGAGGTCTTCCATTTACATGGGTTACCCAAGGAGATTGTGTCGGACCGAGGTAGTCAGTTTGTCTCCAGATTTTGGCGTTCCTTTTGTGCTCAAATGGGCATCCAGCTTTCCTTCTCCTTGGCATATCACCCTCAATCCAATGGGGCTGTGGAACGGTCTAATCAAGCTCTGGAACAGTTCCTCCATTGCTATGTCTCAGATCACCCCAATAATTGGTCTGAGCTGTTACCTTGGGCAGAGTTTGCTCGTAATAGTGCTATTAATGCTTCATCCAAGTTATCCCCGTTCATGGCGAATTATGGGTTTCAACCATCCTTGTTGTCCGATTTATTCATGTCTCAGGGTATTCCGGATTTGGAGGAGCATCTCCAGCATCTCCGTTCCATGTGGGTGTAGATTCAGGATTGCCTTCATCGTTCTATGCAGCGCCAAAAGTTCCAGGCTGATCGTAGGCATCTGCCCGCGCCTTCCTACCAGGTTGGTGAGAGAATTTGGCTGCCCTCCTGCAACTTGAACCTTCATGTGCCTTCCAATAAACTGGCTCCCCATTATGTTGGTCCTTTTCAAATACTCCGACGGGTCAATCCTGTGACCTACGCTCTTCCTCCTGCAATGCGCATCTCCAAAGTTTTTCATGTCTCCCTCTTGAAACCATAGGTTTGTAATCGGTTTACCACTGTGTTGCCTCGTCCCCGCCCTATCTTTGTTGACAACCATGAGGAGTATGAGGCCAGCAACATTATTGACTCTCGTATGTCCAGGGGCCATGTACAGTATTTGGTTCACTGGAGGGGCTACGGTCCGGAGGAGTGTTCATGGGTTCCCTCCTCTGATGTTCATGCTCCCACCCTCCTCCATGCCTTCCATGCCCCTTTCCCCAATAAGCCTTTTGTCCTTCCACCTCTCTTGCTGACTTTGGTGTATACTGTGTGATGCTGCTCATTTCCTGCACTTCCTTTTATGGCCAGACTGGTGTCATCATCCGTGTGAGACAGGATGCAGTCTCAGAATTGTGATGTCATCACTTGTTATTTAAAGGGCCTCTGTTCAGTATGCTTTGCCCTTGCGTTGTCTCAGACCTGTTTGTGAGAGCTCCTGTGTATTACCTGGCTGTCTGACATCCTTCCTGGTTCCTGATCCCTGGCTTGTTCCTGACTCTGCTGTTCTCCTTGTTCCTAATTCGGGCTCGTCTGACTATTCGCTTTGGCTCCTGACTCGGCTTGTCTGACTACCAGTTCTGGTTTTGATTCCTGGCTTGTTATTTGACTTGTGGACTTTTTATTATTTTTTGCTATTAATAAAGGTGTGATTATTTTTGCACTTCTTGTCTCAGTCTGATTTCTGGCACCCTGACAGAAATACATTTTTATATTTTTTACTTTTGGATCCAGGACTCTTCTCCTTAGTTTTTTTGCTAGTTAGTAACACGAGTTAGCAAGGAAAGAGATATGTCTGGTGCAGAAAGGCAGATTTGGGTGTCATCAGCATACAAGTTATATTGAAACCCGTTGGAATTTATTAAGGATGTAGAAGCTGCTGTCTGGCATTGAGATCTACTTTTTTCTGGTTTCTCTTGTATAGCAATTACAGTAAATCCTGCTTTAACTAAACTTATTTCTTGAACAATGTATTATCTGCGATAAGATGTTAGATGTTACTATCTAATATTGCACTAGGTAATTTTTTTAAATATTTAAGTTTATTATACACTTGTAGAGTGCTGTACATTGTAAATGATGTGTATTATTAAAAATAACAGCAGTAATCATAATAGTTTTTACCATTGCATCCTCCAATGGCTGCCTTCAAGACCTTCCATATCCTATACTTATTATGTGGACCCAACATCCTCCCTTTTTCTGATTTTTCTCCAGTCTTCCTAAATATTAACTGAAAGCCTGCATATTCAAAATACAATAAAAATGTTCTCCTTAAAGTAAAATAACAAGATCTCTCAGCCCGATAAAATAAAAAAATAACAATAGCAACCTCTCTATGGTCAGATCACCACCAGCAAAGTAATCTCCTCAATTTTCACTAACAATCTATTTTTCCACTTCACTTGAAATATCTCAGATAAGCAGGTTTCCTGTGCCCTTCTGTCAGTTTGTATTTTATTTTTGCTATGCTGTATGAGGTGTTCATTTAAGTTATATACTTAATTGAATCATTTACTGCACCTTTAAACAAAACTAGGTAAGTACATTTTCCTATAGCAATATAAGAAAGTAGGGAAGATTCCAATCTTCAAACACTATTCAATCCTTCTGAAGTTTGCTTGAATTACAGCTTTTGCTATATGGCAGCAACATTTTGTAACATTCTTTTTCCTTAATATTATGGCTGTGCTGTTCCATAAATCTAATTAGTTCATTCTGTGCCACAGTAACCACGTTACAATACCTGTAAGCTAAATACATGCTAATACATCCAATACATCTACTGCATTAAAATATGACAACTGTCTTTAATGTCAGTACTGAGCACCCACAAACCTCATTACTAGATTACAAGTGGCACGCTATCGTTAGTGCGGGCACAATATTGCAATATCGCGCCCGTATTAACTTGCGTGTGTATTACAAGTTGAAAGTAAATGAGACCACACAAGTGCATACTAAATTTGTGCTCATCAGGTTGGCATGCCTGAAGTCCTCATGTTTGGGAACATAAAAGATTGCACTAAAACAACATAAATACATTAAAACATAGTGTTACACTCATATATACACTATCTATTAAAAAAATATTCAAATCAATATTATTTTAAAATATTCATGTGTTAAAAGGTATATGGTATATGACAAGGTGTTTGAATAGGAAGGGCTATAATGTGTATGTATGTTTGTTTACATGTGTGTGTGTAATTTTTAAAAAAAAGTGTGCAAAGAAGACCATGTTGCAGCTTTGCAATTCTGTTCCAAAGATGCATAATTTTTAAAAACCCATTAGTTGCAACGGCTATCATACAATGAGCTGTGATACACTTAAGAGGTGTCTTTCCCGCCACCATGTAAGCCTTGTAAATCAATTGTTTAAGCCAAGAGGCCAACGTTACCATAATAGCCTTCTGCCCCTTACGGGTCCCAGAGTAGTGAACAAACAAACTAGAAGATTGTCTGAATTATTTAGTAGCTTGAAGATAGCACTTCAAAGCTCTAACTACATCAAGATTATGCAAGAGTTGCTAATTAGAGTTAGCAGGATCTGGAGAAAAGGAAGGAACAACAATCTCCTGTTTGATATTTTCTGAAGAAACTAGCTTAAGAAGAAAATAATATTTAGTATAAAGTACTGCCTTATTCTTGTGAATAATTAAAAATGGAGAATCACAGAATAAGGGTGACAACTCAGAAACTCTCCTAGCTGAGGAGATTGCTAACAAGAAAAGCACGTTCCAAGATATAAGCTTATTATCAATGGAATGCATCGGTTCAAAAGGAGGACCTCTTAATATGGAAAGTACTGGATTCAAATTCCAGGGTGGAGAAACAGGTCTCACAACTGGCCTAATTCTTACTAATGCCTGGACAAAAGTCTGAACATCAGAAAGTTTAGCTACTTCGTATGAAAAAGAACATATAAGTCAGAAATAATTTGACCTTTTAGGGAGCTAGCAGACAAACCCTTATCAATGCCACCCTGTAAAAACTGAAGAATTCTAGGAATCCTAAAAGAAAACTAAGAAAACACACTGGAAGAGCAAAACTCAAAATATGCATTCCAAATGTTGTGATAAATCTTGGTTGTCACAGGCTTTCTGGCCTGCATCAAAGTTTCAATGACCGATTCTGAGAAATCTCTATTTTTCAAGACTAGGCATTCAAGCTCCTTGCCATGTAACATAGAGATTTGAGATCCTGATTCAAAAGAGGCCCTTGAGACAAAAGTTTTTGTCTCAGAGGAATAAGCCAAGGAGGCGATGAGGACATCTGCACTAGATCCACATACCATGTTCTGCAGGGCCAGGCTGGAACAAAAAATATTACCGACGTTGACTCCTGTTTGATGCGAGCAATGATTCGTGGAAGAAGAACAAACAGAGGAAACAGGTGTGCTAGATGAAATTTGCATGGACATATCAAGGCGTCTAGCATGTGAGCCTTTGTATCTCTTGATCTTGCACAATACCCTGGAAGCTTATGATTTAAGTGAGAGGCCATTAGATCTATGTCCGGTAAACCCCATTTGATAACTAAAAATGTCCTGTTGAAAAAATTAGTGTTCTGGATGGACCGATTGATGGTTGAGGTAATCCACTTCCAAGTTGTTTACACCTGGTATGGGAATTGCTGATAGGGAACATTGATTCCTTTCTGCCCAAGACAGAATCTGACAAACTTCCTGCATGGCCAGTGGACTGTGGGTATCTCCTTGATGATTTATGTAGACTACCACCGTGATATGGTCCAACTGGGAACGGATAAACTTTTCCTCCTTAAATAGAGGCCAGGACTTAAGAGCCCAAACAATCACTCAAAGTTTCAGAATGTTGATTGGCAACCTCACTCCTAGAGGAGACCATAATTCTTATGCCCTTCGAGAATCACAAATCACTCCCCAACCTGCACAGAGCAGTTAGCATTTTTCTTAAAGGGCCATAGACCTTATTTCTTCTTAAGTGTAAAAAATGGGTCCCCAGAGCTGCCATAGAGCTGTAAAATGCACCAGTCTTACCTGGCTGTGTCCCTAATAAGGATAGGTAACCCAGATACCTGGAAAAAAAGTGTGTCAGTGGGAGGACAGGCTTAGTCCTCTAGCTATGCTGTACCTGTGTCAGAGTATCTAAAAATAGCCTCAGGGCTGTGTGTGTCCTATGGTAAGTCACTTGACATAGCACCCCTCCCCCAGCTTACCAGGCACCAAGCTGCAGCAATATCCAATAGAGAGCCCATCCAGTGCAGGTATGAGTACCACAAAGGATATCTGAGGACATAATGTTGTCTACCAGGGAGAGGCTAATACAAGTCTCTGCAACACCTGTTAAGAAACCCTATGGACCATCATCATTTTATGAAAATTGTTTTAGTAGATAAGGGGTTAATTAATGTAGGGAATTGTTGTGGTTGTGGATGAGTTAATGTGTACATAGTACTGAGAGTGTTTGAAATTGGGAGGGGCATGGTGATCTTTAGAATGATCTCTATTAATATTCTACATACCTTCCTCATGTTTTGTTTCATACTTTCTATCTTTTGATTCTAAGGCTGAAGAGCTTTGAATATGTATTGTACTTTGGAAAAAAGTGCATCTACTACTAAATATAATTATTAAGGGTTCCCTTTTTGTTCTTTTTGTTTTAATTCTGTTTACAAGTATATTGTCATTATGTCATATATAAAAATGACCCTAAAAAGCAGTGTAAAAAGTTTGTGTGTTATAATAATAAAAATAATAATACAGATAAACAAAAATGAATCACAAGTAAAAGCTAAGATTGCACTGGTGCAGATATGATGGTGTTTTATAATTCAACGTCAGACCAAGTTATTAGGATGCTAGAAATGTGAGCAGAATAAATCCTGCTTATTGCTGTGAGCTGATTTATTTTAATACAGGCACATTTCCTGATCGTCTATATACCCTGATGAAAAGGAATTCTGTGTAGTGCTGTCTGCCTGGGTGGAATATACATGATGCACGGCTTGCAAGTGACATATGTCTATTAGAGAAATTGTTATATATTCAAGTCACATTTGCTGCCAGAAAAGTTCATTTAATTTCTGTACAAGTTTAAAAGCCAAGGACAGGTGGATGTGATACTGCCAACTCCTTCAGGACAATTTAGAAGTTTTATAAGCTTTGATGAAACCTGTCTAGTCTGCAGGAAGAGATAAACTCACGAGGCTGCCAATCAATTATGCACAAGCTCTTAAATATGTCTACAAGGACTACATTGCAGCCTGAGATACAGTCAAAATAATAATTATAAAATGAAATCCTCTGGTTGTATTGAAACCTGCATAATAAAAATTCAACTTATATTGTATTGTATAAATAATAGTAGAGATATAGAGAAACATCCAAGATACAGTATAACAACTGACATTCAATATATCGAAAACATTTATTTATTTATTCTATTTTTTTAAAAAAATTGTTGGGGTATTTCAGGGACATTCACAATATTTTTAAATTAAAGGGACATTCCAGCCAAAATGGTAAGGCACACAGATGCACTTTGGTTTTTAACATTAGCATTTTTGCAATATACAAGTATTAGAAAAAATGCTTCTAGTAAAGCTATGGCTGTTTCAAGAGTGTACTTAAGTATGCTCTGTGCACCAGCCTTTTAAGCCCATCACTTGCTCAGGGACATTAAGATTCTTGTATCATCTGAAAGTGACTCAATCTGCATTATTGCTGATTTGATAAAATCTATTACTGACTCATTATTTAAAATGATGGTACACTGAGAATATCTAGCAATGCTTCTCATGCACGTGCAAAGAAAAATGCTAACACTAAAACAGGGATACATTTTGCTAGAAGCATTATTGCCAATATCTGTATATTGTAAATATGTTTATATCCATAAATGTAAGTCATCTATGTGCATTTCAATATTGACCAGAATATCCCTTCGCTAACAAACTAGATCTTTCCTCTGCACCTAAATCCACCTTTCCAAAACCACCTCATTACAAAGATTTTTCTAAGCCCTAGAATCCAAGAGCCCCCTAAAGTCTGAGCCCTTTTTTACACTGTAAATCATTTCTTTGTATAATAAAAATTACTTTACATTTTTAAAACAATGGGAACTTTTGCACATATCAGAGTGCAAACATATTGGTATCTGTCCTCTATCCTCCAGATTCTGAGAGAAACTGATACAAACAACAGTAAAAGGTGGGATGTCATCAGCTAATTGCATTAAAGATGGATTTATCATTAAAACTAGACAGTTCCACAAGAGAGAAATATGCAAGAGCCTGAGAGGGACAGATTGCTTTATCTATAAAATAAAGAAAGATGGGGTGGGGACATTTTCATAATAGATAACTAAGACTGGAGAGTGATATGCAGCAGAAGGTGTTGGTGCAATGTGAATGTGTAAATTGGTAGCAATGGGTAAAATGAGGGTATGTATGCCTATTTTATTGTGTTTATTCTACAAAGCAGGGGGGAAATAACTGTTATATGGAGGGCTTGCCACTAATACCCCAGAGACACATTACCTTATAATCACAGGTATGTTATGGACAACTCCTCAAAATAAAATAAGATTAGAATCACATTTTTAAGTAAACTAATTAGTAAGAACACATCTGTGCCCTATGTTTATTCCCTAAGCCATTTGCAATATAACTGTATAAACTAATCATATTTAAAGACATTGGAACAAATATCCATGCTTAAATGCTTAATGAGAAATATGCAATTGCTTATTCAGTAACAAATTAAATTACTTATGTTTGTTTTGTTCTTAAAGGGACATAAAACCCCAAATTTTCCATTCGTGATTCAGATAGAACATACAATTTTAAACATTTTTCAAATGTACTTTAATAAAATATTCTTCATTTTTTTGTTATCCTTTGTTAAAAAACAGGGAGGTAAGTTCAGAAATGTGCACATGTCTTCAACACTATATGGCAGCAGTTTTGCAACAATGTAATACATTAGCAAGAGCACTATATACTGTCATGTAGTGCTTCAGGCATGTTCACGCTACCTACCTAGGTATCTAAAGAAAAAATTAATAATAACATGAGAACGAAGTTAAAGGGACATTAAACCCAAATTTTTTCTTTCATGAGAATACAATTTTAAACAACTTTTTTATTTGCTTCTATTATCTATTTTGCCCCTTTAACCAGCCATTACAAGATGATGGTTAGTGCTACAGCGTGGGAGTGGGGTATTAGAAAACAAAACTGCACTGAAAAGTGCCTTTACATACTGTGTGTTCCCATAGACAGCAATTTAAATATATTCTGTATGTATATGATTATATACACATATTAACACATAAATATATATGTATTTATTCATATACTGTACAATATATATTTAAGATCTGCTTCCCATCAGAACAAGGCTCTCATAGGAGCCTATGGAAGTGCACTTGTACGTGCAATGCTTCCAAGCTATGCGAATGCTCACATTCGATTAACTTGTAATTCCAGAGCACATGATCGTGCACTGGTATCACAAAGTGGAGCGCTAATATCGTTTGCATGCAAGCTATATTTAGCGCTCCACTTGTAATCCAGCCCGTTGTGTTTAATGTCCGAGGGCCACACAAAAGCACTGTAGACCAGATGTGGCCCATTTGTCACAGCTTGAGCAGATCTGCTTTAAAGAATGAAATGTCAAGAACTCCTGGACATAATAATAAATTAAACATTGTTAAAAAAATACAAATAGAGTGCAAAAAAATATTTAGCAGGCCAACATCTGCTTATTGTATTACATAACATTTTCTTTGATACCTTTTTTTCTTCTTATTTTTTTTAGCAAATTTGAAGTTGAAAATAATGGCATATTATTTCATTTAGTTACGTTTCATGATGAAAGGTGTGGAAGAAAGTTTGTATTCTGAAGAAAATTAAGACATTCTGTATGTTCTGCCTGGTAAGAAGTTGCTTAAAACTGTATCCAAAATGTGTAAAATTGCTAATTTCATATCCCATTTAGAAAGTGCTATGGGAATTTTTCTTATTCATGTATTTTAGTTCAAAGGGACAAAATGTCACTTTTATAATTAAAGAACAGCTTTATACAGCTGCCACCAGCAAAAATAAAAGTGTAAAACCTAATTACCAGTGTATTTAATTGAATAATGACCATATGACCTATACAATATTTAAATTAAAATATGTGCAGTGATACATCTGCATCTCTTGTAAATGTTGTCATAAAAAAAAAAAACAATTGTGACACTTTTTATTATCACTAATTTTTTAGATACTTCATTATACGGACATTGCTATTATAAACATATTTCTATCTATGTCTATGATCAGCTCTTAGGAGATTCTCACCCTTGATCTTTATAATACTGATATAACAGGTTCAAGTGGTAAAGCCCTTTAAAGAGACATGAAACACTTTGAGATGGTAATATAAAATGATAAATTGTGTGTGTATGTATATATATATATATATATATATATATATATATATATATATATATATATATATATATATATGTATATATATATATAAAAACCTCTGCAATACACTTTCATTCTTTATGTTGTCCCCTTTTCCTGTAATGTCATTCTGAAATTGAGAGCTTTTCAGTTCCTGTTACGTTATATTCCACACAGCTATTGGCTGCACACTCTAGTGACCTATTTATAACTGTCCCTAATTGGCCACAGCAGAGAAGGTAACCTGCTACAAGATGGCAGCTCCCATTGCTTTGTAGACACCGTAAACTATACACTAATTTTGTCAATATTTAAACAGCTAATAAAACTTTAAAAAATACATCTACGTGTTACTCTCAGACTAACCTTTTGTTTGAATGCATCATTCTATCTAGCATTTATTTTAGTGTTTAATGTCCCCTTAACATTGACTATCCAACCCCACAGCAATTAACCTAATTCTTGTCATCACAGCACTTGCTGTGGGGAAATGAGGCTCTTTCAGAACACCATGGCCACAAAGTACTTAAATGGATATGGGACCCCTTGTTTGAAAATGGAGAAAACTCTCTTTCAAATGAGAAGACCAGTGCCTCTTTAGTTTATTGGCAGAAATTAAAGGCAGCTGAAGGACCATATCCTTCTCGCAAGTGAGGGGCCACATACCCTTTTAGGATTCAGTTGTTGATCATAGGAATGGTGATTACCTACACCACTAGATTCGAGGTTTGTACTTTATGTAAAATATATTCCATAACATGGAAGAAATGCAAAAGCAAAAAAAAGTAAATATCAAAAGTATTTTATTTAGTATTTATTGATATATTTATTCTAAGTAATAAGTGAGTTTATTCAGGGTTAAAAGTGTGTATACATTATAAACTCTAAAGGTATATAATAACATGCTAAAATCACTTAGATAAGTAGCAAAGTAATTTTCTACAGGATTCAGACTTACCCTCTAGCAAGACTACCCATTAGAACTTTGCATTATTTGAAAGATTGTATTGGTAGATATTTCACATCCCTTTGCAGAGGTTCAACACATTTGCTGGTTAATGTGCAAGATAGTTCTAAATGACAACAGAGTGCTATCTTCTAATTTACAATTACTAATTTGTACAATCTTAAGATTTTCTTCTCTGAGAGGTTCCAGTGGGAGGAGCTTGAGTAGGCGCTCGAAAATTTGAGCACGGAGACATTGAATGTCGAATATGGGCTATACGAAGCAGTAACGACTGACTCTGAGTATCCTGCACTTTCCCTAGGCAAGGGCAACTGTTGCCGGGATAACCCGCCTTTTGTTATTCCCTGCGGGCTGCAAAACCCACAAGAGGGAAGAAAGTACACAGCTTAAATGCAAGACCGGGCTGGAGCTAGATAATAGCTGAAATGGAAACCGTGTACATAGAATACCTCATACTGGGGCCGGACCTCCCTACGTAGCCAAACTGTCCATTGGCTAGGACATAGAACTTTCATCTTAAGATAAGTACTTTGTTGAACACCTTACTTACATTTTTATTCATCTGATAGATCTATTTTCTGGCTGAAGACTAGTGGTTGTCACTTCATGTATTGCTTTTCTTTATGTGCCATAGCAGTATAAGTACAGCATATAAGACCATCTACTTAAAGTGCCAGAAATCTATTGTTTATTCAGAGTTGCCATATCACTGATATGAACTGACTGAAGAGTGAGGGCTGTTAAAAGCAATGAGACTGGCTATAAGACACATGATATCTGGTGTCATACGTTGATAAATACATCCTTCACATAAAGTGCCAAGGAAAAATTGTTTGTTAAGTAAGGTAATTTTTTCTGCACACTCTTCTTGAGGAACAGTTAAAAAATCCAGTACAAGGTGGGGAGATACAGTGAAGTGAGTGAAGACATTTACTTATTGGAACTGACAAAGACACTTATAACAAACATTGAAGCCTACCGGGATCTTTTAATGGGTGTCAGTCTTTAGCTAAGCAGAATATGGACTATTCTTAGACTGTATATAAACTGACTTCACATTGTTACTATACTCTCCAAGTGCATCCAAACTTTCACTTTGCTCACAGTCCACCACTGTAACAGATTTATAGAGTCTCCTCTGGAAACTTTTCTCTTTCTTATGCTGATCCTAATATGCTTGATAGAAATTCGGAATGGATCTCATTTTTCTAAATTAATGAAGATATAAATCATTTTTATATCACTGCATTGAGAATACAGATATCTGGGGAAAAATTGACAAAAGTGCTCAAAATCTGTATCTGTCTGGAATAATTGGGAAATAAGAAAATATTGAACTGCTGTCTAATGAGTATAATGTCTATAAAGTAAATTTTTCTTCAAATTAGTCACTATAGGCCATTTAATCCCAAGGGTTACTTTTTCAACTGTGGTCTATTATTTGATCAGGTATTGTTAGAGAAATTATCTTCTGGTCTATATAATAAATCTTCAAGTATCTGTGAGAATCTGGGAACCATTAACCCTAAGGAAGAAAATACTGAAGCATATAGTCCTGATGGTGTTATGAATGTAATTTGCTTAGGTTTTTCTTCCTAGCAAAGTTATGATATAATAATAGTATTTGCTTTGTTACTTCTATATATCGGAATATATTTTTACTCTGTGATTGGAATTGATATTATGATGTTAACTTGTTCTGCCATATAATGTAAAGTTAAGTGATTGTATGTACATATTCATATAGCGGGCTGGGGAATTTTCTCTCCAAGAAATTATATAGGAGGTTTTATATCACTTAATATTTTTTTGTTTTACTAGTACATATTTAGGTCTCACATAATATCACTTTTGTTTTCTTTTGTTTTTTCCTCTAATCTGAGATATCAGTATCTCTCTGTAGCATAAATTCACTGATATTTGTTTTACACTTGCTCTATAAACACATGGAAAAATGTATCACCTCTTCAAAGAATAAATCCCCGGCCATGGCCTCAAAGAATAGACAAAAAAAACAAACTAGCAGAAGGTTGTCTGATTCAGTTAGAATTATTAACGAGGAAATCATAGTTGCTCCTGTTACAACTGATCCAGAAACTTTAGTTAAACAATTAACTGATATTTTCATGCCACAGTTTACTCAAATTAGACAAGGATTAGATACAATATCTAGTGAAGTCAAAATATTCCAAAATCGCTTTATAGAAGTAGAACAAAGAATATTAGATGTTGAAGATAAGGCAAATATACAAGAATCTGATATAGATAAGATGAAAAAGGAAATTGTATCACTTAAAGCCAAGGTCAATGATCTAGAAAATAGATTGAGATGAAACAATTTGAGGCTGATAGGGATCCCTGAAGATTTTTTGAATAAAGACTTAGTGAAATTTGCTATATCTTTCCTTCCAAATCTACTAGGGATGCCAACTGAATCACAAAATATTGTTATTGAGAGAATACATAGAGTTGGAACAGTCAGATACAATGTAAATGGAAAAACTTTACCCAGACCAGTTATCATGAAGTGTCTTAATTACCAGGATAAGATTAAAATATTAAAGACATACAGGAAGTTAGGAAATGTCCCACTCATTGAGGGATTTTTTTTTTTTTCAGGACTACTCAGCAGAGGTAGTGAGTAAAAGAAAATTACTAAACCCTCTTTGTACTGAATTAATTAATGCCGGCATCAATGCCACTATTATCTTTCCAGCAAAGCTTAAAATTACATTAGAGAATGAGGTCAATTTTTTGGATAAATTGATCTCAGCTCAGGAGTTTGTACATAATAGAGGAATTCTTGTGTGATTCTGACCATGTATATGGGCTGTTTATTATTCCTCCATGGTATACAGATGGTCACTTATGTTTTTAACTATTTATTTTTGTATTGTAGACCCTTTCTTTCTTTTTTTCTTTTTTTCTTCTTCTTCCATTCTCTCTCTCTCTCCTTCCCCCTCCTGTCCCTTCACCTTCATTCCAGGATGTTGTGATAAGGTCATTGGCTTAGCGTAGTTACGTTGTTTTTTTGTTGTTGTTGTTGGTTTTTTTTTTAATAAATGAGTTTGAAAATAATTTCTTGGAATGTTGGAGGGATAACCTCTCCAATTAAAAGGAAAGTCATTTTAAAACATATTAATAATATGCGGGCGGATATCGCATTCATTCAGGAGACCTAACCTAACCAAAGTAGAGTCTGTAAAATTAAAAGTGGGATGGGTAGGGGAGGTCTTATTTACACCTTGTAAGAAAAGAGCAAAGGGGACAGCTATTATTTTCAAAAAGTCCTTAAAGGTAAATATAATTTCACAAGAAATTGATAGGGATAAAAGATACGTTATTTTATGACTTAAAATATTCAATCAAATTTAAACTCTTTGCAACATATACAGACCTAATAAGTGGAATATACATTTTTTTGGATAAAATACAAAACAGGTTAATAGCAAATCTGAGTGACAACATTATTTTAGGAGGTGACTTTAATATTACCCCCTTAGACAATTTGGATAGGATGAGAGTGTCAGACAATAATCTTAAAAACAGTAGGATTAGTGGAAGAGAGACTAAATTATATAAATCCTTATTTTACCATTTGAAAGTTATAGATATATGGAGAATGAGGAATCCCAATGAAAGAGCATTTACATGCGTTTCTAAAGCGCATAAGTCCTCTTCAAGTATAGATTACTTTTTGATATTCCCTTCTCTCTCAGATTATGTAAAAAAAAAAAAAAAGCAGAAATTAAGGAAATCACTATTTCTAATCATTCACCAATAACAGTAGAGCTTAAATTTGAACATCGACAAAAAAATACAGGACTTCGGTTTCCAAAATATTTAGTTGCCAATAGAAAATTCCAGCAATTTTTGAAAGATAAATAGGAACAATTACATTGATTTAACAAAGATTATTTAGATAAGATCGAAATATATGGGGAAGCTTTTAACGCAGTAATTTGTGGAAATTTATTAGCATAACTTATAATTAAAAAAAAGATGAAATTTAGAACAGATCAATTAGTGAAACAATTAACTAATGTGTGTAACAAATATTTAAGGCAAAGGAACCCAACTAATTGGAAAAAATATATTAATGCAAAGGAAGCAAGAGACACCTTTCTAGTTGAACAAACACAACAAAACAAAAAAAGACCAAAAAGTATATTTTAAAGGTTTGGAAACAAGTCTGGAAAATATTTGGCAAACCTTGTTAAAAATCAAAAATATAATAATTATATATCTGCAATAAAAGTGGGAGGTAAATTGATCTCCTCCACGGAGAAAATCAGTCAAGAATTTTTAACTTATCAGGGAGTGTATAGTAGGTCAGATATTGAAGTGGAAAAAAAAATATTCTGGAGCAGAATAGAAACTCTGATTATTACCAATGAACAGTTGAAAATGATGGAAGCACCCATGTCAACTGAGGAAGTAGATTCAGTTATTAAAAAGTCATCTTGCAATAAAGCTCCGGGGCCTGATAATTTACCTTATGAATTCTATAAAATTTTAAAAGATTCAGTAGGACCAATTCTACTGAACTTATATAATAATTATTTAATAAAGGAAAATGAACCATCTAAATTGTTTCTACAATTATACACATCTCTTATTTTAAAACCAGATAAAAATTCAGAAGATATGGGTGCTTATAGACCAATTGCTTTATTAAACATTGATTATGAAATGTTCACATCTATTATAGCTAACAGAATGCAAAAGTTGATGAAAATTATTATGCACAAAGATCAAACTGGTTTCATAAAAGGTAGATCATTACAATCTAACCTACATAAGGTTTTCGTCTTATTATCGTATCTAAACCCACAAGATTCAATAGGTGAAGACACAAAATTGACTGACCCTATAATTTTATCATTAGATGCCGAAAAAGCTTTTGATTATGTATAATTTATTTACAACCCTCCACAATTCTGGTTTTAAAGGCAAAATCCTTAATTTAATAAAATCATTATATAACTTCCCAACTGCCCCTTTAATAATTAATTCATCAATTACAAGGCCTTTCGCCCTATATAGGGGACAAGACAGTATTGCCCCCTTTCCCCTCTTCTATTTGATCTAGCGATAGAGCCTCTGGCAATTTTATTAAGATCTAGCATTGAAGGAATACAAATTTCGGGGAAAGAAGGAGATATTGATCTCTCTTTATGCAGATGATCTTCTCTTATGTATGAATAGGGCAGCTATATATATTCCTATAGTTCTGGACTTGATTAATATTTTCAGATCTTTTTCTGGATTTAAAGTGAATGTACTTAAATCTGATTCAATGTGGTTATCTAGAAAACACTCTAAAATAAATCATCCTTTTCGGGAAATTAAAACTTATTTTAAATACTTAGGAATAAAAATCTCCTGTCTGCCAAAATTATGGTATGAGCTCAACTACAAGGAGAAACTAGATAACATATATGATAGCCTTAGAAGATGGTCTAAATTGCCATTGTCACTGCTGGGTAAAGTTAATATAGTAAAAATTGTTTTATTCCTAAAAATGTTATATTTAATGCAAGAAATCCCATTTCCTTTACACAAACTTGATCTTATCCTGCTGAACAAAAATTTAGTCAACTTCCTGTGGCAAGGCAGAAAACCAATGTTAAGCCTAGAAAAACTTCAAATGCCGAAGGATACAGGGGGAATGAATCTTACAGATTTCATGATTTATTATAAAGCAGCTTTAGCTGAATGTGTGATTGACTGGGTAACAGAAGGAAATTATTACACAAGTATAGAAATTGAGCAAGGAATCATTTCTCTGTTATCACTCTCTGCTCTAATTCACATTTAACTAAAAAATTTGCCTATTATCTGCAGAAGAATGTCGGTTTTCAGAGAACCCATAAAAGCATGGCAAAATCTTTGTTCTTTATCTAAGTCAGATTTCAGTATATCAGAATATTATCCCATACAGGGAAATCCTCAGTTTATAGCTGGAATGACTTCAAAACCCTTTAAAGAATGGGCTGGAATTTGACTGGTAAATTTGGCACAACTGATTAAAGGGACAGATAGAGCATGCAATTTTAAGCATCTTTCTAATTTACTCCTATTATCAAATGTTCTTCATTCTCTTGGTAACTTTATTTGAAACACAAGAATGTAAGTTTAGATGCCGGCCCATTTTTGGTGAACAACCTGGGTTGTTCTTGCTGATTGGTGGATTAATTTAACTGACCAATCAGCAAGTCCTGTCCATGGTTCTGAACCAAAAAATAGATTAAATGCCTTCTTTTTTAAATAAAGATAGCAAGAGAACGAAGAAAAATTGATAATAGGAGTAAATTAGAAAGTTGCTTAAACTTGCATGATCTATCTGAATCACAAAATAAAAAAATTGGGTTCAGTGTCCCTTTAATAGGCAAGATAATACATATAAAACATTTCAAGAGCTTAAACATGAATTTGGGATTCCAAATTATCATTTATTTGCCTATTAGGTAAGAAGCTACACAACAAAATTACTAGAACATTATGGAAAAAATTGGGACTTTAAATTTATGGTAAAAGTCTTTTCTCAATTTAGAAATATAATTTTCTTGATTTCTTTTCTTTATAAATAAATTAACAAAAACATTTATGAAAAGTCTTAATAATTGGAAGAATTTGCTTAATGTGAGTATAGCAGATAACATAACTCAAAGTATCCCAAGGGTACTGAAGCACAAATAAAAATAATCCATATGGCTTATCTGACTCCTGAAAGAATGACAACATTTGCCAGTAATAAAATGATCTATTGTATAAAGTGCGGCTCTAGTGGAGCAAATATATTACATTGTTTCTGGTACTGTTATAAAATAAAAAAATGTTGGTATAAAATAACTAACTGGCTAAGCTCCATTCTACAGAAAAGAATTGTACTAGAACTTCAAGATATCTTTTTTTCTTTTACATGGCACTAGATTTAAGGAAAATACTACATTTCTGAATCTAGTTATTCTAATTGTTAGGAAATGATTCTTGGGCTATGGAAATCTAGGAAAGCTCCCACTGTAAGTAATTTATAATTATAACTTTGTAGTCAGCTTGTAACTGAACAATTAGATATTTTATCCCTTTCAGATAATGGTTTAAAAACATTTATACAGAAATGGGAACAATTTATTTTGCTACAGCAAACAGGATTTCAAAAACAAATCCTGTACCCTTTTATACATACAGAATTATTGATGAATTATAGACTCAGAGGTCAATGGGAGAGAGAGGGGATTTTTTTTTTAGATG
Source organism: Bombina bombina (assembly GCF_027579735.1). Classification (NCBI taxonomy): domain Eukaryota; kingdom Metazoa; phylum Chordata; class Amphibia; order Anura; family Bombinatoridae; genus Bombina; species Bombina bombina. The sequence goes on along the minus strand of NC_069499.1, from coordinate 1,209,517,731 downwards.
GGACCTACAATAAGTCCTGTATCTCTAACTTTGTTTTTTTGTTTTTTTCCCCCTTTATTTTAGTAACATGTATTTGAGTGTTCATTTTTATTATTTTGCCCTGATTTTGTTCTTAATACTAATGATAGAGACAAACATGTCTATAAATTAGTTTAATACCTGTTATCATGTATAAATTGACAATTATATACATTGCATTATTATTTCACTTTTGAAAATTAATTAAAAAAAAGATTTAAAAAAAAAATTGATTGTGTGCAAATTGTAGAAAATTATGCTACAAAAAATTACACACAAAAAAAAATCACTGTTTATATAAAAATATAGGACAGCAGCATTTCACCAGGTTTTTCAAACTTAAACAGATACTAAGCCCACTTTTTTCTTTAATGATTCAGATAGAGCATGCAACTTTAAGCAACTTTCTATTTTACTCCTATAATCATGTTTTCTTCATTCTCTTTCTATCTTTATTCAAAAAGCAGAAATGCAATGCTTGGGAGCCGGTCCATATTTTGTTCAGCACCTGGGTTGCGCTTGCTGATTGATGGCTAAATGTAGCCACCAATAAGCAAACACTATCATAGAAACATAGAAACATAGATATTGACGGCAGATAAGAGCCATAGGCCCAGCAAGTCTGCCCGACCTTACCTAACAGTATAAACTTATCTAGTTCGTAGGATAGCCCTATGCTTGTCCCATGCATTTTTAAAGTCCCCCACAGTGTTTGTTGCTACTACCTCTTGAGGAAGTTTATTCCATAAATCAATCACTCTTTCTGTAAAGAAGTGCTTCCTCAAATTACTCCTGAATCTACTACCCTTTAGCTTGAGCTCCTGACCCCTTGTTCTTGAATTTTCCATTTTATGTAAAATACCCACAGCCTCAGTTTTACTAAACCCTTTAATGTACTTGAAAGTTGCTATCATATCACCTCTTTCCCTTCTCTCCTCTAAGCTATACATATTTAGGTCATTGAGCCTATCCTGGTAAGTTTTATTTTTTAGACCATGTACCATTTTGGTAGCCCTCCTTTGCACAGATTCAAGTTTGTTAATATCCTTCTGAAGATATGGTCTCCAGAACTGCACACAATACTCAAGATGAGGCCTAACTAATGATCTATAAAGTGGCATAAGAACCTTACTATTTCTGCTGCAAATACCTCTACCAATACATCCAAGCATTCTGCTAGCCTTACTCGCTGCATAAAATAGCAGAAAATGATAGAGTTGATGCCACAGTCTCTAAATGATTACCTAGGTCACAAAACTCTTTCTGAACAGGAGCAACATGATTACTAGCCAGATCATTTGTTCCTAAATGAACAATCACATCTAACTCACTTCCCTTTCCTGCTGCCTTAACAATTCTCAAAATACGATTCTTATCCCTGTGAGCAGTAGCTCCTGGAAGACATCTAACCTCCCTTGTTTCTCCTTTACTTTCACCTAAATACACATTCCTCAAAATAGAGTCACCCACTAACAGTCTTTTTCTCAAAAACACATCTGCAGTTCTTTCCTGTGTTATGTTACCTGGAGAATCAGGTGCCAATAGATTTAAATGACCTGTTACAGCTTCAGAGGGCTCAGAAACAGCAATCTCCTCATCACTATCCAGGGTGCTGAACCTAAAATGGGATGGCTCCTAAGCTTTACATTCCTGCTTTTCAAATAAAGATAGCAAGAAAACAAAGAAAATATGATAACAGGGGTAAAATAGAAAGTTTCTTAAAATTGTATGCTCTATCTGAATCATGAAGGAAAAATTGGGTTTAGTATCCCTTTAAGGTACTTTCTGAAAGTTTATGAACTTCTGAAAACGAAGCATATGATATGTTTTGTGTCTTTATCATCATTTTTGATTGTTCCACTCTTAACACCTGCTTGCTCTCCAGCTAATATTACAGTGCATGAAAGAAATATATGCAAATCATTTTCCTTGGAGACATCTATATTCAGCTGTCAAGTAAAAAATATGTAACAAGAAAATGAGTGCCACGAATTATGGGTGTTTTTAAGAACCTGCAGGCCTGATAAATATTGAAGTTTTGTTTAATATTCATCTCTTTTACACAAACACAAATATATTTTAAAGGGACATGAAAGTTACAATTAAATTTTCATGATTCATATAGAGTAGGCAATTTTAAGAAACCTTTCACATTACTTCTATTATCAAATGTATTTGCCCTCTTGATATCCTTTTTTCTGAAAAGCATTCCTATGTAGATTTAGTAGCAACGAACTACTGGGAACTAGCTGCTAATTTGTGGCTTCACATATATGTCTTTTGTCATTGGCTAAACCAGATGTGTTCAGCTAGCTCCCACTAGGGCCTTGTTGTTCCTTTAACAAAGAATAACAAATGAATTATGCAAATGTTATACTAGAAGTAAAGTGGAAACTTGTTTAAAATTGTATGCTTATGTAAATGGCTTAACAGATTTGTTTAGCTATGCCCTAGCAGTGCATTCCTGTTCTAGACTTTATCTATGTGTTTAACCCCCTTTTCAGGTGTTCAACACATAGTTTTATGCAATCGTGGAATAATAAAATGCTTTAACACATTAAAGCATTTTGCTACACTTTCATGTTCTTTATTTTTTTCAGAATAATTTTAGCTTGTTACTAGTGCACGTTTTTTTTATGTATTATTTGTATTGTATATGGCATTTGCAAACAGTTTATATAACAAGCTATTACAAGACATTTTAAAAGTGCTTTACACCGGTTTATATATAGTGATGTCATGAACCTAAAATGTTGCGTTCGCGAACAGCTAACGCGAACTTCCGCAAAAGTTCATGAACGGGCGAACCGCCATTGACTTCAATAGGCAGGTGAATTTTAAAACCCACAGGGACTCTTTCTGGCCACAAAAGTGATGGAAACGTTGTTTCAAGGGGACTAACACCTGGACTGTGGCATGCCGGAGGGGGATCCATGGCAAAACTCCCATGGAAAATTACATAGTTGATGCAGAGTCTGTTTTTAATCCATAAAGGGCATAAATCACCTAAAATTCCTAAATTGTTTGGAATAACGTGCTTTAAAACATCAGGTATGATGTTGTATCGTTCAGGTAGTGTAAGGGTTAGGCCCACTTCACAGTGACAGACCAAACTCCCCATTTAACGCACCGCAAACAACCACAAACAGTCCATTTGCACAACCGCAAACTCCCCATTTGCACAAGGTTGGATACCAAACTAGCCATGTCCCGTTCCTTGTCCTCACTGATGTCACTGCATGTGCAATCACTTCCTGGGGTAACAGAAAATGCTCCACCCACAAGATGCTCCTATTATATTACTGCACTGAGGATGCTGCCTGTATCTGTGTGTCCTGCTCCCTGGCCGGAGAGCACAGGGGACACCAGGTCGAGCTGCTGAATGAGGCTTCTGAGAAGAAGAAAAAGAAACTGAGAAATGTTCTGCAGAAACTGACCACAAAGAAAGAGGAGACTGAGAAAAGAATCCAGAGTCTGCAGAAGCACAGGAGAGGGGTGCAAGAGAAAGCAGCTGGTGTAACAGAGAGACAGAGGGACATCAGGAAACAGCTGGAAGACCTAGAGAAGCGAGTCCTGAGTGAGATCACCCGGCAGCAGGAGCATGTTTTACTCACAATCTCTGATCTGATCCAGCAGCTGGGAAAAAGAGAACGATGAGCTAACCAGGAAGATTTGTCACATTGAGGAGCTGTGCAACATGACTGACCCATTAACTGTCCTACAAGAACAGGAATCACACAGAGATGAGATGCTTGGTCGGTCCTCCTACTTCCAATTTGGGGCACTGCGTGTGCAATCTAATGTGCCACCAGATAGGAGTGGTGTGTTAACTAGTACTATTCTTATCAGTTTAATAACTCCTATCAGGGGACATGTATATGGTATCGATTTTAGGAACCCAGAGATGATTTTAGGAACCGGGAGATGGAAAAAGGTGCTTGGACACCCAGTACAGGTCGTTCTCCTTCAGCCTTTTTATACGAGGGTCCCTCAACAGGCACAACAGCATGAAAGTCCCCATATGCCATTACTTCCTTTTGCACAATCGAGTACAGGTATGGCATCGATTTTAGGAACCTGGAGATGATTTTAGGAACCGGGAGATGGAAAAAGATGCTTGGTCGGTCCTCCTACTTCAAATTTGGGGCACTGCACATGCAATCTAATGTGCCACCAGATAGGAGTGGTGTGTTAAGTAGTACTATTCCTATCAGTTTAATCCCTGTTATGTGCCTTTTTCTTTAGTTTGATTTTTGAAGCCACAGTGCAGCACCAGAGGCCAGAAAAATTTGGCATGTACACATGCCTGAAAAATTAGGTATTGTTGCAGACGCTGCTGTAGCAGCAGTCAGAAAAAATGATGTTTGTTTCCCTGGCAGAAAGTGCCCTAAAACATGGCGGCGTGAACCCTAGTTGGTGGCGGATAAGTCACGCAAGTCATCCTGCATTCGGAGATAAAATACAGAAGTGTGTGGACCATTTTTAGCCCAAGGCAGCTCATCTCATCAGGCTTTTTTTACTCGAATGTATCGCCCAATGTCAGTCCCTTCAGGATCCATCCCTCATTCATCTTAATAAAGGTGAGGTAATTGAGACTTTTTTTATCTAGGCGACTTTGCTTCTCAGTGACAATACCTCCTGCTGCACTGAAAGTCCTTTCTGACAGGACACTTGAAGCGGGGCAGGCCAGAAGTTCTATGGCGAATTGGGATAGCTCAGGCCACAGGTCAAGCCTGCACACCCAGTAGTCAAGGGGTTCATCGCTCCTCAGAGTGTCGAGATCTGCAGTTAAGGTGAGGTAGTCTGCTACCTGTCAGTTGATTCGTTCTCTGAGGCTGGACCCCGAAGGGCTGTGGCGATGCATAGGAGTTAAAAAGAACCGCATGTCCTCCATCAACAACATGTCTGTAAAGCATCCTGTCTTTGCCGGTGTGGTCGTGGGAGGAGGAGTATTACTTTCATCTCTTCCCCTGTTAGATTCCCGTTGTGCTGTGACATCACCCTTATACGCTGTGTAAAGCATACTTTTTAATTTATTTTTGAACTGCTCCATCCTTTCCGACTTGTGGGAATTCGGTAACATTTCAAGCACTTTATGTTTATACCGGGGGTCTAGTAGCGTGGACACCCAGTACAGTTCGTTCTCCTTCAGCTTTTTTATACGAGTGTCCCTCAACAGGCACGACAGCATGAAAGACCCCATTTGCACAAGGTTGGATGCCGAGCTACTCATGTCCCGTTCCTCATCCTCACTGATCTCACTGAAGGTATCTTCTTCCCCCCAGCCACGTACAACACCACGGGTACCAGATAGGTGACAACGAGCACCCTGGGATGCCTGTTGTGGTTGGTCTTCCTCCTCCTCCTCAAAGCCACATTCCTCCTCTGACTCCTCTTCCTCACAATCCTCTTCCTGCATTGCCGCAGGTCCAGCCAGCGATGCTGATAAGGCTGTTTCTGGTGGTGATGGTGACCACAACTCTTCCTCTTCACGCTCATCTACGGCCTGATCCAGCACTCTTCGCAGGGAACGCTCCAGGAAGAAAACAAATGGTATGATGTCGCTGATGGTGCCTTCGGTGTGACTGACTAGGTTTGTCACCTCCTCAAAAGGACGCATGAGCCTACAGGCATTGCGCATGAGCGTCCAGTAATGTGGCAAAAAAAATTCCCAGCTCCCCAGAGGCTGTCCTAGCACCCCGGTCATACAAATACTCGTTAATGGCTTTTTCTTGTTGGAGCAGGCGGTCGAACATTCCAACGTGTCGGGCTGTCGTAAATCAATCTCCTCACTGGCAGGTTGTTTCGCCGCTGGATATCTGACGCCATGGCCGTGTAGGAACACCTGAAATGGCCACACACCTTCCTGGCCTGCTTCAGGACATCCTGTAAGCCTGGGTACTTATACACAAAGCGTTGTACAATCAGATTACACACATGTGCCATGCATGGCACATGTGTCAACTTGCCCAATTTCAATGCCGCCACCAAATTACTTCCGTTGTCAGAAACCACTTTGCCAATCTCCAGTTGGTGCGGAGTCAGCCACTGATCAACCTGTGCATTCAGGGCAGACAGGAGTGCTGCTGCGGTGTGACTCTCTGCTTTCAGGCAATTCAACCCCAAGACGGCGTGACACTGCCGTATCTGGGATGTGGAATAGTACCTGGGGAGCTGGGGGGGTGCCGTTGATGTGGAGCAAGACACAGCAGCAGAAGAGGACTCAGCCGAGGAGGTTATGGAAGAGGATGGAGTAGGAGGAGTAGAGGAGGTGGCAGCAGGCCTGCCTCCAAGTCGTGGCGGTGTCACCAACTCCTCTGCAGAGCCAGGCATTCCATGCTTGGCAGCCATCAGCAGGTTTACCTGCCCTGACCATGCTTTGCAGACCAGCTATCAGTGGTCGGATGGACCCTTGACCCTTGCCAGACATGCCATTACTTCCTTTTGCACAATCAAGTACAGGTTGGGGATTGCCTTTTGTGCAAAGAAATTTCGGCCGGGTACCTTCCACTGCGGTGTCCCAATAGCTACACATTTTTTGAATGCCTCAGACTTCACCAGCTGGTATGGTAAAAGCTGGCGGGCTAAGAGTTCAGACAAGCCAGCTGTCAGACACCGGGCAAGGGGGTGACTTTGTGACATTAGCTTCTTACACTCAAACATGTCCTTGACAGACACCTGACTGTGGGCAGATGAGCAGGAACTGCTCTGGAAGAGAGACAGAGTGACAGATGGTTGAGAGGGGGCAAGGAGCACAGCAGTTGTTGATGTGGCTGAAGATGCTGGACCAGGAGGAGGATGGCGGCTTTGAGTTTGTGTGCTGCTTGTCCTCATGTGTTCATCCCATAGGCATTTGTGATGTGAGATCATGTGCCTTTGCAAAGCAGTTGTACCTAGGTGAGTGTTGGACTTCCCACGACTCAGTTTCTTTTGGCACAGGTTGCAAATGGCATTTCTGTTGTCAGAGGCAGACACATAAAAAATGCCACACTGCTGAGCTCTGCGATGACGGCATTCTGGTGGTGGCAACAGCATGCGTTGATTGGCGTGCTGTCTGGCTGACCCCGGGTGCCGATGCATGCTGTCTGACTGTGCCACCAGCTCCTTCTGATGACCTCCCCCTGCTTCCAACTCGTCTCCTCCTCCTACTCCTCTCTGTCTCCCCATCTGAACTTTCCCCCTGTTCTTCTTCTCTTCTACCGGGTGCCCATGTGACATCCACGGACGCATCGTCATCATCAACCCCTTCACTTGTATCTGACAACTCAACGGAAGCAACGGCGGGTACAACATTATCATCATCATCATCACACCATGCGTCGTCCATGTCTGTAATGCTGCCTGACTGAGACATATCACAGTTATCTACATCCTCTGTCAATGATGGTTGCGCATCACTCATTTCTTCACACTGAGGTGTACATAACTCCTCTGACAGATCAAGTGAGGCAGTTGTGGTGCTAGTGTCGGTGGTGGCAGCAGGTGGACGAGTGGTAAGTTGAGAGGTGCCCGAAGCTAAGCTAGAGGAGGAGGATGGTGCGTCAAGGTTACGAGCGGAAGCTGTAGAAGATTGGGTGTCCTGTGTTATAAAGTCAACTATTTCATCAGAACTTTTCGTGTTCATGGTACGTGGCCTAACACTGCGCATTATTCTATGGCCAAAGGGAATCACAGCACCACGACCACGACGGCCCTTGCGGGTTGGTCTGCCTCTGCCTGTCATTTTGTTTTCGATTAGTGCTACTATGCGTGCAATTTTTTTTTTTTTTAAATGTACACTGACAGTGCACTACTATTAAACAAGATAATGTGGTGGCACTGGGCAAGTGGGCACAGTATACACTGTGAGCCTGACACAAAAAAGCAGACTGATGTTTCAAAGTCAAAATAGTTTTTTTATTTTTAAAATGTACACTTGACTTACACTACTATTAAACAAGATAATATGAGTGGTGGCACTGGACAAGTGGGCACAGTATATGCTGTGAGCCTGACACAAAAAAGCAGACTGATGTTTCACAGTCAAAATAGTTTTTTTATTTTTAAAATGTACACTTACACTACTATTAAACAAGATAATATGAATGGTGGCACTGGACAAGTGGGCACAGTATACGCTGTGAGCCTGACACAAAAAAGCAGACTGATGTTTCACGGTGAAAATAGTTTTTTTATTTTTAAAATGTACACTTACACTACTATTACACAAGATAATATGAGTGGTGGTACTGGACAAGTGGGCACAGTATACCCTGTGAGCCTGACACAAAAAAGCAGACTGATGTTTTACAGTGAAAATAGTTTTTTTATTTTTAAAATGTACACTTACACTACTATTAAACAAGATAATATGAGTGGTGGCACTGTGCAAGTGGGCACAGTATACGCTGTGAGCCTGACACACAGACTGGCAGTGGCAGGCTGGCCTGGCAACTGAAATTAGATTACACTAGCAGACTGATGTAAAAGTTTTTTTTTTTTTTAAATTTACACTAATGTTACACCAGATATGAGTGGTGGCACTGAGTAAGTAGGCACAGTATATGCTGTGAGCCTGACACACAGGCTGGCAGTGGAAGGCAGGCAAGTGCTATTAGATTACACTAGCAGACTGATGTAAAAGTTTTTTTAAAATAATTTACACTACAGTTACACCAGATATGACTGGTGGTGGCACTGAGCAAGTAGGCACAGTATATGCTGTGAGCCTGACACATAGGCTGGCAGTGGCAGGCTGGCCTGGCAACTGAAATTAGATTACACTAGCAGACTGATGTAAAAGTTTTTTTTAAAAATTAACACTAATGTTACACCAGATATGAGTGGTGGCACTGAGCAAGAAGGCACAGTATATGCTGTGAGCCTGACACACAGGCTGGCAGTGGCAGGCTGGCCTGGCAACTAAAATTAGATTACACTAGCAGACTGATGTAAAAGTTTTTTTTTTTTTTTAATTTACACTAATGTTACACCAGATATGACTGGTGGCACTGAGCAAGTAGGCACAGTATATGCTGTGAGCCTGACACACAGGCTGGCAGTGGCAGGCAGGCAACTGCTATTAGATTACACTAGCAGACTGATGTAAAAGTTTTTTAAAAAAAAAATACACTACGGTTACACCAAATATGAATGGTGGTGGCACTGAGCAAGTAGGCACAGTATATGCTGTGAGCCTGACACATAGGCTGGCAGTGGCAGGCTGGCCTGGCAACTGAAATTAGATTACACTAGCAGGCTGATGTAAAAGTTTTTTTTAAAAAAAATTTACACTAATGTTACACCAGATATGAGTGATGGCACTGAGCAAGTAGGCACAGTATATGCTGTGAGCCTGACAAACAGGCTGGAAGTGGCAGGCTGGCCTGGAAACTGAAATTAGATTACACTAGCAGACTGATGTAAAAGTTTTTTTAAAATTTTTTTACACTAATGTTACACCAGATATGAGTGGTGGCACTGAGTAAGTAGGCACAGTATATGCTGTGAGCCTAACACACAGACTGGCAGTGGCAGGCAGGCCTGGCAACTGAAATTAGATTACACTAGCAGACTGATGTAAAAGTTTTTTGTTAAAAAATTTACACTACGGTTACACCAGATATGACTGGTGGTGGCACTGAGCAAGTAGGCACAGTTTATGCTGTGAGCCTGACACATAGGCTGGCAGTGGCAGGCTGGCCTGGCAACTGAAATTAGATTACACTAGCAGACTGATGTAAAAGTTTTTTTTTAAAAAAAAATTTACACTAATGTTACACCAGATATGAGTGGTGGCACTGAGCAAGTAGGCACAGTATATGCTGTGAGCCTGACACACGCTGACAGGCAGGCAAATGCAATTAGATTACAAAAAAAGACTGATGTTCTAGCCCTAAAAAGGGCTTTTTGGGGTGCTGTCCTTACAGCAGAGATCAGATGAGTCCTTCAGGACTGTAGTGGACACTGAATACACTAGCCTAGCTATCGATTTCCCTATTAAATTAGCAGCAGCTACACTGTCCCTCCTCTCACTAGCAATGCAGCTTCCGAATGAATCTAAAATGGCTGCTGTCCATGAGGTGTAAGGGTCTGGGAGGGAGGGAGGGAGGGTCTGCTGCTGATTGGCTGGAATGTGCCTGCTGACTGTGAGATACAGGGTCAAAATTTAGGCAATGATGAAGAATAGGGGGCGGATCGAACATCGCATATGTTCGGCCGCCGCTGCGAACGCGAACAAACTATGTTCACCGGGAACTGTTCTCCGGCGAACTGTTCGCGACATCACTATTTATATATGGCTTTCAAATTCAAAGCAATCCAATATATTAGAAAGTCAACAGAAAACCAAAACATTGACAAATATGGAATTCAAAACCATCAGAAAACTCATCTAAATGCTTTTCATATGGTTTTTATTTCAACAGCCTTCATCTTATGAAAAAACATTTTGGCCTGTTTTGAACAGCACATTTAGGGTGCCATGTACTAAATGGCGGGCGGACAGCTTCTCAACTCGCAAAGCTGTCTGCCCGCCTTTGCTATACACTGCAGCGGATCTGTTGATCGGCTTGCCCGTATGTATCATTACACACTGATCGGAGTGTGTAATGCCCGCCCCTTCAATCGCGCGACCAATCACGCGACTGAAGGGGCTGTCAATCACCGAGAGCGAGCGTGCTCTCTGTAATTTTGCCTCACCAGCTAAGAGGTGATGTAGGGTGTAGGAAGCAGCGGTCTGATGACCGCTGCTTCTTACATTGCGAGAAGCAGGCTCGCATATGCGAACCTGCCCCGCAAAGGCTCTGGAGCAGCTTTCGCTGCTTCGTACATGGAGCCCTTAGTGGGGTTTTTTTTTTGCATGACTTCTCTAATGTGTAACTTATTTTTAGACTGATCAGTTTAAAGGGATATGAAACCCAATTTTTTTCTTTCATGATTCAGATATAGCATTTCTAATTTACTCCTATTATCAATTTATATTTGTTCTCTTGGTATCTTTATTTGACGAACGAAGACAAATTGATAATAGGAGAAAATTAGAAATGCTCTGTCTGAATCATGAAAGAAAAAAATTGGGTTTCATATCCCTATAATAAGATTTGTTTCCTAATATTAAATATAAATAAAATTATAATTTAGAGTGTTGAAACTTCAACAGTCATTAGAATGTTCACTATTTTTTTTATTTTATTTTTATAAAATAACATTAAAGGGACAGTCAAGTCCAAAAAAAACTTTCATGATTTAAATAGGGAATGTCATTTTAAACAACTTTCCAATTTACTTTTATCACCAATTTTGCTTTGTTCTCTTGGTATTCTTAGTTGAAAGCTAAACCTAGGAGGTTCATATTTCTTAGACCTTGAAGACTGCCTCTAATCTGAATGCATTTTGACCACTAGAGGGCATTAGTTCATGTGTTTCATATAGATAACTTTGAGCTCATGCACGTGAAGTTACCCTGGAGTGAGCACTGATTGACTAAAATGCAAGTCTGTCAAAAGAACTAAAATAAGGGGACAGTTTGTTACAAGGTAATCACAGAGGTAAAAAGTGTATTTCTATAACAGTGTTGGTTATGCAAAACTGGGGAATGGGTAATAAAGGAATTATCTTTCTTTTTGAACAACAAAAATTCTGGTGTTGACTGTCCCTTAAGTGAAAATAACTTTCTAATTGCTTGTTGCAAAATTAAATACATCAACTGTCCAATGACAATATGGAGCATAGCAGTCTCAGTGTTAAAGAAACTCTCTTACACTACTCATATCAACCAAGGGTGCATCTTCAGGTTAACTGGGATAGTATGTACATTTTATTTTTAATAATTGTCTTAGTTTAATGGAACATGAAACCCAAAATATTTATTTCATGATTTAAGAAATAGCAATGCACATGGGTGAGCCAAAAACACGAGGCATCTATGTGCAGCAACCAATCAGCAGCTCCATGGCCTATTTAGATATGTTTTTCAACAAAAGCTATCAAGAGAATAAAGCAAATTAGATAATAGAAGTAAAATGGAAAGTTGTCCAAAATTGCATGCTCTTCCTAAATCATGTAAGAAAAAAAATTGGGTTTCATGTCCCTTTAAAATAAAATATTATTGCATAGGAAATAAAAAAAAATTGTCTGTTTTTTAAAAATAATATGTATGTGATTTGATATTAATCCAATTTTCTTTCATTCATGATTTAGAGAGAGCATGCAATTGTAGACAACTTTCCAATTTACTTCTAATTTGTTTCATTCTCATAATATCCTTTATTGAAAAGCATACCTAGGTAGGCATTTCCCAGAGCCTTTCAAGTCTGTGAGCTGAGGGGAACATATGAGTGATAGCCACCGTAATTGTGTAGGTGGAGCTGCAACTGGGTATTTCATGGATGTGGTTTTGTGGGCCATGGGCGGAGTTTGTAGCTTTGATTTTATGATCAGGGGCATTTGCCCTGAAGAGGAAGATGTGACAGGGACAGTGGGATAAAGTTCTCAAACCATGACAATACCACAATATATGGAATGGTTGGGAGATCTTCAGTTGGAAGCTAGACTAGAGCGTTAAATGAAAAAAAAAATGCTTCCAATTTGCTTCTATTATCAAATATAACTCGTTCCGTGTCATTGTTGAATCTTTGGTCCATTCTATGACAGTGTGCACCTGTCATAAACACTATATATATAACGGTATTACAAACATTGTTGAAAACTATAAAGTGCTCAAGACATTTGCTTATTCCAGCAAAGGATACTAAAGAAAAAAAGAAATAAACTTAATAAAAGAAGTGCATTGATTTTTTTTTCTATTATACGCTCTACCTGACTCATAACATCATTTTGACTTCTATATTCTTTAAACAAAAAGGGCATTTAAGGCTCCTGCTCATGTGCTAACCCGATGTGCACAAACACCTGCCATAAATCCCTTTTCGGTCATGCGTAACTGTTAGCGCGCCACTTGTAATCTAGCCCAAAATGTTTACAATTCACTCCTACTAAAATAAGTGATCATTGCTGTTTGAAACAAATCAAAACTAATAGTTCAATTCATTAAGCTGAATGTGTTGTCACAAATAAAATATTTTTTTATAAAGTAATCATCTTTGGGCAAGATTCATAATAGCTTTTTATTTTTAGCACTTGTTTTGTTTTGTGTGTTTTTTTAGTTTTGATAATTACTATTAAATTTTTTCATAATTAAGCAGCAATTATGAGTAAATTATCTAAAGAAGCTTTAAAGAACTTATTTTAATTTAGAGTTGCAGAATTTGAAGAAATATACAAATCAGACAATAAAATGTATGTTTCTGTGCAGGGTAAAAACTGCTGAATTTGTCTGCAGTCTTGACGTATTCCAGTCACATTGCAAAGATAATCAAGATTGCTTTGTATTCCCTTTGTGTCAGGGTACATTGCTGGAGTTTAACACCCATTTGTTTGATGATTAATTCTGTAGTTAAATTCTTCTGCTCTCAAGGGCAACCCGACATATTGTGTTGTGGAACAGCTGTGCGTGCATAATATAGCAGTACAGAGTTTAGTGTCCAGATTGCATATTTAATATTACTATATGGCATTTTCTTCTATAAATAAATGACACTTTTTTGGGCTTCTGCATCACCTTAACATTAAAAATCTTTGGCACATTACTTTGCCAAAAATCCCTGCATTGCAGCTTTCCTTAGCATAATATTTGAATAGGTTGTGCTTAAAAACATTATAAAGCATTATATTTCATGTGCAGGTCTAAAAAACTGCAAATGATCTAGGACTAGGTTTTAATGCAATGTATTTTATTTCCCCGAAAAGGGAAAAGTTTGTCTTCAGGCTGTAATAATAATAATGTTAAGCGTTTTTTTAGCACTATCATTGAGGCACAATAAAAAGCATGATGAGACATCCCAGTCTACCAGAGGATTTTTTTAGGGCCAATAACAAATATTTACTCTTGATAATTGTATTTTAACAGTCAGCTTTAAATAACTTATAGACCAGAATAATTTTGCTGGTTCTATCTATCTATCTATCTATCTATCTATCTATCTATCTATCTATCTATCTCATCAGCCATCCTTCCATATATCATAAAAACGTCAATATATATTTGTCTGATAGCCCTAAAGATACAGATATGGTGAGATGGGAAGATGACATTAGTGAAATAAAAAAAAGAGAGAGATAAAATACATTTAGTTTTGGATAGCAGAGAAAAGGAGAGAAAAAGAAAGAGAGAGGAAGAGATAGATAGAGAAAGAGAGAGAGAGATACTATGGGCCATATTTTGCTCCAAAAAGCAATAATGGAATTTAAGACCTTAGGAAGTCAATTATAGATTATGTGCCAAAAACCCCTCTATCAGTGTATAGTTCTTTAAGGTGTAATGAAGTAAGAAATATTGAATACATGTTGCTTGTCATGGCCATGTGCTAAAGCCCATCATGATATCCAAAATGAGGAACAGACATCGCAGGCAGACAAGATAATTTATGCATTGGCATAGATAATAAGTTGTAAATACTTTATTGTCTTAATAACTACAAAACTTTAGAAGACAATTTAAGTAAAATCATTCAACCCTTAATAGTGATAGTTAGTAATTTCAAATATAATTCACCAAATAGAAGAAAGTATTGACTCTTGTCTGACATTCAACCTTTGGATTTAACCCTAACTGGTTAATTAACTAACAAATTAGAATTTTCTGGGAAAAAAAGAAGAAAAAACAAAAAGTATAAATAGAAAGTTATCTGGATCAGACCAAGGGGTAGATTTAACAAGCAGTGGATGCTGCTTTCTACGCCCGAAGTTTCAGGTTCGCCTGAAACATAAGTTAAGAAGCAGCAGTCGTAATACCGCTGTTCCTTAACTTTTCTGCCACCTTTCAGGTGGCAGACTGAAATTATCCCAATCTGATACGATCAGGATGATTGACACCCCCTGCTAGGGACAGATTAGCCATGAATGTGCAGGGGGGGGGGGTGTCAGGGTTTTTCCCTGTTGTGTTTGACATGTGCTGCTGGTAGCCATTTTACTCACCTCTCTTTCCTGACTTGGTGCATTGTGGGGGATGCTGCTCACTTCCTGCACTTCCTTTTATGGCCAGACTGTTGTGCATCATCCATGTGAGACAGGATGCAGTCTCAGAATTGTGATGTCATCATTTATTATTTAAAGGGCCTCTGTTCAGTATGCTTTGCCTTTGCGTTGTCTGAGACCTGTTTGTTAGAGTTCCTGTGTATTACCTGGCTGCCTGACGTCCTTCCTGGTTCCTGATCTCTGGCTTGTTCCTGACTCTGCTGTTCTCCTTGTTCCTGATTACGGCTCGTCTGACTATTCGCTTTGGCTCCTGACTCGGCTCGTCTGACTACCAGCTCTGGTTTTGACTCCTGGCTTTTTATTTGACTTGTGGACATTTTATAATTTTTTGCTATTAATAAAGGTGTGATTATTTTTGCACTTCTCATCTCAGTCTGATTCCTGGCACCCTGACATTACGCAAATGCAATGAATCCTGATGCTGATAATTATCCACCTTTACCTGCCATCATTTCCGGGATGGATGTACAGGATCACCGCTTGGATCAATTTGCACTAGCCCTGCAAACCCTGCTGACTCGCACTGCACATTTGGACCAAAGTGCCCAGGATGTTATGGCTGCTCCTGTTTCCGCTGCTGCACCTTTGCCTACCAGGAGCATGTCCGGTTCTGCACCTCTACCTCAGCGATATGGAGGCGATCCTATTTAGTGCAGAGGGTTTTTGAACCAGGTGGGCATTTACTTTGAGATGTTACCTCAGGCGTTTCCCTCTGACAGACCTAAGGTGGGATTTCTCATCTCGTTACTCTCTGACACAGCTCTTGCCTGGGCTAATCCCTTGTGGGAGATTAATAAACCTGTGATTTCAAATTACCCTGAATTTGTGGCCTCTTTCGAAGGGTATCTGATATTCTGGCTCGCTCCTCCTCTGCTGCTAAACGACTCATGTCCATTCAGCAAGGTACAAGATCTGTTGCTCAGTATGCTATTGAGTTCCATACGCTTGCCGCAGAGGTAGGTTGGAACAATGAAGCCCTTGTTGCCACCTTCTTTCATGGGCTCTCTGATGCGATTAAAGACGAAGTTGCTGCCAGAGATTTACCAGAGGATCTCAAGGCATTGGTGTCTTTTTTGATCCTAATTGACATCAGACTCAGAGAGAGGCCCTCTTTCAAGGAGCGCTTGTGGAAGCCTCCTGTTCCGTTGTCTCCTACGTGTTCGTTCCCACCCATGCCTCCCTCTCCTCCCATGCCTCCTGGTCCCGAGTCACCAGGTACTGCTGAGTCGATGCAGTTGGGATTCACGCGTCTCTCCGCGGCGGAGAGGGCCTTTAGGAGGATGGAGGGGCTCTGCCTCTATTGTGGGTTACAGGGCCACCTTTTGAAGTCTTGTCCTACACGGCCGGGAAATGCTCACACCTAAGGTCCTGTTGGGGGCAGACCTTCGGTGGTTTATCCTTGTCCCCGTAACCGCTTAAGGAGAAACCTTTGGTCACGGTTGTCCTTTCCTGGGTGGACTCCTCCATAGTCACTCAGGCTCTTGTTGACTCCGGTGCTGCTGGCTATTTCATTGACAGTGTTTTTGTATCAAAGCACTCCATTCCTGTTTTGCCTCGGTCCGTTCTGCTTGCTATTGAGGCCATTGATGGCAGGCCCCTTCAGCCTGCACTCGTTACTCACAAAACTGCTCCGTTGTCTATGGCTGTTGGGGCTCTCCATTTTGAAATCCTCCAGTTCCAGGTGATAAACTCTCCGCATTTTCCAGTTGTTCTGGGTTATCCCTGGCTCCAAAAGCACAATCCCAGTCTCGACTGGCACAGGTCGAAATTTTGTTGTGGTCCCTGCAATGTATTTCCACTTGTCTTCGGAAACCAGTTAAAATCTTGTGCACTTCTTCGGTATATCAATCACCAGAGGAGTACCGAGAGTTCCGAGACGGGTTTGACAAGGTGCGTGCCGGTACTTGCCTCCTCACCGGTCTTACGATTGTGCCATAGACCTGCAACCCGGAGCCATTCCTCCTCGGGGCCGGGTGTACCCTCTGTCTGTTGCAGAGAATTGTGCTATGGAGGAGTATGTTGCTGATGCTCTGTCACGGGGGATCATCCGCAAATCCTGCTCTCCTGCAGGGGCTGGCTTCTTCTTTGTGAAGAAAAAGGGTGACGAGTTAATACCATGTATCGATTATAGGGGTCTTAATAGTCTTACCATTAAGAATGCTTACCCTATTCCGCTCATTACGGAACTCTTTGACCACCTCAGGGGAGCAACAGTCTTTACTAAACTTGATTTGAGAGGAGCGTACAATCTTGTTAGGATTAAGGAGGGTCACGAATGGAAAACAGCATTTAACACCAGGAGCGGGCATTATCAGTATCTTGTAATGCCCTTTGGCCTATGTAATGCTCCTGCTGTTTTTCAGGAATTTATTAATGATGTTCTACGAGATATGTTGCAACAGTGTGTTGTAGTGTACTTAGACAACATCCTCATACACTCACACACACTTGAGGCTCATTGTTCTGATGTTACACGGGTTCTTCAGAGACTACATGAGAATGGCCTGTTTTGTAAACTTGAGAAATGTGAGTTCCATCTGACTCAAGTAACCTTCCTAGGTTATGTTATCTCCGTTGCAGGGTTCTCCATGGATCCTGACAAGTTATCTGCAGTTCTGCAGTGGCCTCGCCCAGTTGGTCTTCGGTCTATTCAACGTTTTTTGGGGTTCGCTAATTACTATAGACAGTTTATTAAAAACTTTTCTTCCTTGGTCAAACCTATCACAGACATGACCTGTAAAGAGAATGATCCACTCCATTGGTCACCTACTGCCATTGAGGCCTTTGATAGTCTTAAGACTGCCTTTGCTGCCGCTCCAGTTCTGGCTCATCCTAACCCTGTCCTGCCTTTTGTTCTTGAGGTCGATGCATCTGAGACTGAAGTAGGTGCCCTATTTTCTCAACATCCTACGTCTGACGGTTCTTTGCATCCGTGTGGTTTTTTCTCTAAGAAATTGTCTCCAGCGGAGTGCAATTATGAAATTGGTGACAGGGAATTACTGACCATAATTTTGACACTCAAGGAATGGAGGCATCTTCTCGAGGGTACTAGCGTGCCAGTGCTCATTCTTACTGACCACAAGAATTTAACTTATCTATCTGAAGCAAAACGTTTGTCGCCCCGACAGGCCAGATGGGCGCTATTTTTGTCTCAATTTAATTATGTGGTCTCCTACCTGCCTGGTAGTAAGAATGTTAGGGCTGATGCCCTCTCTCGACAATTTTCGCCTCTGTCCAAGGAGGAGTCTGTACCTACTCCTGTTATACCTCCTGACCATATTTTGGCTACCATACGTACTAATTTAATTTCTCCCTTGGGGGAGAATATCCTGGCTGCACAAACCAATGCACCGCCTGAGAAACCTAGTGGTAAGTGTTTTGTTCCTGAGAATCTTCAAACTAAACTTTTGCACACTTACCACTATCCTAAAGCTGCAGGTCACCCAGGCAAGAACCAAATGATTTGGTCTGTCACTCGACAATTTTGGTGGCCAGGTCTTCGTTCTGATGTTGCTGCGTATGTTGCCTCTTGCTCAGTTTGTGCACAGAATAAGACTCCTTGACGTCTTCCTGTGGGTCTTCTTCAACCTATTGCTAATGGTGAGCGTCCTTGGACACATCTTTCCATGGACTTCATTGTCAAGCTCCCTGTTTCCAATGGCAATACTGTTATCCTTATGGTGGTTGACTGTTTTTCTAAAATGTCACATTGCATTCCCTTGATGAAGCTGCCTACCGCTCAGGAGCTTGCTTCAATTTTTGTCCGGGAGGTCTTCCGTTTACATGGGTTACCCAAGGAGATAGTGTCGGACCGGGGTAGCCAGTTTGTCTCCAGATTTTGGCATTCCTTTTGTGCTCAAATGGGGATCCAGCTTTCCTTCTCCTCAGCATATCACCCTCAATCCAATGGGGCTGCGGAATGGTCTAATCAAGCTCTGGAACAGTTCCTCTGTTGCTATGTCTCAGATCACCACAATAATTGGTCTGAACTGTTACCTTGGGCAGAGTTTGCTCGTAATAGTGCTATTAATGCTTCCTCCAAGTTATCCCTGTTCATGGCAAATTATGGGTTTCAACCATCCTTGTTGCCCGATTCATTCATGTCTCAGGGTATTCCGGCTTTGGAGGAGCATCTCCGGCAACTCCGTTCCACGTGGGTGCAGATTCAGGATTGCCTTCATCGTTCTATGCAGCGCCAAAAGTTCCAGGCTGATCATAGGCATCTGCCCGCACCTTCCTACCAGGTTGATGAGAGAGTTTGGCTGTCCTCCTGCAACTTGAACCTTCATGTGCCTTCCAATAAATTGGCTCCCCGTTATATTGGTCCTTTTTGAATACTCCGACAGGTTAATCCTGTGGCCTACGCTCTTGACCTTCCTCCTGCTATGTGCATCTCCAATGTTTTTCATGTCTCCCTCTTGAAACCATTGGTTTGTAATCGGTTTACCACTGTGTTGCCTTGTCCCCGTCCTATCTTTGTTGACAACCATGAGGAGTATGAGGTCAGCAGCATTATTGACTCTCGTATGTCCAGGGGCTGTGTACAGTATTTGGTTCACTGGAGGGGCTACGGTCCGGAGGAGCGTTCTTGGGTTCCCTCCTCTGATGTTCATGCTCCAGCCCTCCTCCGTGCCTTTCATGCCCGTTTCCCGAATAAGCCTTTTGTCCTTCCGTGGGGGAGGGGTCGTTGAGGGGAGGGTACTGTCAGGGTTTTTCCCTGTTGTGTTTGCCATGTGCTGCTGGCAGCCATTTAACTCACCTCTCTTCCTGACTTGGTGCATTGTGGGGGATGCTGCTCACTTCCTGCACTTCCTTTTATGGCCAGACTGTTGTGCATCATCCATGTGAGACAGGATGCAGTCTCAGAATTGTGATGTCATCATTTATTATTTAAAGGGCCTCTGTTCAGTATGCTTTGCCTTTGCATTGTCTGAGACCTGTTTGTGAGAGTTCCTGTGTATTACCTGGCTGCCTGACGTCCTTCCTGGTTCCTGATCCCTGGCTTGTTCCTGACTTTGCTGTTCTCCTTGTTCCTGATTCCAGTTCATCTGACTATTCGCTATGGCTCCTGACTCGGCTTGTCTGACTACCAGCTCTTTTTTTGACTCCTGGCTTGTTATTTGACTTGTGGACATTTTATAATTTTTTGCTATTAATAAAGGTGTGATTATTTTTGCACTTCTCGTCTCAGTCTGATTCCTGGCACCCTGACAGGGGGGCGGCATTGCACAAGAATTTAACAAGTATTGCTATTGGCTGAAAATTTCAAATTAGCCAATAGGATGAGAGCTGTTTACATCCTATGGCTGATTTGAATTTGATCAGATCAGGCAAAAGGATGTAAGCAGCTCTCATCTTTTTGGCTGATTTGAAATTTTCAGCCAATAGGAATGCAAGGATACCCCTATATAAAAGGGGTACCTTGCATTCAAGCTTCAGTGTGTGGCACACAGTTGCATGAAAAGGACCTCCGTGTTGGATGGATGACCGATCTGCCTCAACGCCGATGGGATGAAGATTGTTCCGTGCTGGATGAAGATGGTCCGCCTGGAAGAAGACCTTTGTCCACCGAGATGAAGATGGAGCGCTGCTCTTCAGGAATGGTGAGTACCTTTTTGGGGTTAGTGTTTGTTTTTTGTTTTTTTGGGGGTGCCTTTTTTATAGATAATGCTTTTCATTTTTTTTCAATGGGCTGTAAAAGAGCTAAATGCCCTTTTAAGGGCAATGCCGGTACAAATGCCCTTTTCGGGGCAATGGGTAGATTAGGTTTTTTTTTTAGTTAGTTGTTTTTATTTTGGAGGGTTGTTGGGGTGGGAGGTTGTAATGTTAGAGGGGACTTTGTTGTTTTTTTGGTAAAAAAAAAGCTGATCGCTTTAGGGCAATGCCCTGCAAAAGGCCCTTTTAAGGGCTATTGGAAGTTTGTTTATAGATAGGTGTTTTTAAACGTAGTATTAGAATAGGATTAACTTTTTTTATTTTGGATAATTTTGTTATTTTTGTAATGTTAGCTTTTATATTTGATGTAATTTTAGAGTTTTTTTTATTTTTCGTAATGTTATTTTTTATAAAATGTTCGTAATGTTAGGATTTTTATCTTTTGGCAATTTAGGTTTTTTATTTTTGGTAATTTTTAATTTTTTTAAAATACTTATGTTAGATTTAATTTTAGTTTAAGCTTAGTTTTTTTTTCACAGGTAAGTTTTATTTATTTTAAGGTAGTTATGTTGTAACTATTATCTTGTAATTTAAAGTTAAGGGGTGTTAGGTTTAGGGGTTAATAGTTAAATTTAGGTTGTCGTGATGTGGGCGGTTGGCGGTTTCGGTGTTAATAGGCTAAATAGGTGTCAGCGATGCGGGGAAGGGCGATGCGGGGAAGGGATGGCGGATTAGGGGTTAATAGGTTTATTTAGGGAGTCGTGATGTGGATGGGTGGTGGTTTAGAGGTTAACTGCTTTATTTATTAGTTGTAATACTGGGGGATGGCGGATTAGGGGTTAATAGTGTAGTTTATGGGTGTTAGTGTACTTTATAACATTTTTTATGGATTTTTTGAAACTTTATTGTTTTGCAAAATCCATAACTACAGGTCTTTGAATGCGGAATGGATCGATGCGGTATAGGCTATAACAATCATGGTAAAGCCATACCGCGCAACTTGTAATACCAAGTAACTGACCATTCCATACTCAAAGGCCATTTTTTAAGCAGTAAAGCTATATCACACAACTTGTAATCTGGGCCTAAAAGAGCTGTATAAAAATACATTATTTGAAAAGCATTTAGAACTTTACCTTTATTAGAAAAATTTGCATTGTTTTGCAGTCCCCCGGCTATACCCATTAAAAAGATTTTTGTAAATATTGTAACAAGAACCTTTGGCAACCACTGTCTTCTAGGGTTCAAATGCAATAGAGGACAATCCAGTTAAAGTTTTCAAAATTGTATTTTCTTCCAAAATAGCAAGGTGACTTTAACAGCAGCATACAGTTTGTTCACAGGTAAGGCAAAAGGAACAGATCCAGTCTTTGCACAAGCTTCCAAAACAGCAAATCTCTGTCTGCATTGTCTGCAGCAATACAAAGGTCCTTTACAGAATGTAACAACAGCAAACAGAAATCCAGCAAAACGTTATGTACATAATATTTTTCACAGCACAACACAACACATCATATCAGACCTCCTGCCTGGCTGTAATCTACTTAGCTAGATAAATGCTTCCCTTTTAAACCCTTGGAGCAGTAATCATGAGCGATACCTGAGTTTAATTGTCTTTAACAGCTGTAAGGTATTCACAACTAAAAACACTAATCACTTCCCTGGTTTTTTTTAGCAAGATGGTAAAGTGAAATGTATTAAACTTGGTCTAATATATACTCCCTCTATCACCAAACCAGACTTTCTGTCACAATATATATTTAATTTCTTTTGCTGTAGCCAATAATGGACATATAAAAATGAGCTTCTACACTGATCAAGCAATCATTGGTTGAATATAGCAAGGGCAGAGTTCTGAATCCTGCAGGGTGCATCAGATTCTTTCTTAGATCAGTGGAAAAATCACAACTTAAATGACAGGATATAACCAAATATGTAATACATATACATTAGACTATGGATTTTTTCAACATTTTATATGGAATTACATTTTGGTGAAACATCCCTTTAACATATATAAGTTTTGTATAATGTCTTTAACTTTAAAGTGTCTTAAATATTGAGCATATTTTTTACCAAGGGATATTCTTTTTAATTTTCTTTTTACATGAGCAAATGAAAAATTTAAATCTAGTCCTATGTTTGTCAACTTTCATACAAATAGACAACACGAGCATGCTATTTTACTACAAACTCTTGTACACAGTTTAATTTATATTGGTGTGGTAATGTGTTGAGGTTTTGGAAGCTGACAGTTTATTATCTGTCAAGGAGTTTATCTACTCAAATTTCGGACAGTCTCAGATACAACTTGTAGAATGTATATGATTTTGTCTGATAAGCAGACACATTTTCTTTTAGTCTACAGTTTATTACAATCTGTTTGGATTTTATGCTTGCTGGAAGCAGATGTCTTATTGTTAACAGTTGTGTGCTAGATAAAATCCTTCCTTATTCTAAATAGTTTATTTTTCTGTGTTATTTACTGTGTATATGTAATACTGAAAGAGAACGGCAACAGCCAGATTGTTACTTTTCAATTAAAGGTCTCAGTACATCATAAGCTGCCTTCATTCTGACATTAGAGAACATTTTTGCTTTAAATATATAAATTCATCACAGAAAGTATTTGATTCAAGTAGAGAAATCCTTATAGTATAATAAACCATAAACTGATAGAAGTTATCAAATACATAGGTTTTTCTAGTTTAGTATGCATTTAACAAATTGTTATTTAAATAAATTTACATTTGTGTTTAAAACGTTTCTTAATAATATAGTTCTACAAACTGTGCACACTTTTTTTTTTTTTTTTAAATAGCTATATTCAGAGTTGATGTATAGAGAAAGATTTTTTTTTTATTATCCAGATAGCCAAGCTTAACATACAAAAGGCCAGTCTGCCTGGGATTGCATGGAGCAGGCAACATCTACGTACATATTCACCATTGCACAAGTATTGCCACCTTCTTTTATGCAACCATTTGCACAAGAGCAGGGTTTGTCAATCAACTTGGTGAAATCACTCTAAAAGTCAATTTATTGTGGCAGAGAGGTTAGGAAGCAGCACTCCAGAATGTTTTTGCCACATAGGGGCCTATCTATCAAGCTCCGTATGGAGCTTGACGCCCTGTGTTTATGGCGAGCCTGCAGGCTCGCCAGAAACACCAGTTATGAAGCAGCGGTCTAAAGACCGCTGCTCCATAACCCTGTCCGCCTGCTCTGATGAGGCGGACAGGAATCGCCGATTGGCCGCAAGTCTGCAGGGGGCGGCGTTGCACCAGCAGCTCACAAGAGCTGCTGGTGCAATGCTGAATTTGGAAAGCGTATTGCTCTCCACATTCAGCGATGTCTGTCGGACCTGATCCGCACTGTCCGACAGACATATGATAAATAGGCCTCATCGGCTGCATTTACATTTATTTATTTGCCCCATAGGCTTCATTTACATAGTTGTCAAAACAATTATGTAAAATAAATAAAAGTAAAAGGATATAGTCCTTCAATCCCACAGGTTGAGGTTTCCTCTAGATTCTTTTGTGTTCTGGGTTAATCCTGGAAATAGACCTCAGGGGAAAAAAGGGAAACAGACAACAGTATAATCCTTTTTAACAAACCAATGTTTCTATGAGTGGTCAGTACTCACACGCTTTGGAGCCATAACTCAGCTCTGTAAAAACAAAATAAAATGTTCGAAAGATGAAAACTTGGTTTAGACACTGGGTATAGTGCTCTGATACCGGCAATATAATCAAAGCAACATCACCACATACATCAAAGGTAAATCATCCCTTGAAACAGTAGTATATGACAACACAATTTATAAATGTGAATAGTAACTCAACCTGTTTTCGTACAATACAATAGTGAGTTAAACTTAACAATACTACACATATAGGAGCAGGGGGATTGTGGGTATATGATGTATGTATATACATTGTTTAATGTATCTGTTAAGTTTAGTATAATTTTAGAATATGTATGTAAACAGTAAACGTGATTGTACTAATCTTCTGTTGTGTCCACAGGCGTGTATTTTTACTTATTTTAAGATTGCAATTGCAAGTTATCAATATTCATATTTAAATTATATTCGCCTAGATTTGGAGTTTTGCGTTAGCCGTCAAAACCAGCGTTAGAGGCTCCTAACGCTGGTTTTGGGCTACCGCTGGTATTTAGAGTCAGTCAGGAAAGGGTCAGGAGTTAAGAGCTTTCTGGGCTAACGCCGGTTTATAAAGCTCTTAACTCCTGTGCTCTAAAGTACACTAACACCCATAAACTACCTATGTACCCCTAAACCGAGGTCCCCCCACATCGCCGCCACTCTATTAAATTTTTTTAACCCCTAATCTGCCGACCGCACACCGCCGCCACCGACGTTATCCCTATGAACCCCTAATCTGCTGCCCCTAACACTGCCGACCCCTATATTATATTTATTAACCCCTAATCTGCCGCCCCCAATGTCGCCTCCACCTACCTACAATTATTAACCCCTAATCTGCCAACCGGACCTCACCGGCACTATAATAAATGTATTAACCCCTAATCCGCCTCACTCCCGCCTCACTAACCCTATAATAAATAGTATTAACCCCTAATCTGCCCTCCCTAACATCGCCGACACCTACCTACAATTATTAACCCCTAATCTGCCAACCGGACCTCACCGCTACTATAATAAAGTTATTAACCCCTAAAGCTAAGTCTAACCTTAACCCTAACACCCCCCTAAGATAAATATAATTTAAATCTAATGAAATAAATTAACTCTTATTAAATAAATTATTCCTATTTAAAGCTAAATACTTACCTGTAAAATAAACCCTAATATAGCTACAATATAACGAATAATTATATTGTAGCTATTTTAGGAATAATATTTATTTTACAGGCAACTTTGTAATTATTTTAACCAGGTACAATAGCTATTAAATAGTTATTAACTATTTAATAGCTACCTAGTTAAAATAATTACAAAATTACCTGTAAAATAAATCCTAACCTAAGTTACAATTAAACCTAACACTACACTATCAATAAATGAATTAAATAACATACCTACAATTATCTACAATTAAACCTAACACTACACTATCAATAAATTAATTACATACAATACCTACAAATAAATACAATTAAATAAACTAACTAAAGTACAAAAAATAAAAAAGAAATAAGTTACAAAAAATAAAAAAAATATTTACAGACATTAGAAAAATATTATAACAATTTTAAACTAATTACACCTACTCTAAGCCCCCTAATAAAATAACAAAGACCCCCAAAATAAAAAAATGCCCTACCCTATTCTAAATTAAAAAAGTTCAAAGCTCTTTTACCTTACCAGCCCTTAAAAGGGCCTTTTGCGGGGCATGCCCCAAAGAAAACTGCTCTTTTGCCTTTTAAAAAAAAACATACAATACCCCCCCCAACATTACAACCCACCACCCACATACCCCTAATCTAACCCAAACCCCCCTTAAATAAACCTAACACTAAGCCCCTGAAGATCTCCCTAACTTGTATTCACCACACCGGGTTCACCAATCCGTCCTGGCTCCGACGTCTTCATCCAAGCCCAAGCGGGGGCTGAAGATGTCCATGATCCGGTTGAAGTCTTGATCCAAGCGGGAGCTGAAGAGGTCCATGATCCGGCTGAAGTCTTGATCCAATTGGGAGCTGAAGAGGTCCATGATCCGGCTGAAGTCTTCTATCAAGCGGCATCTTCAATCTTCTTTCTTCCGGATCCATGTTCATCCCGCCGACGCGAACATCCATCTTCACCGACGACTTCCCGACGAATGACGGTTCCTTTAAGGGACGTCATCCAAGATGGCGTCCCTCGAATTCCGATTGGCTGATAGGATTCTATCAGCCAATCGGAATTAAGGTGGGAAAATTCTGATTGGCTGATGGAATCAGCCAATCAGATTCAAGTTCAATCCGATTGGCTGATCCAATCAGCCAATCAGATTGAGCTTGCATTCTATTGGCTGATCGGAACAGCCAATAGAATGCGAGCTCAATCTGATTGGCTGATTCCATCAGCCAATCAGAATTTTCTTACCTTAATTCTGATTGGCTGATAGAATCCTATCAGCCAATCGGAATTCGAGGGACGCCATCTTGGATGATGTCCCTTAAAGGAACCGTCATTCGTCGGGAAGTCGTCGGTGAAGATGGTATAATCAGTATAATCCTTTTTAACAAACCAATGTTTCTATGAGTGGTCAGTACTCACACGCTTTGGAGCCATAACTCAGCTCTGTAAAAACAAAATAAAATGTTCGAAAGATGAAAACTTGGTTTAGACACTGGGTATAGTGCTCTGATACCGGCAATATAATCAAAGCAACATCACCACATGCATCAAAGGTAAATCATCCCTTGAAACAGTAGTATATGACAACACAATTTATAAATGTGAATAGTAACTCAACCTGTTTTCGTACAATACAATAGTGAGTTAAACTTAACAATACTACACATATAGGAGCAGGGGGATTGTGGGTATATGATGTATGTATATACAT
Source organism: Bombina bombina (assembly GCF_027579735.1). Classification (NCBI taxonomy): domain Eukaryota; kingdom Metazoa; phylum Chordata; class Amphibia; order Anura; family Bombinatoridae; genus Bombina; species Bombina bombina. The sequence continues at coordinate 1,209,490,447 of NC_069499.1, read as the reverse complement.
TGTTTAATGTATCTGTTAAGTTTAGTATAATTTTAGAATATGTATGTAAACTGTAAACGTGATTGTACTAATCTTCTGTTGTGTCCACAGGCGTGTATTTTTACTTATTTTAAGATTGCAATTGCAAGTTATTAATATTCATATTTAAATTATATTCGCCTAGATTTGGAGTTTTGCGTTAGCCGTCAAAACCAGCGTTAGAGGCTCCTAACGCTGGTTTTTGGGCTACCGCTGGTATTTAGAGTCAGTCAGGAAAGGGTCAGGAGTTAAGAGCTTTCTGGGCTAACGCCGGTTTATAAAGCTCTTAACTCCTGTGCTCTAAAGTACACTAACACCCATAAACTACCTATGTACCCCTAAACCGAGGTCCCCCCACATCGCCGCCACTCTATTAAATTTTTTTAACCCCTAATCTGCCGACCGCACACCGCCGCCACCTACGTTATCCCTATGAACCCCTAATCTGCTGCCCCTAACACCGCCGACCCCTATATTATATTTATTAACCCCTAATCTGCCGCCCCCAATGTCGCCTCCACCTACCTACAATTATTAACCCCTAATCTGCCGACCGGACCTCACCGGCACTATAATAAATGTATTAACCCCTAATCCGCCTCACTCCCGCCTCACTAACCCTATAATAAATAGTATTAACCCCTAATCTGCCCTCCCTAACATCGCCGACACCTACCTACAATTATTAACCCCTAATCTGCCAACCGGACCTCACCGCTACTATAATAAAGTTATTAACCCCTAAAGCTAAGTCTAACCTTAACCCTAACACCCCCCTAAGATAAATATAATTTAAATCTAACGAAATAAATTAACTCTTATTAAATAAATTATTCCTATTTAAAGCTAAATACTTACCTGTAAAATAAACCCTAATATAGCTACAATATAACGAATAATTATATTGTAGCTATTTTAGGAATAATATTTATTTTACAGGCAACTTTGTAATTATTTTAACCAGGTACAATAGCTATTAAATAGTTATTAACTATTTAATAGCTACCTAGTTAAAATAATTACAAAATTACCTGTAAAATAAATCCTAACCTAAGTTACAATTAAACCTAACACTACACTATCAATAAATGAATTAAATAACATACCTACAATTATCTACAATTAAACCTAACACTACACTATCAATAAATTAATTACATACAATACCTACAAATAAATACAATTAAATAAACTAACTAAAGTACAAAAAATAAAAAAGAAATAAGTTACAAAAAATAAAAAAAATATTTACAGACATTAGAAAAATATTATAACAATTTTAAGCTAATTACACCTACTCTAAGCCCCCTAATAAAATAACAAAGACCCCCAAAATAAAAAAATGCCCTACCCTATTCTAAATTAAAAAAGTTCAAAGCTCTTTTACCTTACCAGCCCTTAAAAGGGCCTTTTGCGGGGCATGCCCCAAAGAAAACTGCTCTTTTGCCTTTTAAAAAAAAACATACAATACCCCCCCCAACATTACAACCCACCACCCACATACCCCTAATCTAACCCAAACCCCCCTTAAATAAACCTAACACTAAGCCCCTGAAGATCTCCCTAACTAGTATTCACCACACCGGGTTCACTGATCCGTCCTGGCTCCGATGTCTTCATCCAAGCCCAAGCGGGGGCTGAAGATGTCCATGATCCGGTTGAAGTCTTGATCCAAGCGGGAGCTGAAGAGGTCCATGATCCGGCTGAAGTCTTGATCCAATCGGGAGCTGAAGAGTTCCATGATCCGGCTGAAGTCTTCTATCAAGCGGCATCTTCAATCTTCTTTCTTCCGGATCCATGTTCATCCCGCCGACGCGGAACATCCATCTTCACCGACGACTTCACGACGAATGACGGTTCCTTTAAGGGACATCATCCAAGATGGCGTCCCTCGAATTCCGATTGGCTGATAGGATTCTATCAGCCAATCGGAATTAAGGTGGGAAAATTCTGATTGGCTGATGGAATCAGCCAATCAGATTCAAGTTCAATCCGATTGGCTGATCCAATCAGCCAATCAGATTGAGCTTGCATTCTATTGGCTGATCGGAACAGCCAATAGAATGCGAGCTCAATCTGATTGGCTGATTCCATCAGCCAATCAGAATTTTCTTACCTTAATTCTGATTGGCTGATAGAATCCTATCAGCCAATCGGAATTCGAGGGACGCCATCTTGGATGATGTCCCTTAAAGGAACCGTCATTCGTCGGGAAGTCATCGGTGAAGATGGATGTTCCGCGTCGGCGGGATGAATATGGATCCGGAAGAAAGAAGATTGAAGATGCCGCTTGATAGAAGACTTCAGCCGGATCATGGACCTCTTCAGCTCCCGCTTGGATCAAGACTTCAGCCGGATCATGGACCTCTTCAGCTCCCGCTTGGATCAAGACTTCAGCCGGATCATGGACCTCTTCAGCTCCCGCTTGGATCAAGACTTCAGCCGGATCATGGACATCTTCAGCCCCCGCTTGGGCTTGGATGAAGACGTCGGAGCCAGGACGGATTGGTGAACCCGGTGTGGTGAATACAAGGTAGGGAGATCTTCAGGGGCTTAGTGTTAGGTTTATTTAAGGGGGGTTTGGGTTAGATTAGGGGTATGTGGGTGGTGGGTTTTAATGTTGGGGGGGTTGTATTTTTTTTTTACAGGCAAAAGAGCAGTTTTCTTTGGGGCATGCCCCGCTAAAGGCCCTTTTAAGGGCTGGTAAGGTAAAAGAGCTTTGAACTTTTTTAATTTAGAATAGGGTAGGGCATTTTTTTATTTTGGGGGTCTTTGTTATTTTATTAGGGGGCTTAGAGTAGGTGTAATTAGCTTAAAATTGTTATAATATTTTTCTAATGTCTGTAAATATTTTTTTTATTTTTTGTAACTTAGTTCTTTTTTATTTTTTGTACTTTAGTTAGTTTATTTAATTGTATTTATTTGTAGGTATTGTATTGAATTTATTTATTCATAGTGTAGTGTTAGGTTTAATTGTAACTTAGGTTAGGATTTATTTTACAGGTAATTTTGTAATTATTTTAACTAGGTAGCTATTAAATATTAAATAACTATTTAATAGCTATTGTACCTAGTTAAAATAAATACAAAGTTGCCTGTAAAATAAATATAAATCCTAAAATAGCTACAATATAATTATTCGTTATATTGTAGCTATATTAGGGTTTATTTTACAGGTAAGTATTTAGCTTTAAATAGGAATAATTTATTTAATAAGAGTTAATTTATTTCGTTAGATTTAAATTATATTTAACTTAGGGGGGTGTTAGTGTTAGGGTTAGACTTAGCTTTAGGGGTTAATACATTTATTAGAGTAGCGGTGGGGTCCGGTCGGCAGATTAGGGGTTAATACATGAAGTTAGGTGTCAGTGATGTTAGGGAGGGCAGATTAGGGGTTAATACTATTTATTATAGTGTTATTGAGGCAGGAGTGAGGGGATTAGGGGTTAATAACTTTATTATAGTAGCGGTGAGGTCCGGTAGGCAGATTAGGGGTTAATAAGTGTAGGTAGGTGGCGGCGACGTTGGGGGAGGCAGATTAGGGGTTAATAAATATAATATAGGGGTCGGCGGTGTTAGGGGCAGCAGATTAGGGGTTCATAGGGATAACGTAATTTGCGGCGGTGTACGGAGCGGCAGATTAGGGGTTAAAAAAATATGCAGGTGTCAGCGATAGCGGGGTCGGCAGATTAGGGGTTAATAAGTGTAAGGTTAGGGGTGTTTAGACTCGGGGTACATGTTAGGGTGTTAGGTGCAGACTTAGGAAGTGTTTCCCCATAGGAAACAATGGGGCTGCGTTAGGAGCTGAACGCTGCTTTTTTGCAGGTGTTAGGTTTTTTTTCAGCTCAAACAGCCCCATTGTTTCCTATGGGGGAATCGTGCACGAGCACGTTTTTGAAGCTGGCCGTGTCCGTAAGCACCGCTGGTATCGAGAGTTGCAGTGGCGATAAATATGCTATATGCTCCCTTTTTGGAGCCTAACGCAACCCTTCTGTGAACGCTAAATACCAGCGGTATTTAAAAGGTGCGGGAGAAAAAAAGCATGAGTAGCTAACGCACCCCTTTGGCCGCAGAACTCTAAATCTAGCCAATTGAGTATATGCATTTGCGTTATCATAGTTCATAATACTGCGATCGCAATATTTTACTCATAATATTGCAAATGTGTTCTATATTAATATTAATATATATCTATAGATATATATTAATATAGAACATGTTTATTAAAGTGCCTTGCAATATTATAAATAAAACACGATTGCGCATTCGTGATCGCAATATTATGAAATATGAATATTACAAATGCAAAAACACATTCTATATTAATATATATCTATAGATATAGATTTAAATTAATAGTAATAGAGAAAAAGTTTGCTACAATGAAATCACAGTACATTATAACTAAAACAAGATCACACAATCTCAATATTAGAAAATCGCAAAAAAATATTGGGAAATATGAACATTGTGATTGCGAATAAGCCATCTAAATATAATGTAAATATAAATATTTAGAATACGCAATCTTAAAATAAGTAAACAATACAATGCCTAAGAACACAATAGAAGATTAGTATAATAATGTTTACAGTTTATATGCATATTCTAACAATACAATAAACCAGCTTCTAAAGTTTTTTTTTTTTGTCTTTCTTAAGACATGACGAAAATATAGGCATTCAGTTGGACTTTACTGTGCTTTCCATAGGAGTAACCTATATTTAATGGGGAAACATCATTGTGAAATTCTAATATTCAAAGCATTGTCCTCCATCTTAGCTATCCCATTTTAGTTATATCAGTCTTGCCAGCTTTTCAGTGGTGATATTTCCCAGTGTGATAAACCTATGGAATGTAGAGTGAAACTAAATATACAAATACATAATTTGAAGTGTTACTAAACAGAAAACGTTTTTTTATTTTTGCTAATGCAAAGTCTACGGTATATTGTGTAAACACGCTTTAAAGACAACCCCGCTCCTGCTGCCCACAAAGCAACTCAGTGGCAATATCTGCAGACTTTTGCTGAAATTGCAATCCCCATTATATCCTAAGGGAGATACATAGCACTCGTCAGCACACCACAGACCAACGGACTGCGAGCCTGGCAAACCCAACAAGGCAATTTCTCTTCAGTTTGTCGATGTTTTGGATATCAGGGCCTAAGCCTGAACAAAGCCTTGATTTCATGAAACCTTGCAATTTTCCAGTAGTATGAAACAGAAAAAAATCATAAATATGAATCTTTAAAGAGTTAACAGTTAAGTCATTATCCAAACCGACTTGCAATAAGAATTCTAGAATGCCAGCTAAAACCCTGGTTTTCAAAAGTAGGAAAGAAACAACTTTCCAAATCATTTGAAAAAAATAATAATTATGGCCTGAAATAAAATTAAAATTTATAAAACCTCTTTATAAAAAATAGATATACAATCTCCAACCCATCAAGATGAGAGACACTAGATCTTGATAATTGGAAAAATCTTAACATCTGAATCAGATTTACAAACAAACGACTAGATTACAAGTTTTGCATTATGAGCGGCTCGGTGCTAACTTGCAAGTTATTTCCACCGTCCACCTCCCTATAGCGCTGCTATTACAGATTTGCAAAAACACGGCATTAGCAGGCAATATGTGAGCATAGAGCAAAATTGAGCTCCATACCGCACTCCAATACCAGTGCTGCTTTGAGCTGGTTTTACGTGCTCGTGCACGATTTCCCCATAGACATCAATGGGGAAAGCCGGCTAAAAAAAAGCCTAACACCTGCAATAAAGGAGCGTAAAGCTCCGTAACGCAACTCCATTGATTCCTATGGGGAAAGAAAAGTTATGTTTATACCTAAAACCCAGAGTCTAAACACCCCTAATCTGCCACCCCCGACATCGCAGACACCTACATTACACTTATTAACCCCTAATATGCCGCCCCCGACACCGCCGCCACCTACATTACACTTATTAACCCCTAATCTGCCGCCCCCAACATTGCCGCCACTATACTAAAGTTATAAACCCCTAAACCTAACCCTAAGTCTAACCCTAACCCTAACACCCACTAACTTTAATATAATTAAAATAAATCTAAATAAAAATTAAAATCATTAACTAAATAATTCCTATTTAAAACTAAATACTTACCTGTAAAATAAACCCTAAGCTAGCTACAATATAACTAATAGTTACATTGTAGCTAGCTTAGGTTTTATTTTTATTTCACAGGCAAGTTTGTATTTATTTTAACTAGGTAGAATAGTTACTAAATAGTTACTAACTATTTACTAACTACCTAGTTAAAATAAATACAAATTTACCTGTAAAATAAAACCTAACCTGAGTTACACTAACACCTAACCTTACACTACAATGAAATAAATTACATTAATTAAATACAATTAACTAAATTACAAAAAAAACAAACACTAAATTACACAAAATAAAAAATAAATTATCAAATATTTAAACTAATTACACCTAATCTAATAGCCCTATCAAAATAAAAAAGCCCCCCCAAAATAAAAAACCCTAGCCTAAACTAAACTGCCAATAGCCCTTAAAAGGGCCTTTTGCGGGGCATTGCCCCAAAGAAATTGGCCCTTTTACCTGTAAAAAGAAATACAAACAACCCCCAACAGTAAAACCCACCACCCACACATCCAAACCCCCCAAATAAAATCCTATCTAAAAAACCTAAACTCCCCATTGCCCTGAAAAGGGCATTTGGATGGGCATTGCCCTTAAAAGAATATTTAGCTCTTTTTCAGCCCAAACCCTAAGCTAAAATTAAAACCCACCCAATAAACCCTTAAAAAAACCTAACACTAACCCCCGAAGATCCACTTACAGTTTTTGAAGACCCGACATTCATCCTCAACGAAACGGCAGAAGTCCTCATCGAAGCCGGCAGAAGTCTTCATCCAAGCGGGCAGAAGTCTTCATCCAGACGGCATCTTCTATCTTCATCCATCCAGCACGGAGCAGCTCCATCTTCAAGACATCCGGCGCGGATCATCCTCTTCAAACGATGGCTCTAACAGAATGAAGGTTCCAAGATGGCTTCCCTTGAATTCTGATTGGCTGATAGAATTCTATCAGCCAATCGGAATTAAAGGGTAAAAAATACTATTGGCTGATCCAATCAGCCAATAGGATTGAGCTTGCATTCTATTGTCTGATTGGAACAGCCAATAGAATGCGAGCTCAATCCTATTGGCTGATTGCATCAGCCAATAGGATTTTTTACCCTTTAATTCCGATTGTCTGATAGAATTCTATCAGCCAATCGGAATTCAAGGGATGCCATCTTGGATCAAATCCCTTAAAGGAACCTTCATTCTGGAAGAGCTGTCGATTGAAGAGGATGCTCCGCGCCAGATATCTTGAAGATGGAGCCGCTCCGCTCCAGATGGATGAAGATAGAAGATGCCGTCTGGATGAAGACTTCTGCCTGGTTGGATGAAGACTTCTGCCGGCTTCGATGATGACTTCTGCTGCTTCGTTGAGGATGGATGTCGGGTCTTCAAAAACTGTAAGTGGATCTTCGGGGGTTAGTGTTAGGTTTTTTTAAGGGTTTATTGGGTGGGTTTTATTTTTAGCTTAGGGTTTGGGCAGAAAAAGAGCTAAATACCCTTTTAAGGGCAATGCCCATACAAATGCCCTTTTCAGGGCAATGGGGAGGTTAGTTATTTTTAGATAGGATTTAATTTGGGGGGTTGGTTGTGTAGGTCGTGGGTTTTACTGTTGGGGGGTTGTTTGTATTATTTTTTTACAGGTAAATAGCTGATTTCTTTGGGAAAATGCCCTGCAAAAGGCTCTTTTAAGGGACATTGGTAGTTTATTGTAGGCTAGGGGTTTTTTAATTTTGGGGGGGCTTTTTATTTTGATAGGGCTATTAGATTAGGTGTAATTAGTTTAAATATTTGATCATTTCTTTTTTATTTTGTGTAACTTAGTGTTTTTTTTTGTTGTAATTTAGTTAATTGTATTTAATTAATGTAATTTAGTTAATTGTAGTGTAATTTAGGTGTTAGTGTAACTCAGGTTAGGTTTTATTTTACAGGTAAATTTGTATTTATTTTAACTAGGTAGCTAGTAAATAGTTAATAACTATTTACTAACTAGTCTACCTAGTTAAAATAAATACAAATTTGCCTGTAAAATAAAAATAAAACCTAAGATAGAGACAATCTATCTATTACTTATATTGTAGATAGCTTAAGGGTTTTTTTTATAGGTAAGTATTTAGTTTTAAATAGGAATTATTTAGGTATTAATTGTACTTTTTTTTATTTAGATTTATTTTAATTATATTAAAGTTAGGGGTGTTAGGGTTAGATTTAGGGTTAGGTTTAGGGGTTAATAACTTTAGTATTGTGGCGGTGATGTTAGGGACAGCAGATTAGGGGTTAATAACAGTAATGTAGGTTGCTGCAATGTTAGGGACAGCAGATTAGGGGTTAATAATATTTAACTAGTATTTACGATGCGGGAGTGCGGCGGTTTAGGGGTTAATATGTTTATTATAGTGGTGGCGATGTCCGGAGCTGCAGATTAGGGGTTAATACATTTATTTTAGTGTTTGTGATGCGGGAGGGCCTCGGTTTAGGGGTTAATAGGTAATTTATGGGTGTTAGTTTACTTTTTTGTACTTTAGTTATGAGTTTTATGTTACGGTGAGACTCGTAATACCAGCGGTAGTGAAAAAGAGCCATAACGCTGCTTTTTCGCTCATACCGCAAAACTTATAATCTAGCCAAAAGTTCTGTGGTGTTTGAATAGAGCCTTAATATTAATGAAGAATGCTTTATTCAATTCAATTCAATTCAATTAAAACTATGACTCTTAAGAACAGAAATTATCAGGTCTACTTCTCGGAGATCCTATGGTTCCACAATCTAGTAGAAAACTTGTTTGAAGGAGAAAACATTCCTGTTGAATGGAATACCTATTAACAAGTGCAGCAGAAATAATTTTGTTTTGGTTAAAATTTTCATTCTGAATATTCAGGAAAATTTGTTTCCCTGAATATTCAGTGGCTGCACTATTCAGTGAATTTCCGTTAAACATTTACATTCATGTTTATAAAGATGAATATAAATGTTTAAAAAGCTACAGGTGAAAATTTCACCTGTAGCTACAAAACTTACGTTAAAGGGACATGAAACCCAAAATTTTTCTTTCATGATTCAGATAGAGAACATGAGAGAGAAGACAATTCCCTCAAAAAGCCTTGATTTTGAACCTATTAAGTTATCTTGTAAAACCTTCTTAAAAAGGTGTAAAATGCCACCTAGCAGAAAAGAATCTGGAATGTGGCCTTAACTTAATGCTGATTTGGAAGAGGAAGAAGGCCCTTAGAATGTTTGGCCTTGTTCCAACTAGAATAAACTACCATGAAGATATAGGAGATTCAGGTCATTGTTTGTTCTATTTTTCCTTTAGACTTCTTGTCCTGAGGGAAAAAACTTTATTTTTCTCAAGACACAGTGGGAATGATAACGTCAAGACCAGGTTCAAGTAAATTCTTCCTTGAAAATGGGACACAACTGCTACAGAAGCAACCCTTGTTGTAAAAGGCCTTTCAATGAAAGGTTACTAATTTCATGTCAATATGGTTCCTGAAAAATGTATTATCCTCTAAGGAAATAGTAGTGAGTTTGGCTAAAGTGAATAGCATCATCCACCATGTAAATGTTTCCCAAAGCTCTACTACATTAGAAGCCGATAAACATCCTATTACATTTAGGGAATGGATTAAAAGAAAATCTTTGGTTTATAAAAAGAGCATCTAAAAAAGGGAACACTTGTGACTTAGCAAAAGGTTTAAAAATCAAATCTAGTTGTTTGGAAGGTTTTTCCTTAGATTATTTGGGGTCTTTGACAACTAAAGTCCATAAAAAAATTTAAACAAAGAACTAAGATGTTTAAGCTCAAACATGAAATATGTAGACTTGTGTCCTGATCAGTAAAAAACTCCAGATAATCATAAAACTAGGAAACAAGCTGTGGTGTCTGAGTCTGAAAACTATAAGGGCATCCTAAGGTGTTCTGATCTCTGATGCAGAAGAACCTGATAATGCAAATTTAGGATGGCTTTCAGACATAGAACATTTGTGAATACCTGGAGAAGGCATAGGGGGATATTTATCAAAGCCTCAACCGCAAATACGCCGGAATTCCGCAGCGTAATTGTTGCGAGATTGATCTGACCTAATTATCAAAGTCTACAGACTGGCAAATGTTGAAATTTGTGACGTAACATACAATCCGCAGGCCTTAATCCGACATAGATCGATGCTTACATCATTAGAGATGTTCCGAATACACATTCGGCTCTATCTGACACTTTTTCCCAGTTATCAAACTTTTACCAGGTATGCCCGTGGCTATTCTGGTCCAGCATACCTGGTTTTCAATCCGCCGCCCTGAAGGCCGCGGATGCCTTAGAAATCAATGGGAGTCTGAAAGCAACGAAAGCTTATGTTCGATGCTGCCAGATATCCCATTGATTTATAGGGTAGAAAACAAGTTACGTTTACACCTAACACGATAACATAAACCCTGAGTCTAAACACCCCTAAACTGCCACCCCCAACATCGCCACAACCTAAATAAAATGTATTAATGCCTATTCCGCAGCTCCCCGACACCGCAGCCACTAAATTACGAAAAATAATTATTTTAAATATTGAAGTCCCGCTTGAAGGATCCATCCAGCCAGCAAGAAGTCTTCATCCAGGCGGCCTCTTCGATCTTCATCCAGCCGGCGCGGAGCCGGTCCATCCTGAAGTTATCCGGCGTGGAACATCCTCTTCATATGGTTGACGCCATAAACTGAAACTTCAATGCAAGTGACGTCATCCAAGATGGCGTCCCTTGCATTCCTATTGGTTGAAAGATTGAGTTCTCATCCTATTGGCTGATTGGAACAGCCAATAGAATGAAAGCTGCTCAAATCCTATTGGCTGATTGGAAAAGCCAATAGGATTTTAGCAGCTCTAATCCCATTGGCTGATTGAAATCTTTGGGGCAATGCCCCACAAAAGGCCCTTTTAAGGGCCATTGGTAGTTTATTGTAGGCTAGGGTTTTTTCTTTTGGGGGTATTTTGATAGGGCTATTAGATTAGGTGTAATTCTTTTTTATATTTGATAATGTGTTTTTTTATTTTCGTAATTTAGTGTTTGTTATTTTTTGTAACTTAGTGGGTTTTCTTCTGTAATTTAGTAATTTGTAATAAGATTTAATAGTATATTTAAATAATTTGAGTAGGGTTAGGGTTTTTTAATTTAGTTAATTGAATTGGTAGTTTAATTTAATTGTAGTATAATAGTTAGGGCAGGTTAATTAATATTTTAAAATAGTTTATTTTAATTCTACAGGTAAGTTTACATTTATTTGAAGATAGGGATGTTGTAATTTTAATATAAAGTTAGCGGGTTGTTAGGTTTAGGGGTTAATAGCTTAATTTATTTTTTGGCGTTGTGGGGGGCTGACAGTTTAGGGGTTAATAGGTTTAGTTAGTGGTAGTGATGTGGGAGGCCAGAGGTTTAGGGGTTAAAAAGTTTATTTAGGTCGCAGCGGGGTCGGGGAGTGGCGGGACAGGGGTTAAAATGTTTATTTAGGTTGCGGCAGGGTCGGGGAGCGGCAGGATTGGGGTTAATATCTTTATGTTGCGGCAGGGTCGGGGAGCGGCGGGATAGGGGGTCAAACATTTTAGTATAGTGGCGGCGTTTAGTGACAGGGAATAAATAAAGTTTTGAAAAAGAATGCTAGATCGATGACTGCTAGTTAACAACAGTCCGATACTCATCGCCCCGTACTTGGTGCGCGTCTTTTTGCCGGCTTTTTTCATAACTAAGGAGAGCGTATTGAGATACACGGTCGCGATGTTAGGTGATGTTAGGCGAGTGTATTCGTTCCGGCGAATTCAACAAAGTTGAGGCTTTGATAAATATCCCCCATAGCCACCACAACTACAGAGCGCACAACAACTACAGAGCCGAATCTGAAGCACTCCCTTGTATTAAGGAAACAGAGGGTGGACAGATTCCTTTAGAATCAAGAGCAGCACTAGACTGTTAGAACGCCTATTGCCATACTTTCAGGAATTAAAAAAAATAACTGTTAACAATCCTGCAAAATAGAAAATAACATTTTGCATACTTGTAGGAGGCATAGGGGCATATGTATCGAGCTCCAAATGGAGCTTGATGCCCCGTGTTTCTGGCGAGCCTGCAGGCTCGCCAGAAACAGCAGTTATGAAGCAGCGGTCACAAAGACCACTGCTCCATAACCTGTCTGCCTGCTCTGAGCAAGCGGACAGACATCGCCGGAAATCAACCCGATCGAGTACGATCGGGTTGATTGACACCCCCCTGCTGGCGGCTGATTGGCCGCGAGTCTGCAGGGGGCGGCATTGCACCAGAAGCTCTTGTGAGCTGCTGGTGCAATGCTGAATACGGCGAGTGTATTGCTCGCCGTATTCAGCAAGGTCTGGCGGACCTGATCCGTAGTGTCGGATTAGGTCCGCCAGACCTTGATAACTAGAGGCCAAAGCCACCAAAACTACAGAGCACATAAACTTACAAATCCTGGAGCAAAATTTGAAGCACTCCCTTGTATTGGGGAAACAGAGGGATGACAGATTCCTTTAGAGGCAAGCGCAGCATTACATTTTTAGAATCCCTAATGAAATCCATTCAGGAATTGAAAAGCTGAACTGGCAACAAACCTGCATAATAAACATATAAAATTGTTATCAGTGGATCTAACCTCTAAATGATAATGGACCAGATTACAAGTGGAGCATGATTAATCACTCCCGGGTTAACTAGAAGTAAGCCCTTTGCACGCGTTGGGTTGCACCTGTATTAAAAGTTGAAAGTGCTACCACAACGCACATAAAAAGCCGAACATTGAATATCATGTGCACATTAACATTTTCCCCCATAGAAGTCAATGGAGCAAAAAAAGTGGAAAAAAAAACCTTAACACCCTACTCACGTGCAAGCCTTATTGCATATTGTCAAGTGCGCTAACCTAACATGAATATATGAATATTTCACATTGCAATATTTTTGACATAGAAGAATATGTTATATTTATATATAAATACATATTTCTACATGAATCTGATAGTTTCTGGTACAATATACATCTATACCTTTATATCTATTTGATTATATATAGGTATAGATATATACATATATATAGGAATATCTGTTTATAAATACTTAGAACATATTCTGCTATGTAATCCAGTGGAGACAAAAAGGAGGTGCCTCATAGAACAGTAACGTCTAGAAAAAGACACAAAATAGGACGAACGATTGCCAACTCACATAGATGAAGGCACCCACAGTGCTGTAAAAAGCAAGCTGGAAACTCTTAGTTGCCCGACAGACTTACTCCCGATATCCTGCAGCTGGTCACGTGATGGTGTGTTCACCAATCAGGATTGCTTCCTCCAATAAATGTCAGGAGATGTATCCTTGGTAGCAGCACCAATCAGCTAACCTGGATCGGGGGTTTGTAAGACGAGGCTTTGCCTCGTACAGGCAATATTTACAGAGCAGGGGTGAATTAAAACAGGTTTATTAAAACAAGTTTAAAACACAGCAATGCGTTTCTCAGCCAACAGTGCCGTTTCATCAGGCTGTTAACATAAAATGATACCCCTAGCTCTAGATATTCCGTCTGTTCACTGATTGATTCGGCAACACACCCTTAGCGGATGTCCTGCCTCTGAAATTGTGAATTGCAATAGCAACAAGTGTCATTGTTATAATCTCTGCAAAGAAAGGCTGCTAGAAAATAAGAAATAAAAACATATATACTATTAAAAACATACATTGTTCACATCAGATTTATCGTATCCTTTGGGATCGCTTATACTATAACCAATCATGGCCTAAAAATGCCCTAAAGATTTAACAATACCTAAGTATAACATCAGAATAATGTCAGTGCTTTGATGCATACAATAAAGTAACATAAAGAAGATAATATGAACATATAAAGGTGCTACGGCAGCGATTATGTGTGTTCTTTGTACCTAGTGAGACTTCTTTGGTGAATACACAAATATATAGATATACTGATATACTGAAACGTCTCTTCCGGATAAATCAAGGGCCTGCACTCTGCTTATACATACCCCTTCTGCCAACACCACCAAGAACATGTCGTTCACCCAATCCAAGGGTTAGTGTTGCATCACCAAAGCGAAGCCTTAAAAAATAATAGATGCTTTATTCCAAGGTTAAAAGCATACAGGATATAGAAGACATGTGGGTTTCCTCCATAAAGTAACATCTATATTGTAACAAAGAAAGACCCGAATAAGCGAATCATGCTATTATGATCCTTCTGAAATAACATGAGTGCTTTCAGACATACCACATTAAACATGAGTATAAAATAACCTATAATAAAAGAATACCTAATATATGGAGAAAAAATCCAGTAAAGTGTACTGTGAATATTATCACATCAAAATCAAAAATATAAAAAAGATATCTATGAAAGTAGACAATTGTTACAAATAAATGGCCAATATCTAATATCTAATAATCGGTACAAATTTATATGTGTTGATTATGTATATAAAACTAATAATAATATGTGTAAGATGAAAAATTAAGGCCTAGATTTGGAGTTCGGCGGTAGCCGTCAAAACCAGCGTTAGAGGCTCCTAACGCTGGTTTTGGCCGCCCGCTGGTATTTGGAGTCAGTGATTAAAGGGTCTAACGCTCACTTTTCAGCCGCGACTTTTCCATACCGCAGATCCCCCTAAGCCATTTGCGTAGGCTATCTTTTCAATGGGATCTTTCTAACGCCGGTATTTAGAGTCGTTTCTGAAGTGAGCGTTAGAGCTCTAACGACAAAATTCCAGCCGCCTGAAAATAGCAGGAGTTAAGAGCTTTCTGGCTAACGCCGGTTTATAAAGCTCTTAACTACTGTACCCTAAAGTACACTAACACCCATAAACTACCTATGTACCCCTAAACCGAGCTCCCCCCACATCGCCGCCACTCGATTAAAATTTTTAACCCCTAATCTGCCGACCGCCACCTACGTTATACTTATGTACCCCTAATCTGCTACCCCTAACACCGCCGACCCCTATATTATATTTATTAACCCCTAACCTGCCCCCCACAACATCGCCGCCAGCTACTTAAAATAATTAACCCCTAATCTTCCGACCGCAAAGCGCCGCCACCTACGTTATCCCTATGTACCCCTAATCTGCTACCCCTAACACCGCCGACCCCTATATTATATTTATTAACCCCTAATCTGCCCCCCACAACGTCGCCGACACCTGCCTACACTTATTAACTCCTAATCTGCCGAGCGGACCTGAGCGCTACTATAATAAAGTTATTAACCCCTAATCCGCCTCACTAACCCTATCATAAATAGTATTAACCCCTAATCTGCCCTCCCTAACATCGCCGACACCTACCTTCAATTATTAACCCCTAATCTTCCGATCGGAGCTCACCGCTATTCTAATAAATGGATTAACCCCTAAAGCTAAGTCTAACCCTAACACTAACACCCCCCTAAGTTAAATATAATTTTTATCTAACGAAATAAATTAACTCTTATTAAATAAATGATTCCTATTTAAAGCTAAATACTTACCTGTAAAATAAATCCTAATATAGCTACAATATAAATTATAATTATATTATAGCTATTTTAGGATTAATATTTATTTTACAGGCAACTTTGTAATTATTTTAACCAGGTACAATAGCTATTAAATAGTTAAGAACTATTTAATAGTTACCTAGTTAAAATAATAACAAATTTACCTGTAAAATAAATCCTAACCTAAGATATAATAAAACCTAACACTACCCTATCAATAAAATAATTAAATAAACTACCTACAATTACCTACAATTAACCTAACACTACACTATCAATAAATTAATTAAACACAATTCCTACAAATAAATACAATTAAATAAACTAGCTAAAGTACAAAAAATAAAAAAGAACTAAGTTACAGAAAATAAAAAAATATTTACAAACATAAGAAAAATATTACAACAATTTTAAACTAATTACACCTACTCTAAGCCCCCTAATAAAATAACAAAGCCCCCCAAAATAAAAAATTCCCTACCCTATTCTAAATTAAAAAAGTTACAAGCTCTTTTACCTTACCAGCCCTGAACAGGGCCCTTTGCGGGGCATGCCCCAAGAAGTTCAGCTCTTTTGCCTGTAAAAAAAAACATACAATACCCCCCCCCCAACATTACAACCCACCACCCACATACCCCTAATCTAACCCAAACCCCCCTTAAATAAACCTAACACTAATCCCCTGAAGATCTTCCTACCTTGTCTTCACCATCCAGGTATCACCGATCCGTCCTGGCTCCAAGATCTTCATCCAACCCAAGCGGGGGTTGGCGATCCATAATCCGGTGCTGAAGAGGTCCAGAAGAGGCTCCAAAGTCTTCCTCCTATCCGGCAAGAAGAGGACATCCGGACCGGCAAACATCTTCTCCAAGCGGCATCTTCGATCTTCTTCCATCCGGAGCGAAGTGGCAGGATCCTGAAGACCTCCAGCGCGGAACATCCATCCGGACCGACGACTGAACGACGAATGACTGTTCCTTTAAGGGACGTCATCCAAGATGGCGTCCCTCGAATTCCGATTGGCTGATAGGATTCTATCAGCCAATCGGAATTAAGGTAGGAATTTTCTGATTGGCTGATGGAATCAGCCAATCAGAATCTAGTTCAATCCGATTGGCCGATCCAATCAGCCAATCAGATTGAGCTCGCATTCTATTGGCTGATCGGAACAGCCAATAGAATGCGAACAGGTAAGTATTTAGCTTTAAATAGGAATCATTTATTTAATAAGAGTTAATTTATTTCGTTAGATAAAAATTATATTTAATTTAGGGGGGTGTTAGTGTTAGGGTTAGACTTAGCTTTAGGGGTTAATCCATTTATTAGAATAGCGGTGAGCTCCGATCGGAAGATTAGGGGTTAATAATTGAAGGTAGGTGTCGGCGATGTTAGGGAGGGCAGATTAGGGGTTAATACTATTTATGATAGGGTTAGTGAGGCGGATTAGGGGTTAATAACTTTATTATAGTAGCGCTCAGGTCCGCTCGGCAGATTAGGGGTTAATAAGTGTAGGCAGGTGTCGGCGACGTTGAGGGGGGCAGATTAGGGGTTAATAAATATAATATAGGGGTCGGCGATGTTAGGGCAGCAGATTAGGGGTACATAGGGATAACGTAGGTTGCGGCGGTTTACGGAGCGGCAGATTAGGGGTTAAAAAAAATATGCAGGTGTCAGCGATAGCGGGGGCGGCAGATTAGGGGTTAATAAGTGTAAGGTTAGGGGTGTTTAGACTCGGGGTACATGTTAGAGTGTTAGGTGCAGACGTAGGAAGTGTTTCCCCATAGGAAACAATGGGGCTGCGTTAGGAGCTGAACGCTGCTTTTTTGCAGGTGTTAGGTTTTTTTTCAGCTCAAACAGCCCCATTGTTTCCTATGGGGGAATCGTGCACGAGCACGTTTTTGAGGCCGGCCGCGTCCGTAAGCAACTCTGGTATCGAGAGTTGCATTTGCGGTAAAAATGCTCTACGCTCCTTTTTTGGAGCCTAACGCAGCATTTGTTTGAACTCTCGATACCAGAGTTAAATTTATGGTGCGGCCAGAAAAAAGCCCGCGGAGCGTTAACAGCCCTTTTACCGCCGAACTCCAAATCTAGGCCATAATGTGTATAATCATAATAATACTAAATATACCATTATATGTGAAAGGCATTTTCAATCTTTCGTCCCATACTCTTTCTGAAGATGGGATTAGGGTATTTGGAAAAGGACTCTCCTTTAGTCCCACCAACAAACATAACATCTTTGGAATATTTGTTGATCTTAATAGATTTACTCAGAAACTATCTATGCAAAAATATTTTGCAGAGAAAAAACTTAAGCATGATTCCAGATTACCTATATTAACAGAGGCAATGGATACAAGGCTTAATAACCAACTGATTCCTGTATATGAACCAGATACCCTTGCTGATCAATTGTGTGATGGTTATATTCATACCCATATCAAAAATATATCTAATTTTGTCCCTAAACTTAATTATTATGCAGATATAGAGATTTTTTAAAAGCTAGTGAGTGAAGATTTTCACCTGATCCCCATAAATACTGTGGGGAGATGTAATCTTTATGCAAATGAGAAAAGAGCATTAGAGTCCCTGAAGAGTGATCAATCTTTGATGATCAGAGAAGCGGACAAAGGTGGGGGGATAGTCCTGCAGGATCTAGATGACTATCTCATGGAAGCTAGGAGGGATTGAGTCTGTTGGGCGACTAAGAGGTCCCGGGTTGCTGTTTACGGCACTGTGGGTGCCTTAATCTATGTGAGTTGGCAATCGTTCATCCTGTTTTGTATCTTTTTCTAGACATTACTGTTCTATGAGACGCCTCCTTTCTGTCTCCACAGGATTAATATTCAAACACTTTTCTTGGAAGAGCAGCCTTTTTTCCAGATCTTCATTTTCTCTCTGGACTGTCTTTATGTCTGGTTCATTCTAACTTGAGCGCACCTCTTAAGAGTTTCACAGCCCTATACGTTTGACTTTTATAGATGCATATAAATACATAAATATATACAGTATGTACACAGATATAAAGATAAATATATATACATACATGTACACACACACACATATATATATATATATATATATATACTGTATATATATATATATATATATATATATAGTTATATATAAATATGCACACGCACACACACATATATATATATATATATATATATATATATATATATATATATATATATATATAGTTATATATAAATATGCACACGCACACACATATATATATATATATATACATTACATGTGGAGCGCAAAATTGTGCTTACGCGAGTGCTGTATTTGCGCTTCACTAGTAATACCAGCTCTTGAGAGCGTGCTTTTATAGGCTCCAATGGGAGCCTCGTTCTCATGCCAGTAGTCGGGCAGTGATGGGCAGGAAACTGCAAATATATATAAAATATATATATATATATATATATATGTGTGTGTTAATATATGTATATACACATATTAACACATAAATATACAGTATATGTATAGAAGCATATACATATATATTTTGAGTATTACCACAGTCCTCATTGACCGCAATGTAAAGGCACTTTCAGTGCCGTGTTTTTCTAACACTTCACATCCACTCACTTTAACACCTTCTAACTGCTCCGTGCAGTTATTATTAAAAAAAATAAAAATGCTACTTTTTTATTTTACAATGCAACACTAAACTTTATTTTGGGGAAAATTGGGGGACATTTTTAGAGCTCACGGTAGCATTAACCGGCACTTATAATGGCTGGTTATTTAAGGTGCGCCTTTAAACGGGCAAACTTACCGTTTACGGGCGCATGTTAAATTAGCGCCTCACTTGTAATCTAGTCCTATAAGTATTCTGCTAAGTCACAACGGTGCATTGTTGTTCTAAAGCTGATTATGTGTTAACCCATTTAAAGGGGTTAAACACAAAGTTTATATGCAAGCAATAGTGCCTTAATGAAATGCACGTAAGATATGTGCATTCATTTTCAGAAGAATCAACGAAAATAACAACAATTGACATGACCATACCAGGGGAGAAGGTCATGAGAATTGCAACCAGAGCATACATTTGTAAGCAACTTTTTCATTTTCTTTCTATGATAAATTTGGCTTCATTATCTTGATATCCTTTGTTAAATGTGCAGCACTACTTGGAGGGAGCTAGCTGAACACATTGTTAAGCCAATGAGAAGAGGCATATATGTACAGCCATCAATCATCTGCTAACTCCCTTCCTGCTTCTGAGCCTAAGCCTACCTGTAGGCATGCTTTTCAACAAAGGATATCAAGAAAAATAAGCAAATTAGATAATAGGAGTAAATTGGAAAATGTGTTAAAAGTGCATCCTCGACTTCCGGTGGGCGGGCAAGGAGCAAGCAGCTTATTCAAGAGCTCCGGCAACCCATTGTGACTTTTTGAAGTTTTTAATGGGCTTTAATTAGAAAAATCAAGACCCGAGCATATTGGTCAGTGACAGGAACGTGTCGGGACCAGTGTTTGGCTGGAGAAGTACATCTCTCCCCATGGAAGGAATATAAGTAAACGGACAAGTGTGGAGATTTATTCGCTTGGCTGGCAGCCATATTGGCGCGAAGAAGGAGCTCTTAGCAGACTGTACCGGACAACAAGCACGGTGAGGAAAAGCAGCAATCAGATAAGTGCCGGCTGCATTGTTTCTCAGCCTCAGCCTGTCCCCAATTTATCTCACACCGGTGCAGAGGTGAGAATTGTGCCCTGGAGCGCAACACATGGGAGCTCGGACTGCTTACAACATATACCCTGACCTCATCACAGCTGTTGGTGAGTCTGGACAGCCGGGGACCAGGAGGGCACTGATTCGTGTGGAAGACGCCTCATAGAGGATGCAGCGCTGCTAGGTTTCTTCAACAGTCCTGACCGCAGCACAAAGAATAACGCAGAGTACCCTGCAGCGCCATTTTGACTGCCAGCAATTTCATAAGCACACACAGGCAGAGTTGAAGCAGCAGTGGCGGATTCGGCACACAGGTAGCACACAGGATCCGGCAGAGCTGGTAAGGTGCTGAACATTTGATTGGCCCTCCACATCTCACACACTTAGTACTTGCTGATCCGTCTAAAGGTACTTGGGCCTGTTGCTACTCAGAGTACTGCCTGCACGCATACATTATTTAGGCCCTTCATAGAACCAGAGGAGTAAGGCACAAGACGGTTTGACTTTGCAACAGACTGCCTATTTGAACTCATCGGTGTAAAGATTAAAGATTGCAGAGGCCCTGGGGTAAGGGACATTACTCAAAAGCAGGGAAGCCAAACAGTGGAGGACTTTTGCAGTCACACATATTATTTGAATTTACCTGCTTGACCCACTTGCTCATATACATTATACTCTGTTTGATTGCTAGACATTAACACAACCACAAACAGAGTGCTGCAAACATCCCTGATAGGATTGTCTCCTAACATCCTGCAGAAAACATTCTTATAAGTTATATGTGTGTGTAAATGCTGCTTGTGAATGTGCTTGCAGGCTGGATAACATATTGATGTTTGGGATTTTATAAACTCAGAGGGCATACTGTATCTATGCTGGGATTACTGGTGCAAACTTGATTGTTTTTTTTTGTGACATCAGATTATAAATATTGTACTACTACTGGAGATTAGAGGCCGCTGTAGTGCCTGGCATAAGAGTTCAGGGAAATCTGTGACACACTAATAAGATTCACGGATATTGCACTAATTTCAATCTCCTCATTAAACCCCTGGGACCTCTCCATTAGTGGGGGAATGTAAAGTAAACTTTATAATACAGTCCCTTCTCATACCTTACTCCCCTTCTCAGACACATGTGCAACAAGTACGCTCCTTCTTTATATGGATACATTTCTAGAGCCCTCAAGAATGTCTGGTAGAGGCAAGACAGTGGAAAAAAAGCAAAAAAATACTGTAGAAAACACTTCCACCCTTACACCTAAAAAGATTGACACTCCACCTGAGCTCGCTGAATCCCACGCCATAGTACAACAACTCACTTCACTTTTTATGCCTAAAATGGATAACATTCAAAGAGGTGTAGATTCCTTAGCAGGTGAGGTTAAACAGATAACAGCTCGCTTTAATGAGGTGGAGGAAAGAGTCTCAGAGTTAGAGGACTTTAACGTTTCACACACAAGGAAGGTAGAAGACCTGACACACCAGAATCAAATCTTGTACCAACGCCTAGAAGACCTAGAAAATAGGTCCAGGCGGAACAATGTCCGCCTTTTGGGTCTACCTGAAGCTATTAAACCATCCGACATAATACACTTTATTGAACATGACCTAGCATCTTTATTGGGTATTGCGACAGGCACTATGAGGGGCAGCATTGAAAGAGCGCACAGAGTGGGCCCAGAAAGACAAAATCCTAGAGAGGGCCAACCCCCCAGACAAGTAATGATAACATTTTTGCATTTCCAAGTGAAGGTGCAGGTGCTGCGGGCGTATCGTAGACTTCCCTCCTTGATGTCTGAGAATTAAAAACTCCTGCTTTTTTAGGACTACTCTGCCGAGTTGATGAAAAAAAGGAGGGAGTTCTCTGCGATATGCTCATCTCTAAATAGGGAAGGACGAAAGGTGTATCTGTTGTACCCAGCGAGGTTAAAATTGTTAATGGACAATGGCCCTAGGTTCTATGATTCGCCCGCAGAGGCCCAAGCCTTTCTGGGGGAGAATCAGAGACGATCCGGTAACTCTCGCAGAGAGGCAATGCAAGTTGACCCTGACTGAGAGGTGACACAAAAGTTGAGAGCTACAGAGTTAAAGAACATGATTAATGTACTGATGGGCTATATCAACATTGTTATCTGTTTCATAAATGTTATTTGGTATATTGCCCTGAGTGACACTCAGACACATACTGTGGTAATACGACGCAAAAGGACTTTGTCCTCTGGTGCTGCTCTAGTGTTACAATCACGGCAATATCCTGCAATCAGAGACTTGCAGAGGGAAGGGAATTTGATTGTGTATGCACTTATAATATTCAGGTGTTGGCTCCTATTTTAGCTGCTGTTTTTATTGCATATCAATACGGAATCTAGATTAGATATGTGGGAACTCCTAAGTTTTTGTTGTAGCACAATGTTGAAATGTTTACTGGTAATATATGCAATGATCCTAATACTACTGTTAATCATAATTTTGATGCTAAATCTCCTGCTGAAATTTCAGGTGGATTGTTCTTGTTGCACGAGACAGGCCCCGGGCCGCCGCATAATCCATGGTACAAGACGCAGCCTTTTAGACACATATGCTCAGCTGCAGGTGCCCCTAGGGACTTTCCCTGAATGGAGGATGGGACGGCCTGGATGTTTCGCTGACACACACACTAACCTATATGTGCCAATGCTGATACTCTTTTACTGCTTATTTCAGGTGTTACGGCTTTTTAACAATCATATTTGTCATGGGGAATGGTGGAGTTCAGTCCCAAGAGACTGTGTTTTTTTTTATCCTTCTGGATATATTGCTCTTTTTAAAGTATTTATTTATCAAGAGCTCATCCCTCTAGACCTGTGGAAATTTGAAAGGTCTCATGCCCTTGCCAAAGACCATTGGACAAATGATGCGTTGCATCAGCATCTTGCCCCTTTTTTCACTTTTACAAAATATGAATAGAGATTATACACCATTGGTTGGAAGCATGCAGGTGACCCTTTTTGCTGACGGTTCTGATGTTGCTCCGAGATATGGAATTTTTTTTTTTTTTTCCTTCTCTCTCTTTCTTTTTCCTCTCCTCACGTGCCTCCTCTTTACTTTGCAGATACAGATCCAAGAGCCAATGGTTCTGGAAGGAAACATAAATGTTAGCTAAATTTATAACTTGGAATGTAGGAGGAATCCACTCACCAATTAAGAGAAAGGCTATACTCACACATTTACGTAAGCTACACACTGATGTCACCCTTTTACAGGAGATGCACCTGACTGATTCTGAACACGAGAAGCTGAAAACAGACTGGGTAGGCAATATTGCATATGTCTCACACACCAGCTCTAGTAGAGGCCTGATTATTCTTTTTGGGAAAAAAGCAGACATAGACATTCTCAATACTCATAAAGACCCAGAGGGTTGCTACCTCATAGTCCAGATTAAAATAGGTTCACAACTTTACACTCTGTGTAATTTGTATGCCCCCAACCAAAAAAGCACAATCTTTTGGACCCAACTCACCAGGGTTCTTACACTATACCTAGACACAAAGATCATATTGGGGGGAGACTTCAACCTGGCACCTGACCAACCGTGTGATAGGTTACGGGCTCCAGGGCTCCCTTCAGAGGTTAAACAGCCTAGATATAAAGGACGATTTGAGAAAAAGATTTTTTCTAACCTAGAAAAGGAACTCGGGATATGTGACATATGGCGGCTGCGCCATCCTGAGGGTAGGGACAACTCCTGCATATCCAAAGCCAAGGCTTCATTGTCCAGGATAGACCTATTTATGATCTCGGACTCAGTCATCTGGTTGGTCCAGCAGGTCAGAATTCATGATATCTTGTTATCTGATCATGCGCCAGTGGAACTTATGCTCCGTCCTCATAAATACCCTGCCAACAGAAACACTTTGAGATTTCCAAACTATTTAACTAATTCAGCACCCTTCAAACAGTTCATGATTCAATCATGGAATGACTTTTACACTGACAATCTGATCCATGTAGATAATCCTCAGTTGCTGTGGGAAACGGCAAAGGTGGTTCTGGCAGGCAACATCATTTCATACCTAGCCGATCTTTGGCGTAAAACTCAGTTTCGTTACGTGGCGCTGGAAAAATGTCTGGTGGTGGCCTATAGAGACTACTGCGTCTCTAAAACTAGGGAGCTATACGATGCATATATTGTAGCTAAAGGAAATCTAGATGCTTTCATGTCCCAACAGGCAGCGGCAGGGTTAATCAAAACAGCTTCCAAATTTTACCGATTCGGGAACCAGTCAGGGAAACTTTTAGCCTCCATAATCAAATCTCGGACAGCAAAGAGAAATGTTGCCTCTTTGAAATATGGAGGGAAGATACATACTACACCAATGGATATTGCCAAAGGGTTTGCAGAGTATTATGCTACACTATACACTAAGCAACCAATGTGCTCACCAGACGTGAAGGACTCCTTTTGGTCTTCTGTGAACCTGCCACGGCTTAGCCGAGATCAGGTGGATCAGCTGAACTCTCCCATCTCAGCGGAGGAAATGGACAGGGCGATATTAAACATGGCCCTGGGCAAGACACCGGGCCCTGACGGCCTGCCTGTGGAGTTCTACCATTTACTGCAGCCCAATATATCCACAACACTACTAAGGATGGATAATGGATATTTTAGAGATGGACTCTTGCCATCCCCGGCTTTTTAGGTGGCCCATATTACACTCATCCCTAAAGCAGACAAAGACCACTCTCTACCGGAATCTTACCGACCCATCTCATTGCTGAATGCTGACTACAAGATATTCATGGCAGTGTTAGCGAGTCGTTTGAAGATCCTCTTACCATCTCTTCTGCACCCGGATCAAACCGGTTTCGTATACAAGCGGTCATCAGTGGTTAACTTGCGCCGGGTTATGAAGATCATTGACTTTTGTTGGAAGAGAGTTGAGGGACAGCATAGAGATGATGTATCGGAGGCCTTCCTGCTATCCTTGGATGCAGAGAAGGCCTTTGACAGAGTTGAGTGGGATTACTTGGATAATACCTTAATGCGTTTTAACATTGTTGGAGAGTTTGCACAAATTATTCGAAACATATATTCACGACCAGTGGCAAGGGTCCTAGCCAATGGCTTGTTCTCTTCAGACTTTGTCTTGCAGAGGGGCACGAGGCAAGGTTGCCCCCTTTCCCCTTTGCTTTTTGACTTAGCACTAGAGCCCTTGGCCATTAAACTCTGACAGAGCTTCCCAGGCATCACAGTGCATGGTAGGCCTCAACAGTTGGCCTTGTATGCCGACGATATTCTGCTATTCATTGAGGATCCTGCTAAACATGTCCCTAATATTCTTAAAGTTATTCAAAATTGTGGGATCTTCTCCCGCTATAAGATCAACGCAGGGAAGTCGGAGATACTATGGTTGAATAAGCATTCCACTAGTGGAGGAGTTTACCCCTTTACGGAAGTTGGGAATACATTAACATATTTAGGTATACACCTACATAGAAATCCTCATAATATGTATGACATTAATCTTTCAAACCACTGTGCTAACCTGTGTAAGCAACTTCAGCAATGGAGCTCCCTGCCCTTATCTATCATGGGACGAATCAACCTCATTAAGATGGTCACGCTGCCAAGGCTACTTTATCCCATGCGCATGTTGCCCTTCCTTTTAAGTAAAAAGGATCTGAGATCTCTGAACACGGCCGTCAAAAAGTTTAAATGGCAGGGGGGTATACCTCGCATAGCAGTTAAACACTTACAACAATCGTACAATTATGGGGCCTAGGACTCCCGAACTTCAGAATGTACAACTGGGCAGCCTTGATTAGGCTAGTACTAGATTGGCAACTGGGCACTTCCCATTTCTGTGACGCTGATTTAGAAAATGCCACACTGAAGCCTATTGACTTGTCATACCTACCATATCTGAAGACAACCGAAGCACCCCCACAAATTAAATCTTCCATCCTTTATAAAGGTCCATTGGCAGCCTGGCACATGGCCCATAGGTACCTGGGGCCGCGATCTCCCTCTCCTAAACTGCTGCCAATAGTGGGTAATCTTGATTTCCCAGCAGGCACTGATACATTACCTTTTCATCAATGGAGAGATAAAGGAATAAGAACAGTTGGAGATTTGCTAGACCCTTTGTCCCATACGGTTAGGATGTTCAATGATCTAAGCACGAGACATGACATCCCCAATAAACAATTTTATGCTTACATTCAGATACGCCATTATATTGACGATCTTAAACAAAAAGACCCGAATTTCTGGAACACCACAGTGTTCGCTGTAAGACAAACTTCCTTTAAGCTAGGGAATTTTTCGATGTCTAATATATATAGGACGTTGATGCACAGGTCAATGACTGACTGCCAAAAGTTAATCCTGGACAAATGGATGGTGAGTGGAGTGACTGATATCACTAATGTAGACATCCAGAAAAGCCTGGAACTAACCAAAAAAGCGACGCTAAGTGTCCCCTTCCGCGAGGCGCAAGTGAGAATGCTGCATTTTGACTACAT
Source organism: Bombina bombina (assembly GCF_027579735.1). Lineage (NCBI taxonomy): Eukaryota > Metazoa > Chordata > Amphibia > Anura > Bombinatoridae > Bombina > Bombina bombina. The sequence continues at coordinate 1,209,463,567 of NC_069499.1, read as the reverse complement.
CACCCCCAATAGGGTCTCTAAATGGAATCCGCATTTGCCAAACAGATGTAGCAAGTGTGGAGCTGCGGCTCCAGGGGTTCCACACTATTTCTACCACTGTCCCCTAGTGAAACAGTTCTGGGCTAGAATCCAACACTGGCTGAAAAGCACCATGAATGTCTCTGTTACCCTGCAGTTAGACCAGATATGCTTCTTCAGATGGTGCAATATCCCTCACAAATATCATACTATGTTGACGTTAGTGACACTAATTGCCAGACATTGTATACTATGCTTATGGATAAGCAGGAAACCGCCGACTATTAGACAGTTGGCAAACTCTATAAACATCTGTTCATTGAGCAGTTTGACGTTAAAATGGGCGTTGCCCATAGATTAAGACCTTTTCTGACTAAGTGGGGACCCTTCCTGAAAACACAAACTCCCATACTACAAAGACAAATATTCAGACCGTTTTCACAGAAAGAAACTCTTCTGTTGGCTTCCTTGAGAGGCGAATGGGCAACATTATATGATAGGGGGACAACAGTGATGGATGAGGAACAAGGTTAGAGCCTAATTTCGCAAATTCTCTAGAAAAGATGGATAGGGACCAGACAGACTGTGGGAGGTGGAGGGGGGAGTGCTGCGGGGGGAGGGGAGGAATGGAAGAGAAAAAAAAAATATATATATATTTTTTTTTTGGCATCCACCATTCCCCAGAGTATGCTTGAAACACCTATAGTTGCTGTTAAGTATTGTTATAGTAAGTTATATTATATTGAAGTTAAAAAAATTATAAAAGAATGAAGGGAGAGGGAACGACAGAATGCAGATTGCAATCAAAATGCTTTAAACTCTGGACATGTGTATGAGGAAAATGACTTGAAACTTTACTACTAATTCTACTTCATGTAAAAATGATGTTATATATGTGATGCAGAAATTGAGGAATTTGTATACTTATGGGCAATTTGTACCTGTTTCTGATCTCCCTTTTTTTTTTTTCAATAAACAGAATTTAAAAAAAAAAAAAAGTGCATCATCTATCTGAATCATGAATGAAAACAATTGTGTTTCATGTGCCTTTAAATAGGGATGGGGGAATGTTTTGCAACATTCGAAAAATGGCACAAATTTTAACACATTCGTTCGTTCGAATCAAATTTCAAATGTATACATAACATTCTAACATTCGATTTTCGAATGTTCGGTTTTGAATTTTATGATTATATTCGAAAATATTATTTTCGAAAAATTCGAATTTAGATTGTAATAGTATTTCTAATGCTTTATTTAAATGTAATATTCTAATTATGCAATATTCTATATAGAAACATTCAAAATGATATATTTGTATCTATTATGTATCAATTTACTAGATTCCCGCCCTACCACATGAACTATTGAACTTCTGAATAGTATTTGTTAAATAGAATGTTAAATTCGAAATTTCGAATGTGGACATTCAATATAATTATAAACATTCAAATTCGAAAGTGACATTCGAAAACTGTAAATAACATTTGATTATAGAATTTTTAAGAATATTCGTTCTTATCAACATTCGGATTTATAATTCGAATTTCGGTAATAACATTCGTTCTACATTCGAAATTCGAAAATTTACACATTCACCCATCCTTACCTTTAAGTATAGACACTTTCAGTATACTAGTTACTGTACCTATAAGTAGACTTTTTTTATATATTTTTATTGAGGACAGTAAGTATACAACATATATAAAATAAACAGTGTACAAGATATTCTCTTCATATCTTAAAAGGATTAAATATTTTGATTTATAGTCCTCATTTTCCCTTCCCCTTGTTTCAATGTATTAGGCCACTCTTGGACCAGTCAGGTGATCTAGTCAGAGTCATGGTTTTATTATAATATTGTAATGAAAACCTTTAAATGAAAGTTAAAAATAAAAGAAATCAGCATCTAACATAAGATCATTTATGATGTAATGGGAACCGGTTGGTATTTAGATTCTCACAGGAGAAATATAGTATACAGAGCCAAAAAAGCATACACACAAGCTCACTATTAGAAACGATTACCTAAAACAATCATTGGAAATGAGCAAAAGGGGGTATAAAGAGGAGCGCCAGCTATAGGCTGAAGTGTGTGTGAACAAGAGAATAGTTTATATTTATAAAAAAAATAATAATGAACAACTAAATAAAAAACAGAGTTAAAAAAACAGTTAAAAACCAGTATACAGGGGTTAAAAAGCTTCCAAAAAGGGGGCGTTTCCTAACAGCGGCTCTGATCAGTCGCACTTTTCTAGAGCTGGGTGAAAATGTTGTAATACGCTGATTATCAATATTATTTACAGCATCTATCAACAGTACGACTGGTATCGTATATCCACAAATCACCCATTACAGATCTAGCCCAAATTGCTGTATTTATGAGTCTAGAGACAGAAACGGACAGTAGAGGCCTGTAGCGGCGGCAATCTCACAGGCAGCGTCCTCCCCCTGGAACTCCAGGGTAATTTACCGGGGCTGGTTGCACTTAACACTCAAGCTAGCAATCTATTCCAGCAGAAACCATTATTACCTTGAAAGTAAGGACTTTAAAGTAGTGCCACAGCACAGGGAGAGATGACGCCGAATTTACACACAGACATGTGGATCGACAACTACCCTGATATAATGGATCTCTGGATTGCAAAAATAGAAGCCATGCTGCAAACTGTAATAGACAGGATGCCTTCAGAGCTAGATATACAGAACCTAATAAAAGAATACCTCCCGCAAAATTCAAGAAATCAATGCTGCAACATGATGACGCTCCCAGCCTTAATTCGACTTCAGTGCCAGGGGAGAAGGATCAAGTCGACATACTACCAGACAGAGAAATTATACAATCAGTCACTGGCCCTGTAACACCACCCTCAACGACAATACCAGGCAACATTTCCAAGCATAACTTTCAAACCGAGACTCTATCCCTAAATCCAGACTATATCCAGACTTAAAATGGCGTCTCCGACAGCACATCGGTGAAAAGTCTTCTTACATCTGCAATAAACCTCGCCGCCGGCGAGTTGAGAACATCTTACACAACCCTACTGACTCTGGACTCCATCGGCATACTAAAATTGTCTACCCGGACAAAACAGAATTTGGATCTAGGATTGCCGCCATGGGTGTTAGAGGAGGACTCCCAGACGGCCGAAAATTCAGAAGCACTACGCTTATTTACCTATAATGAAGCTCCAGATGGCACTTCAGACTCTCGACAGCAGACAAAGGCTTACTTATACCTTGTTATGTTCAACACATAGCTTGTGATGAAGCTTGTTTTTCCTTTTTATGTTTGCTTTAAAAGTTCAATGCGTTGCTTTGATTACTGTTTCTGCACTGCACTGCTGAATTAAGTCTGTATTTGCCCAATGCTACCTGGAAAAAATACATGAACGGCAGTATCACATCTATTTATCAATACACCACAGGCACTGTTAAGTATTTGTTTAGCACCCTTTGTCTTTTTTCTTATTATTGCCTCTATATATATTAAGGTGCTTCCCATGGAGGTTAGTGGGGGACCTCTTGGAAGATGTTCAATGACCTGAGCAAAGAGTAAGGGGCTCTCAAAGCTATAGAGTTGCAATTCTCGCATGAGAGGAGGTTATAAGGAGGGGGTCTTTCTCATGACCATGGCCGGGGTCGCGGGCAGGACCTCAGTTAGAAAATAAATTGCTGCATAGAAGAGTAAATAAAAATACATATATTCCAAATGTGGCAGCAAGAGTTGCATTTTGATAAAGGGCCTGTGGACTTATATATCTAGCAACATAGGATACTACTTATATGTTAATCGTTATAATATGGTGTTCAATAATTCTGGTTTAGACTGTTTGATTATCCCTTATATACTATGACAACTTTCAAGTGATCTCCCTTGTGTGTTGTGAGTTGAGTGTGTACCTAGCTCTGACTCATGCATCTAAATAATTTAAAAGAGTTTTTTCTGGATGCAATTTTTTTTCTGTATGTATTCACTATCTCATGTTTAAAATTGATCCCCTGATTTAAACCAACTTAAAGGTCCAAGAGAGACCTATTTGACTGAACTAGGGGAAAAAAAGAGAGGAATATTAACATTACTGTTTAACCCAAGTTTGATATAATATGAATATCAGATGTAATGTTTTAAACATGCCTTAATATCAACATTATTGTATAATCCAAGTCAGATATGATATGAATATTTGATGTAATGCTTTTACCTTGCTTTATGTATGCACTCATTTTTTTCCTCAATAAAAATGATAAAATAATTTTTTTTTAAAAATTTAAAAAAGTGTCCAAAAAAATAGGGATAGATTATCCCAATACAAAGTTCCAATAAAAATACATATTATAACCAATAATATCAGATGACATACCTTTATGTATTGATCACCACACATCTAAATACGGTGAACACTTCCGTATACAATAGACATCGCTATGGCAACCTGAGAGTATATCAGGCGGAGACAATTGCTGGGCCGGCCCTAAGCCCTGACAAAGTCACACACGAGTGACAAAATGCATTGGTGGGCATGGCCAGAGATTGGTCGATTTAAGCTAGAGCGGTTGTAACTAAAAATCGCTTGCTACACTGCTGTGATCTTGTAGAGATAGATATTTAGCACACATGTGATATATACTCTGCTCTCATATATGTTAAGAGATTGTTAATAATCCATTACGGTTGATATTCTGAATGGACATATGTTATGTCAGTATGTTTGTGTGACACTTTTCTTGAGATAGATATCATAACAGTAAATGCTTGGAAGGTGGATATTATGTACACGGATTGAGTTAGAAATCGGCTGACTGTGTTCAATCACAGCAGTGCGCAGGCAGGAGGACGTCTTTGAGTGCATAGCCTGGTTGCACCTTTTCTCTTTACCCTTTATACCCTCTACCCTTAGTACCCTCTACTCTGGCCACATGGTCCCTTTGTTTTTAAATTTATGTTGGATTATATAATCACATAATTAGAGATGGTTGTGTTATACCCATCTCTATATATATCCAATATTTGGTAAACTGTTTCTCGTCTATATATATGTTCAATAAAGTGTTAGGTTTTAAAATAATTTCTATATATCTGGCGCTCCTCATTATACCCCCTTTTGGTACTTAGATGCTGATGCCAGAGTTAAACATATTAAACACATGTAGCGCCTCCATATAGTCTGTTAACCAGAAAACAATTGTATTGCAGATTAAGAAACTCATTGATATGAGTGAGGAGCTTATAAACTATTCATGAAGTGATTTAGAAATATTATGTATAATAACTACTTTGAGAAGGCGAACTTCGCTTTTATGTAGGCTAGCATATGAGCTTGATCTAGAAATGTATTTTGGTGTTCCACATTGAAACAAATAAAATAAAAAAAAATGTATATGGGTAGATTGCTGTGTTGTTGAGTTATGTGTACTTAAATGTGTCAATCTATAATAGAGGTGTAGCACTCTATACGTTGTATATATTCTATGTCCATCCTGCAGTCCAGGCCACAGACTGCTGGACAAGACAATATTAATGTGTTTGCACCATTGCTAGAGTTAACGTTTTGTGAAACCTAGTAACCCATGTCTGTGTACATTAAATTAATGGCTTCCCTATGGGGCCCCCACTAACCCCTAAAAGAAACATTTGTCTACAAGGAACAGCCAATAGTATATCAATAAGTGTTCTGGGATCTGATCATGATGTGTTTCTGAGGTCTATGTGAGCTCTTTATAATGCTAGAAAATGAAGGCACTTCATCTTAAGTAAACTTTTTAGTTGTAACAAAAATGCAGTGCACAAATATTAGATGTATTAATAAAATAATGAGTTTAAAGGGAAAGGAAAATACAAATTAAACTTGCAAGAATCCGATAGAGCAAGCAGTTTTAAATCACTTTTATTTTCAAATGTGCTTGGTTCTCCTGGTATACATTGTTGAAAATGAATAGACACATTTCCTACACTAGTAGCAGTTAGCTGGTGATTGATGCCTGCAAACATTTGTCTCTTGTAATTGGCTAGCTTAGTATTCCCGCTCTTGAATTAACTGCGCTAGAGTTAAGCGAGTTGGGTAGCGCTCAGATTACAAATTGAAAGTAAAATTTTTTCATGACTGCTAACCCAATGTGTGAAAAAGTCAATGGAGCAAGAAAACCCAATCCCATTTTCTCAAGTGCGTTAACCTGACATGAAAATATTAATATTTTCTAATGTCCTTCACATAGAAGAATATGTAATATTTATTCATAAATACATATTTCTATGTATATCTGTTTTTTTTCTGTACAATATATAGCTATACATATATATATATATTTATATATATATATGTATACATATATAATTCTATGTAGGTATAGATATATACATATATATATATATATATATATATATATATATATATATATATATATATATATATATATATATATATATATTGGAATATCTATTTAAAAATACATATAATACATTCTGCTATGTGCAGAAATTTTGAATGTGAAAGATTCTCCCCATACAAATCTGCCAATACATAAGTATTGGATACTTAGCTTAAGTATACTCCATTGATGCAAGCATACATTATTTTAATGGCAGTGAGTGGAGGTTATTTACTATGCTTTAAGATTGTATATATAGCGGACTTGGATTCAACATACACTTATGACGGTGAATAATAAGAACTCACCCTTGCTGAATAATTAGCCCACTAGTGAAATAAAGGTAATTGTTGCACCGCAACGTATACACAGTTAGGGGCCAATTTATCACGGCCCGAATGGGGGCGTATACCCATGTTTCCGCATGATCCTTCAGGCTTGCCGTAAACAGGAGTTAACAAGCAGCGGTCTTAAGACCACTGCTCCTTAACTCGTGCACCTCCTCTAAAGCTGCGGACATTAATCTGCCCGATTTGATAAGATTGGGTTGATTGACACCCCTTGCTAGCGGCCGCAGATTGGCCGCGAATCTGCAGGGGGCGGCATTGCACAAGCAGTTCACCAGAACTGCTTGTGCATTAATAAATGCCAACAGCGTATGCTGTCAGCATTTATTGAGGTCTGGCGGACATGACCTTAACTACAAAGGACTCAAATGCACTTATATATACTGTAGGTATATATATGTATACATATGTATTTATGTGTTTATATGTGTATATATGTCTGTAAATACATATATACACATATAAACATCTACACACATATTAACCCCTTTAAAGTATGTCGCTGGTCTTTCTATGGGGTTCGTGTTATATTAAAGTCCTTTGCAATCCTTTTTTTTCTAACACTTGAGACCTCATATGTTTGAGCCTTTATAACTGTTTTTGTGCAATATTGTTTTTTTAATGTTTATAAGATAGTCTTATTATGAGTTTAACTGTTCTTTTAAATGTTTTTTTTTATATGTTTTGGGACACTTTTTTTGTCACATGTAACAGTTAACCAGAGTTCATTCTAGCATAGATCATGCATTCACATGTTTGCAGATACTTTTAACTTGTAATACAAGCGCTCCTTCTGATGAATGCAAACAGCTGTGATAAACTCAATATTGTTTGCGCTAAACAGTTAACACAACACTTGTAATCCTGGCACTAGATGGGTTCAGCTAGCTTCCAATAGTGCAATGCTGTTCCTTCAGCAAAGATAACAATAGAATTAAGCATATTTGATCATTAAAGTAAAATTGAAAGTTGTTTAAAATTGTATGTTCTATCTGAATCAGGAATTACATTTTTGGGGTCCCTTTAAGAATTACATAGAATGACAAAATTAAAGACAAATGGCAAGAATCTGCATTGTAGCTCAAAACTAATTTGTTTATTTGAAACAAACATTTCAAACAAAAATCATTTAAAACTAATTCAACTATAACCGAAAATGAACTAAAATAAAAATGTTAAATTTACCGAAAAGAAAATTTCAGACTAATGCACATTAGAGCATTAATTTAAGTAATGGATTAAAGTAATCATAAAGATATTTTTGTAATTAATGGTCAATCACATGTTCTCTAAAAGTTTATCTAAGGATGTTTCTACAAAATTCACCATTAAAGTCAACGTAGATTCTTGTAGATGAATAATTTGATAAGCTTTTGTATTTAATCCTATAAACTGATAGTGAATTGTTGGAAACCTTTGAAAACATATTTAATTCAGTGTGTTTCAGTTTGTTCTCTGTTTTATTCATCTTTTTCCATATATTCACATTACACAGAATTGTATTATAACTTATTAGAAGCTTGTAGATATATATATCTCCAGTTGAAAGTGCCCTTTCTTTAACAAGTGCGTACTTAAAGGGACATAATACTCATATGCTAAATCACTTGAAACTGATGCAGTGTAACCGTAAAAAGCTGACAGGAAAATATCACCTGAGCATCTCTATGTAAAAAAGGAAGATACTTTACCTCACATTCTCCTCAGCTCAGCAGATTAAGTTCAATGTAAAATATTATACTCAGCTGCAGCCCAGCTGCAGGTAAAAAAAAAAAAAAATTAAGAAATGAACAGCAGCCAATCAGAATCAGCAGTGCTGTGGTCATGAACTCTTTTACTGTGATATCATGAGATTTCACTTAACTCTCATGAGATTTCAATGTAAACTTCCTTACACTGAATAGGGAAATAAGATGAGTGTGCACAAAAGCTCGCTCCTACCGCTGTCCCGGGACAGACATACTGATTTGCTGCTTAGAAGTCCTTTACAATGGGATGTGGCTACTGAGGAACTTTTGAGGTAAAATATATTTCTTTTTTACATAGAGATGTTCAGGTGATATTTTCTAGTCAGCTTTTTACAGCTATACTGCATCACTTTCAAGTGTTTAAATATTTGGGTATTATGGCCCTTAAAGCACATTTTAAGGAGTTATGGCAATGTTAGCTCTGATTAACTGCTTATTGATTGACATTCATTATGGACGAAGGCAATACATTGCATTTATGTGACATTACTAATGCAAAATCAGAAATGTTCTAAACGTAATGAGAAAGTTAAATTTAATGGCGACACACATTATATACCCGATTGTATACCTGGACATACTTATTGAAACAAACTGTATGTTTCATTCCTTTCCTAAACATATGTCATTACTGATTTATAAGAAAGTTTTACTATAATTATTAAGATTTTTTTGCTAAACAGAACATACATACATATTGTTTTTTTTAAATCTCAGTTCATGCTACTAACTTGCTAAAGGATCATCTTATGTTCTGCATACAATACAATTCCTCTGCTGAAGAGACCATAAAAATGTTGTGGGGCATTACTTTTTCCCTTATACGATCACTGACAAGTATTTCACAAATGTTGCTGGTGGATGAAGTAAGCTTCTGTTTATCAACAGAAAATGAACAGTAAAAGATCTCACACTTTAGCTGTAATAATAATGGATTGTGGATAGCATATCCTATATCTTCATAGAACAAAAGTGGCATTATTTTTATAAAAAAATAGGGTTTTTTGGCATGACTATGAATAACTTACAGTAGCCAAGCAATACATTTATTCTACATTATCTCACCTTTCCACAGAATTATAATTTAATTTCTTTAGGTACCTTTAAAATACTTTCGGCTAGATTACGAGTCTTGCGTTATGAGTAAAAAAGCAGCGTTAAGCCTCATAATTCTGCTTTTTTACTATCGCTGCTATTACGAGTCCTGCAGATTTAGGGGCACCGCACACTTTTTTGGCCTTACCGCAAATCAACTTACGCAAATTGCGTATAGCCTTTTTTCTATGGGACTTCTATAGCGCTGGTATTACAAGCTTGTCCTGGGAGGCCAAAAAGTGAGTGGTACACCCTATCTCGTCAAGATTTGTACCGCATTTTAAAGTCATAACTAAAGTGCTAAAAAGTACACTAACACCCATAAACTACCTATTAACCCCTAAACCGAGGCCCTCCCACATCACAAACACTTAAATTAAATTATTAACCCATAATCTACCGCTCTGGGCATCGCCACCACTATAATAAACATATTAACCCCTAAACCACCGCACTCCCGCCTTGCAAACATTAGTTAAATATTATTAACCCCTAATCTGCTGTCCCTAACATTGCCGCCACCTACCTACATTTACTAACTCCTAATCTGCTGCCCCCAACGTCGCTGCCACTATATTAAATTTATTAACCCCTAAATCTAAGTCTAACTCTAACACCCCCTAACTTAAATATAATTAAATTAAATATAAATAAAACTTACTAATTATAACTAAATAATTCCTATTTAAAACTAAATACTTACCTGTAAAATAAACCCTAAGCTAGCTGCAATATAACTAATAGTTACATTGTATCTAGCTTAGGTTTTATTTTTATTTTACAGGCAAGTTTGTATTTATTTTAACTAAGTAGAATAGTTACTAAATAGTTATTAACTATTTAATAACTACCTAGATAAAATAAATACAAATTGACCTGTAAAATAAAACCTTACCTGTCTTACACTAACATCTAACCTAACCCTACAATTAAATACATTTCCTAAATTAAATACAATGAACTAAATTTAAAACAATAAATTACAAAAAATAAAAAACAAATTCCAAGATCTTTAAACTAATTACACCTAATCTAATAGCCCTATCAAAATAAAAAAAAAGCCCTATCAAAATAAAAAAAAACCTAGCCTAAACTAAACTACCAATAGCCCTTAAAAGGGCCTTTTGCGGGGCATTGCTCCAAAGATATCAGCTCTTTTACATGTAAAAAAAAATACAAACAACCCCCCAACAGTAAAACCCACCACCCATACAACCAACCCCCAAAATAAAACCGTAACTAAAAAAAACTAAGCTCCCCATTGCACTGTAAAGGGCATTTGGATGGGCATTGCCCTTAAAAGGGCATTTAGCTCTATTGCAGCTAAAATCCCTAATCTAAAAATAAAACCCACCCAATACACCCTTAAAAAATCCTAACACTAACCCCCCGAAGATCCACTTCCAGTTTTGAAGAGCTGACATCCATCCTCAACGAAGCCAGGAGAAGTCTTAATCCAAGCGGCAAGATGTCCTCAACGAAGCCAGCAGAAGTGGTCCTCCAGACTGGCAGAAGTCTTCACCCAGACGGCATCATCTATCTTCATCCTTCCGACGTGGAGTGGCTCCATCTTCAAGACATCTGGCGTGGAGCATCCTCTTCAATCGACGGCTTCTTCTGGAATGAAGGTTCCTTTAAATGACGTCATCCAAGATGGCATCCCTTAGATTCCGATTGGCTGATAGAATTCTTTCAGCCAATCGGAATTAAGGTTAAAAAATTCCTATTGTCTGATGTAATCAGCCAATAGGATTGAACTTCAATCCTATTGGCTGATACAATCAGCCAATAGGATTGAGCTCACATTCTATTGGCTGATTGACGTCATTTAAAGGAACCTTCATTCCAGAAGAAGCCGTTGATTGAAGAGGATGCTCTGCACCGGATGTCTTGAAGATGGAGCTGCTCCGCGTTGGAAGGATGAAGATAGAAGATGTCGTCTGGGTGAATACTTCTGCCTGTCTCGAGGACCACTTCTGCCTGCTTCATTAAAGACATCTTGCCGCTTGGATGAAAACTTCTTCCGGTTTCATTGAGGATGGATGTCAGCTCTTCAAAACTGTAAGTGGATCTTCGGGGGTTAGTGTTAGGATTTTTTAAGGGTGTATTGGGTGGGTTTTATTTTTAGATTAGGGGTTTGGGCTGCAATAGAGCTAAATGTCCTTTTAAGGGCAATGCCCATCCAAATGCCCTTTTCAGGGCAATGGGGAGCTTAGGTTTTTTTAGTTGGGGTTTTATTTGGGGAGTTGGTTGTGTGGGTTGTTTGTATTTTTTTTACAGGTAAAAGAGCTGATTTCTTTGGGGCAATGCCCTGCAAAAGGCCCTTTTAAGGGCTATTGGTATTTTAGTTTAGGCTAGGGTTTTTTTCTATTTTGGGTGGGCTTTTTTTATTTTGATAGGGCTTTTAGATTTTGAATTTAGTTAATTGTATTTATTTTGGGAATTTATTTAATTGTAGGGTTAGGTTAGGTGTTAGTGTGACTTAGGTTAGGTTTTATTTTACAGGTCAATTTGTATTTATTTTAGCTAGGTAGTTATTAAATAGTTAATAACTATTTAGTAACTATTCTACCTAGTTAAAATAAATACAAACTTGCCTGTAAAATAAAAATAAACCCTAAGCTAGTTATAATGTAACTATTAGTTATATTGTATCTATCTTAGGCTTTATTTTATAGCTAAGTATTTAGTTTTAAATAGGAATTATTTAGTTAACAATTAATAATTAATAGTAGGTTCTATTTAGATTTATTTTAATTATATTTAAGTTAGGGGGTGTTAGAGTTAGGGTTAGACTTAGGTTTAGGGATTAATACATTTAATATAGTGGCGGCAACGTTAGGGACGGAAGATTGGGGTTAATAATATTTAACTAGTGTTTGCGATGTGGGAGTGCGGCGGTTTAGGCGTTGATATGTTTATTATAAAAAAACGCACACAGAGAAAAACAATGGCGCTAACACTCTTTAGAAATATAAATAATGATTCTCAATTAGCTCACTTTACTTATTTAAAATTGACTAAAATGTCCCATTAAATACACTTCAAAAAACAATTTTAAATAAAAGCCAGGTATATACAAATATAAAAAATAAACAATATTGCCACCGTCAGATGAAAAAGGAATAAACCAGGTAAAAAATATAAAAAATAAACAATATTACCACCTCCAGATGAAAAAGGAATAATCAATATACCGCTTGAGTCCTCTGCTACTTATTTGCCAAATGTATCCTTCACACCAATTGCAGTAGGGCAGGAACTTTCACTCTAAAAGAAAAAAGCACAAACAAGACTCAAGTGCAATAAAACACAGTGGCACCAGCGCTTTAAAAATTCACACTTACAATGTTTATTAATAGACAAAGCACATACAAAAACAACAGCAAACAGCTTCCGTCATCCAATAGTCAATGTTCCCAATACTCAGCTGCTCAAAACCGCTCTCCCTTCTATGGCATACAATCCTTTCCAAAAGTCTGCCGGAACTTTGAAAATCAGGAGAGACTTGCTGCTAGGGCTATGGAAGCCCTGTACATCCAAAAAAAGCCAAGCGTATTCTTCTTAGAACAGTTAGAACTACGGATCCTCTCAATGGTCAGAATTCCTCAACAATTACCCCAACGCGTTTCACTTGCCAATATGCAGACTTCCTCAAGGAGAATAATAGGTATCGTACCTTCCTTGAGGAAGTCTGCACGTTAGCAGATGAAACGCGTTGGGGTAATTGTTGAGGAATTCTGACCATTGAGAGGATCCGTAGTTCTAACTGTTCTAAGAAGAATACGCTTGGCTTTTTTTGGACGTACAGGGCTTCCGTAGCCCTAGCAGCAAGTCTCTCCTGATTTTCAAAGTTCCGGCGGACTTTTGGAAAGGATTGTATACCATAGAAGGGAGAGCGATTTTGAGCATCTGAGTATTGGGAACATTGACTATTGGATGACGGAAGCTGTTTGCTGTTGTTTTTTTTATGTGCTTTGACTATTAATAAACATGGTAAGTGTGAATTTTTAAAGCGCTGGTGCCACTGTGTGTTTTATTGCACTTGAGTCTTGTTTGCGCTTTTTTCTTTTAGAGTGTATGTTTATTATAGTGGCGGCGGCGGCGTTGGGGGCGGCAGATTAGGGGTTAATAAGTGTAGGTAGGTTGTGGCGACATTGGTGGTGGGAGATTAGGGGTTAATAAATATAATGTAGGTGTCGGCGATGTTGGGGGCACCAGATTAGGGGTTAATAAGTATAATGTAGGTGTCGGCCATGTCTGGAGCGGCAGATTAGGGGTTAATAAATATAATGTAGCTGTCAGCGATGTCGGGGGTGGCAGATTAGGGGTGTTTAGACTTGGGGTTCATGTTAGGGTGTTAGGTGTAAACATAACTTTTGTTTCCCCATAGTAATCAATGGAGCTGCGTTACTGAGTTTTACGCTGCTTTATTACAGGTTTTAGACATTTTCTCAGCCGGCTCTCCAAATTGATGTCTATGGGGAAATCGTGCACGAGCACGTACAACCAGCTCACCACTGACTTAACAGCGCTGGTATTGGAGTGCGGTATGGAGCACAATTTTGCTCTACACTCACTTCTTGCCTTTTAACGCCGGGTTTGTAAAAACCTGTAATATCAGCGCTGTAGGAAAGTGAGCGGTGAGAATAACGTGCAAGTTAGTACCGCACCCCTCATAATGCAAAACTCGTAATCTAGCCGTTTAATTGCATTCAGGTATTCATTGAATTTCATTTTACTAATTATTTGTATGTTTCATTATTCAGTTTAATAGAAAACCTTTAAAATGTAGATCCAACCCCCTTTTTTTAAACAAGGGCTCCTATGCTAAATAAAACTACATTTTAATTTGCATCTTCAATGATGCATATTAATGCATATTAATAATATATAATAATGTATAATATATAAAAACAATATATAACTTTTCACTGATAGAAAATTGTTATCATACACTGCATAATTATGTTTGTTACATTTTCCTCTTTTAAAGACTATTTGTATAGGCCAAGAGCTTATTAGGACAGAAGTTAACAGGCTATCCTAGAACTGCCACATAAGCACCATGCGCTTCTATCATTTTAGGTTTGCTACGGCCCCATGAAACCAAATTGATCAGAAAAAAGAAAGTTAATAGCTTGTCTGTCCTTGGGTCTTGGAACAGCTTTCACAGATCTGTAGCTGTGACAAAGCAATGCATTACCTTTTGCATATATCATTTTATCTCTGTCACATTTAATTTAAATTCAACAGACCATGAAAGGTACTAAAGGATAGATAACGTTTTCACATTTTACTTAATTTTCTTTTTTCTTTTATGTGTTTTTTTTTTTTTATAGTAGGATACTTATTCTTGACTGTTGGTTGTCCATTTCCTGCTGTCCACACATAGTACGTTATCTATTTTCAACACCATGAAAATTCCGTGATCTAAATACATTTAAATTTATCTTCTAAAGAGTATCAGTTATTCATTTTGATGCTTCAATTCTAAGCACAGGAGGAAAGCATTTGATATTACTGATCTTCTTTTTCCTTCCATAATTCATTTTTTAGTTAATCAGCAGATGACGCCAAACCTCTTATGCATTTTACAGGAGATGCACTGATAGATTTCTATGATGTGAACCCCTGAGGGATATATTTGCTTCATAACCCAATTAATTCTAAATCAATAAAGCATCTTCTCTAACACTTTAAGTAAAGATATTGATTTCTTTACATCTTAAAACCCTTTTATTCTACCTCTTTCATAATTTTTTTTTCTCCCCTTGATGAGAATGATTTACAAAAAGGTAGTGATGTGCTACAAAATCTTACTGATGTTAAGCTACAGAAGAACAGTGTTTCCTATTTTTCATGCAAACTTTTAAACTTCGTTATTATAAATTACCTTGTGGATCAGGAAAATGTATGTGTGTCATTTGAGATCTGTAGTTCAGCTGCAGAATTAAAGTACCAAGGGAAATGAAAGTATCATTTTGAATTAGATTTAATATTAAATTTCCATTAGAAATAAGTGTTTAGAATATAATCTAATATAATAAAGGGAAGCTTTGATGGACAATAGTGCAGATCCTAGGAATATTTAACTTCTGTGGTTCTGGTGATACCGGTAAATTCAAACAAAGTGGGATGACCCCCTCTGTTCCGATGAGTAGTGATATGTCTCAGATAGGGAATAATAGGGATCACAGCTTCAGCAAAATTCCGCCAACATCGCCACTTATCAGCTATCTTGGCAGGGGGACTGTATTCAGAGTATGTTTAGATAACATAGACTGTGTGTTCACTAAAACAAAAATGGTTTCTGTGTGGTAACAATTTCTGTGTAGTAACAGTTTAAATAATACATTCACTATATATTCACTAGATTTCTCACAATGGAAATTCTTACCTTTGAAAAGCTGGTTAGATTGATATGGTTGAAAAGGTGCATCCAAGACGGAGGACAGCGCTTGGAATATTAGAAACGCACGAAAATGTTTCCTCATTAAAATAGAAGTTACTCCCATGAAATGCTCATGAAACTACCAAGGAAAGAGTATATATTCCTTATGTTTGCGATCTCTATTGTTAATAAAGGACAAAAAAACCTCACTAATAAACCTACAAGAGCTGTGGAAAAGTGCGTATATTATACATGCATATGCAATGTCTTATTTATATGTATTTTATTGTATAATGCTATAATATGTATTTTAAGTCTTGTCGAGATTTTAAAAATCATTTATGTTGCTTTTTGCTTGTTTTTTTTTCTTTTTTTATGACTATGATTCATGCTTGTGATATTAATATTTCATAGAAGAGAGTAGCCACAACTTTCTAGTTATATTTTTTATTGCCAATATACTTTCTCACTGCTCTGAACAAACATGTTATGAAAATAGCTAAAGGCATATGAACCCCAAATTTTTCTTTCATGATTCAGATAGAGCATGCAGTTTTAACTTTCTAATTTTCTCCTATTATTAATTTTTCTCCGTTGTGTTGGCATCTTTATTTGAAAAGCAGGAATGTAATCTTAGGAGCAAGCCCATTTTTGGTTCAGCACCTGGGTAGTGCTTACTGATTGGTGGTTAAATGTGCTTCAAATGCCTTTACACTGAGGTAAATGGGGGACTGTGTTTTTACTATAAATATATATGTATATGTTTATATACATAAATTTGTATGTGTTAATATGTGTATATACACATATCAACACCTAAATATATTTTTATATATTCATATACATGTAAATGTACCATATTTATTGCTGTCCAACACTGCGTGATTTGCCTCTTTACAGCTCTAGCTGGTTTTCTGTGTCTATCGGTTGAAGCCTATGGAAGTGCGCTCTCGTGAGTGCAAGGCTTCTGGGCAATGCGAACGTGAGGTCACGTTCGTAGTGCGTCACTCTTTTAACACCAATGAAATTTATGTGGACTAGTATTACTGAGGGGAGAATCTTGCGCTCCACTAAAAATCTAGCCCTTAATTA
The DNA here is from genome assembly GCF_027579735.1 of Bombina bombina. Lineage (NCBI taxonomy): Eukaryota > Metazoa > Chordata > Amphibia > Anura > Bombinatoridae > Bombina > Bombina bombina. Next base: position 1,209,446,501 of record NC_069499.1, on the reverse strand, counting down.
ACTAATATATTTGATGCTCAAACCTCCCTATCTATTAATCTCCCTGTATTTATGTATGTATATATATATATATAAACAAGTGTGTGTGTGTCTCAACTTGACCTCTTAACACAGATACATTCAATACTTATTCACATGGAAGCATCCACTGTGCTGCTTTTTTAATATTATTATTTTTTATTAGTTCAATACATTTTTGAAGCTACATTAAGCAATGAGAAAGGATAATAGAAATTAAGTTATATGTTATCATTAAAAGTATAAATATTGATTTGTGTTTGCCTGAAAAGAAATTACTCTTAATTGATTTTCTGTATTTCTCAGTTTTAAACATTATTGATATAATATCTCATACTAACTGCTTTTAAACAGAACTAAAATGTTATCTTTGCTAATTAACACATACCCATTGTTTAGTTTTAGTTTAGTTATTGCTGTTTAACAAGGGGTTTTGATAATGCAAATAGTTTGGTAATACTGACTGCTTAAAAAAAAAAAAAATTGCTGAGGATTCTTTTGGATTCACAAATATCACAATAAAAGGCATATTGTAAAACTTCAGTATCTAAATTTAAGTAATTTTCTCTTCAGTTGTTGCTAAAATACTGAAAATATTTATAAATGGACTTAATTTCTATCCGCTAGATTTAGAGTTTTGTGGCCAAAGGGGTGCGTTAGCTACGCATGTTTTTTTTTTCCCGCACCTTTTAAACAACGCTGGTATTTAGAGTTCTCTGAAGGGCTGCGTTAGGCTCCAAAAAGGGAGCGTAGAGCATAATTTACCGCCACTTCAACTCTAAATACCAGCGTTGCTTACGGACGCGGCCAGCTTCAAAAACGTGCTCGTGCACGATTCCCCCATAGGAAACAATGGGGCAGTTTGAGCTGAAAAAAACCCTAACACCTGCAAAAAAGCAGCGTTCAGCTCCTAACGCAGCCCCATTGTTTCCTATGGGGAAACACTTCCTAAGTCTGCACCTAACACCCTAACATGTACCCCGAGTCTAAACACCCCTAACCTTACACTTATTAACCCCTAATCTGCCGCCCCCGCTATCGCTGACCCCTGCATTTTATTATTACCAATAATCTGCCGCTCCGTACAGCACCGCAACCTACATTATAGCTATGTACCCCTAATCTGCTGCCCCTAACATCGCCGACCCCTATATTATATTTATTAACCCCTAATCTGCCGCCCCCAACGTCGTCGCTACCTACCTACACTTATTAACCCCTAATCTGCCGACCGGACCTCGCCGCTACTCTAATAAATGTATTAACCCCTAAAGCTAAGTCTAACCCTAACACCCCCCTAAGTTAAATATAAGTTAAATATAATTTAAATCTAACGAAATAAAATAAATCTTATTAAATAAATTAATCCTATTTAAAGCTAAATACTTACATGTAAAATAAACCTTAATATAACTACAATATAACGAATAATTATATTGTAGCTATTTTAGGATTTATATTTATTTTACAGGTAACTTTGTATTTATTTTCACTAGGTACAATAGCTATTAAATAGTTATTTACTATTTAATAGCTACCTAGTTAAAATAATTACAAAATTACCGGTAAAATAAATCCTAACCTAAATTACAATTAAACGTAACACTACACTATCAATAAATTAATTAACTAAACTACCTACAATTATCTACAATTAAATCAACTAAACTAAATTACAAAAAAACAAAAAACACTAAATTACAAAAAATAAAAAAATATTACAAGAATTTTAAACTAATTTTTTTTAATCTAAGCCCCCTAAAAAATAACAAAGCCCCCCAAAATAAAAAAATGTCCTACCCTATTCTAAAATAAAAAGTTAACAGCTCTTTTACCTTACCAGCCCTTAAAAAGGCCTTTTGCGGGGCATGCCCCAAAGTCATCAGCTCTTTTGCATTTAAAAAAAACATACAATACTCCCCCCCCAACATGACAACCCACCACTAACATACCCCTAATCTAACCCAAACCCCCCTTAAAAAACCTAACACTAAGCCCCTGAAGATCTCCCTACCTTATCTTCCCCACGCCGGGTATCACCGATCCATCCAGAAGAGGGTCCGAAGTCTTCATCCTATCCCGCAAGAAGAGGACATCTGGACCGGTAGACATGTTCATCCAGGCGGCGTCTTCTATCTTCATCCATCCGGCGCGGAGCGGGAACATCTTGAAGCAGCCGACGCGGATCCATCCTCTTCTTCCGGCGACTCCCGACGAATGAAGGTTCCTTTAAGTGACGTCATCCAAGATGGCGTCCCTCGAATTCCGATTGGCTGATAGGATTCTATCAGCCAATCGGAATTAAGGTAGGAAAAATCTGATTGGCTGATCCAATCAGCCAATCAGATTGAGCTTGCATTCTATTGGCTGATTGGAACAGCGGTATGGAAAAGTCACGGCTGGAAAGTGAGCGTTAGACCCTTTCCTGACTGACTCTAAATACCAGTGGCCGGCCAAAACCAGCGTTAGGACCCTTTAACGCTGGTTTGGACGGCTAACGCAAAACTCTAAATCTAGGTGTAAGTAAATTACATGTGTTAGACAGACCTGTATATATTAATCTTTCCTGATATTCAGTAAAAAAAATGTTAATGGCATGAATATGTATACATGCATTTTTATAGTCCTTTTTAGAGACCAAAATGATAGAAAAAAACAGCAGCCAAATTAGATACAACCCAGGCTGTAAAATGATTAGCTACATATTGTTAACTTCAACATATAAAAAGACACCAGCATATTTTAGGATGGTATGATATTTTGTGGTTTTAGTTCTAAGTCTGACCATATTACAGAATTATTAAAAAGCATAGATAAAGAAGCTGAATAAGGGCCAGATTACAAGTGAAGCGCAAACGTTTGTGCCCAAGCGATAAGGAATATATAGCGAGGTTTTGCACTCATTAGGCTTACCGCTTGTATTACCAGAAAAAAAGCACACAAAGGGATTTAACATTGAGATACATACATATATATCTCTAAAGATATATATGTTTAAATATGTGTACATATGTATTTATACGTGTTAATATGTATTTACAAACATATATACACATATAAACACATAAAATCATATGTATATATATATATATATATATATATTTATATATTTATATATGTGTGCATATATCTAAGTGCATTGGAACCCTTTACCGTTAAGTAGATGAAAACATGTAAAACCATATTTATGCCATATTCATATTTAATAAAGGTTCTAACTATATATTGACTGTAAATATTATACATCCCAATGTTCTTCACATATCAGATTATTTTCTAAGTATTTATAAATAGATATTCCTATATATATCTGTTTATCCAAGACATCATTGACGATCAAGCGGCAACAGTTTCAAGTCCCACAATCCATAACTGTCTGAATGAAAATGGGTTCCATGGTAGAAGACCTAGAAATACCCCACTTCTAAGAGAAAAACACAAAAAAGCCTGACTGGGGTTTGCCAAAATGCATATTAACAAGCTACAGTCCTTCAGGGAGAATGTTCTTTGGGCAGATGAAGCAAAAGTAGAGTTTTGTGGCAAATGACAAGTCTATGATTACAGAAAGCAAAAATAAGTTTTCAAAGAAAAAACACCATCCCTACCGTGAAACATTGAGGAGGCTCAGTGATGTTTTGGGGTTGCTTTGCTGCCTCTGGGTGGCTAGAATCTGTATAGGGTACAATGAAATCAGAAGACTATCAAGGCATTCTGGAGTGAAACGTATTGCCCAGTGTAAGAAAGCTGTGTTCAGTCACAGACCATGGGTCCTCCAGCAGGATTATTACCTGAAACATACCTCAACAATCACCCAAGAATGGATTAGAAGAAAACATGGGACAATTCCTTAGTGGACTTCTATGAGTCCAGATCTAAATCCCATGGAACATCTGTGGAAATAACTGATACTCACATTTAGAAAAATGCACCCATCACATTTTAGAGAACTGGAGCAGTTTGCTCAAGAAGAGTTGGCTGAAATCGCAGTCAAAAACGTGTATAAATGTTATTCAGAGCTACAGAAAGAACTTGATTGCAGTCATTTTCTCCAAAGGCTGCTCTACAAAATATTAGATTAAGAGTACCAACATTTTTGTCAATGTTATTCTCATTTGTTTTACTGTTTAATATGTGAAGATATAAATCAAACGTGAAGTTTCTGTTCTATTACATTTGAAATAAGGAATTCTGGATACCAAATAATTTTGTCAATTTTTACTTTGTTCAGACAAAAATTTGCATTTTCGTAAATTGGTTGAAGGGTACAAATACTTCTGGCCACATAAGTTAGTGATGCACAAATATTTTTTGAAAGAATATGTTCTGTTTATAAAATGTAAATCAGAGTTGACTGTTTATTAATACAGATACTGGCCCAGATTACAAGTGGAGTGATATCAATATCCAATTTCAGAATAGCGCTCAGTATGGTATTACAGGTAAATGGTGAAACAGAATTACCAGAGAATGATTAGCGCAGATGACATCTCTTAAGAGTGTCCTCGCTAAATATTGTTTATATTACAAGTTGTGAGCTATGTTCTTCGTGCAAGCACAACACATAGCGTTGCTAGAAATTTAGCTTTACTTGAGACCAGAAGCAAAGTGGTAGGGCTAGAATAAAAGTATAAAAAAACACATGATAAACATATCAAAATAAAGTATTACACTCCCATTAATATTAATTTTAAAATTGTTCTTCATTTAGAAAATATGTTATTTTCATTTAATTTTAATTTTTTTAATGTATATACGTATATATTTAAAATAAGAATAAAATATTTAAAGCACCTTCGGCTTTAGCGCACTTGGCTTAGCACACCTTTTTCATCTTAATTACCTCTCATACAGCTAGATTACAAGTTTGTGTGTTTGTCTTTTTAATGCTGAAAATATGGTATTTTCAGTGTTAAAACAGCACCACAGTCATTACGAGTCTTGTCGGTATAGGTGCACTGCAAGTCTTTTAGCCTGTAACGCAACGTCATTCCTGCAATCTTAAAAATTACGTTTTTTAATGGGATTCCCAAAGCGCCGGTACTACCAGTTTTTCTGGGAGGTTAAAAAGCGAGCGTTACAGCCTAAAATGACAAGATCCGTAACGCCATCTAAAGTCAGTAGTTATGAGCTTTACGCTACAAATCTGTAACATAAAACTCATAACTAAACTGCTACAAAGTACACTAACACCCAAAAACTACCTATTAACCCCACATCGCAATAAACTAATTTAAACTAGTAACCCCTAAACCCGTAAGCCCCCCACATTGCAATAAACTAATTTAAACTAGTAACCCCTAAACCTAACGTCCCCCTAACGTTATATTAAAATTACAATTTCCCTAGCTTAAATTAAAACTTACCTGTCAAATTAAAAAAAACTAAGTTTAAACTAACAATTAAACTAATATAATTATTAAACAAAAATTAAACTAACTACCAATTAAATAAACTAAACTATACTTTAAAAAAATCCTAACGCTACTCTAAAAATTACAAAGTATCAAATTACAAAAAAAACCCACTAAATTACGGAAAATAACAAACGAAAGTATCAAAAATAAAGAAGAATTACACCTAATCTAATAGCCCTATCAAAATAAAAAAGCCCACCCAAAATAAAAAAATTATGATGAAGCGCATGTACGCATGTGCAAAACACATCAGATAGGAGCTTACCTTGTGTCCTCTGTGAAGCCTGCTACTCAATAAACTTTTTTGGATTTACCATGAGACTCAGTGTTCTCTTTCCTCATCTCAAAATAAAAAAAACCCTAGCCTACAATAAACTACCAATATCCCTTAAAAGGGCATTTTGAGGGGCATTGCCCCAAAGATAATAACTCTTTTACCTGTAAAAAAAAAATACAAAGACCCCCCCCACAATAAAACCCACCACCCAACCATCCCCCCACAATAAAAAAACTAAATCTAAAAACACTAAGCTACCCATTGCCCTAAAAAGGGCATTTGTATGAGCATTGCCCTTAAAGGGGCATTTAGCTCTTTTGCTGCTCAAACCCTAATCTAAAAATAAAACCCACCCAAAAAACCCTTAAAAAAACCTTACACTAACCCCTGACTATCCACTTACAGTATTTGAAGTCCCTCTTAAACAATCTTCATCCCCACCGAGAAGTCCTCATCCAGGCAGCGAGAAGTCTTTATCCAGACGGCCTCTTCAATCTTCATCCCAGCAGAGAAGTCCTCATCCAAGCAGCAAAAAGTCTTTATCCAGGCAGCCTCTTCAATCTTCATCCAGACGGCATCTTCTGAGCATGTCCATCCTGAAGACATCCAGTGTGGAGCATCGTCTTTATACATTCACTGCCATATACTGAATCTTCAATGCAAGGTACGCGATTCAAAATAGCGTCCCTTGCATTCCTATTGGCTGAAAGATTTGAATCAGCCAATAGAATGAGAGCTGCTGAAATCCTATTGGCTGTTCAAATCAGTCAATAGGATTTAAGCAGCTCTAATTTTATTGGATGATGAATCAGCCAATAGAATGAGAGCTGCTTAAATCCTATTGGCTGTTCAAATCAGCCAATAGGATTTAAGACACTCTAATTCTATTAGGGTTAATAGTTTAATTTAGGTTGTTGTGATGTGGGGGGCTGGCGGTTTAAGGGTTAATAGGTTTATTTAGTGGGAGGCCAGAGGTTTAGGGGTTAATAGCTTTATTTATTATTGCGGTTTAAACGCTATTTTTATTGTCCCCATAGACATCAATGGGGCTGTGTTACGGAGCTTTTCATTCGGCGATCGCAGGTGTTAGACTTTTTTCTGACCCGCTCTCCCCATTGATGTCTATGGGGAAAGCATGCATGAGCACGTCAAATCAGCACTTGTTTTTGGTGCAGTATGGAGCTTAAAAAAACCATTTCTCACGCACATGCCTGTTTTTTAAAAATTGTAATGGCAGCGCTATAGGGGATTAAATAACGCCACTTTTATTGCGTTCGTTAATTTCCCTATAGTGCTCTAAATTCGTAATCTAGCTGATATTTAGCTAAACAAATATATAAACCATAGATCATCTGTGTTATTCTACAGATTAAAAGCAAACAGTTGTAATAAAAAAAAGAAAAAAAGGGGGGGGGGGGGGGTAAGTGAATATTTGCCAAACAATTGGCATGTGTATTTCTGCAAATGTGATATTTCAATCTATAAAAACTGAAATTTGAATATGTACTACAACTTTTTTTAAATAACTAAATAGAACATTAATATATAAAATCAGACATTAATGTGAGTTTATAAAAAAATCAATATGTGTTTTTTAAATTAAATGATTAAAAAATAAAAAAAATATGGTAGACTGGTAAAATAGTTATCAAGGGAATCACTCATTCTAAGATCTGGAGAAAAAAACAGACAATGGCATGATTTGTTTTTGTACTTATAGAAATTAATGTCATGATTAGTTTTTTACCATTATAAATCAAATATATCAGCCAATCAGAATTAAGGTAGGAAAAATCCTATTGGCTGATGCAATCAGCCAATAGAATTGAGCTCGCATTCTATTGGCTGATTGGATTTTTCCTACCTAAATTCCGATTGGCTGATAGGACTCTATCAGCCAATCGGAATTTAAGGGACGCCATCTTGGATGACGTCACTTAAAGGAACCTTCATTCTTCAGTCGCCGTTGGATGGAAGAGGATGCTCCGCGTCGGATGTCTTCAAGATGGACCCGCTCCGCTCCGGATGGAAGAAGATAGAAGATGCTGCCTGGATGAAAACTTCTGCCGGTCTGGATGTCCTCTTCTGGCCGGATCGGATGAAGACTTCTGCCCCTCTGGAGGTCCACTTGTGACCAGCTGGGTGAAGACGTCTCAAGGTAGGGTGATCTTCAAGGGGGTAGTGTTAGGTTTTATTAAGGGGGGATTGGGTGGGTTTTAGAGTAGGGTTGGGTGTGTGGGTGGTGGGTTTTAATATTGGGGGGGTATTGTATTTTTTTTTTACTTTGGGGCAATGCCCTGCACAAAGTCCTTTAAAGGGCTTTTTGTAATTTAGTATAGGGTACGGATTTTTTTTTTTTTTTTTTTTTTTATTAGGGGGATTAGATTAGGTGTAATTAGTTTAAAAATTTGTAATTTCTTTTTTATTTTCTGTAATTTAGTGTTTTTTGTTTTTTTTCGTAATTTAGTTTATTTTATTTTATTGTAATTAATTGTAGTTAGTTTAGGTAATTAATTTAAATTATAGTGTAGTGTTAGGTGTAATTGTAACTTAGGTTAGGGTTTATTTTACAGGTAAATTTGTACTTATTTTAACTAGGTAGTTATTAAATAGTTAATAACTATTTAATAACTATTCTACCTAGTTAAAATAAATACAAAGTTGCCTGTAAAATAAAAATAAACCCTAAGATGGCTACAATGTAACTATTAGTTATATTGTAGCTAGCTTAGGGTTTATTTTACAGGTAAGTATTTAGTTTTAAATAGGAATAATTTAGTTAATTATAGTAAATTTATTTAGATGTATTTAAATTATATTTAAGTTAAGGGGGTGTTAGGGTTAGGGTTAGACTTAGGTTTAGGGGTTAATAAATTTATTATAGTGGCGGCGACGTTGGCGGCGGCAGATTAGGGGTTATTAAATGTAATATAGTTGCGGCGATGTTGGGGGGGCAGATTAGGGGTTAATAAATAAAATTTAGGGTTCGGCGATGTTGGGGGCATCCGATTAGAGGTTCATAAGTATAATGTAGGTGGCGGCGGTGTCCGGAGCAGCAGATTAGGGGTTAATAATATAATGTAGGTGGCGACAATGTCGGGGGTGGCAAATTAGGAGTTAATAAGTGTAAGATTAGGGGTGTTTAGACTCGGGGTTCATGTTAGGGTGTTAGGTGTAGACATAACTTTTATATCCCCATAGGAAACAATGGGGCTGCGTTAGGAGCTGAACACTGCTTTTTTGTAGGTGTTACGTTTTTTTTCAGCCAGCTCTGCCCCATTGTTTCTTATGGGGAAATAGTGCACGAGCACCTTCAGCCAGCGCTGACTTAAGCAACGCTGGTATTGAGGTGAGATGTGGAACTAAATTTTGCTCAACGCTCACTTTTCTGAGGCTAACGCCGGCTTGCAGAAAACTCGTAATACCAACGTTGTCTTAAGTGAGCGGGGAGAAAAAAAGGCTCGTTAGCACCGCACACCATTACAGGCAAAAATTTGTAATCTAGCCGAATGTTAAGCAAATGAGTGAGTTCACAAAGGTCTGTATGATTCCTATTGGGACTTGTGTATGTAAAAATAATAAAATGCTTGTATGTATTTATTTATTTATGTATTTATTTATTTATAACAGTTATTAAAATAAATTGAATTGTTATCTTAAAGGGACAGTATACACCAATTTTCATATATAAATAATAATATGCACAGATACTGATCTAAAAATCCAGTATAAAACTGTTTACAACTTACTTAGAAGCTCCCAGTTTAGCTCTGTTGAAAAGTTTAACTGGAACACCCACTGAAAGTGGTTCTAAAGCAAAAAGAGCAGACACTCCCCCCTTCCTCTGCATATGAAAAGACTCTTTACACAAACAGGAGCAAGCTGGGGTATGTATATATCAGTATTCTTCTAAAACTTTGGGGCTTGGTTAGGAGTCTGAAAATCAGCACATTGATATTTAAAAAATAAGCAAAACTATACATTAAAAAAAAAAAAAGCTGTATAGGCTATATAAATGTATCATCTACAAAACATTTATGCAAATAAAAATGTAGTGTATAATTTCCCTTTATTGCAAAATTGAAAAAATATCTATAGGGAAGAGTTACTTTTTGGGCCCATTTATGAAAATGCTGTAGAAACTTTGGAGACCTTGTGGTGTTTCTAAACCTTCTGCCCACCTCAGAGGAGACAGAGTTAAAATATTCCAGACTGAACTGACTGGAATGACTGGGATGACTGACATGGCCTGCTAGGGAAAAAAAAGGTAGTTTATAGTAGGACAATGGCAAATATTAAAGATCAGATGGCAAATAAATCACTATATATCAAGCCCTGGAGGAGGTGTCTATTACGGAGGGGCATTTGACCCCAGCATAGGACAGCCCAATGAGTAGCTAGGAGGAGGGGCCTGGAAACAGGTACTTAGGAGAGGGGGGTGGCCCAGAAAGAGCGACAAAATCTCTTTGCAAGGTCCGTGGGGGAAGAAGCTATTTTTCTGGCACGTACCTTGCAGAGAGATGGCCGCCAGGAGGGCGAGACCGCCGGAGCAGCTCTGTCCAGACCTGAACAATAGACCCAGGACGCAGGGGCTGTGCTTGTGCAGGAGGAGTGGAAGGAGGGTGTCGCCTGCAAGTGTCACAGCTGCAGGAGTATCAACACTGGTGAAGGCCGTGGAGAGGAGGAACCAACAGCAGAAGGATCGGGAGCAGACAGTGCAGCACAGCGGTCAGGTGTAAGAGCCAGGAAGGGCCAGGTGGTGAGGAGGACGCAGCCGCAGGGGGCGCAGGGCACAGGTAAGAAGAAGGGTATTGTGACGGTAGGACTGGAAGTGTGGCGGTAGAATGGGCAAGAGAAGTGTGCCGGAAGACAGTAGGGAGGCCAGAAGGCCTGATAAACAAGGGGAAGGTTGGGTTGCCAAAAGGGGGAATTGCGGGGGGGGGGAGGCCTGTGCGGGGATGAGCGCAGGCCGGGTCAAATGGTTTAGCAATACTTAGGGAGGGGAGCAGGAGGGAACATAGCGGCTAAGAGAAGAAGCCAGAAGGGGAGACGGGTTTTGAGCATAGGCCTGGGAATGAAGGCCCTAGGTTAGGAGCCCGCATGAGGTTAGTGAGGTTTAGGCAATATATATATATATATATATATATTGGGGGGAGGAGCAAGCGAGAAGGGGATAAGTTATGGGGTGTGAGGTACTGGGGAGCAAGGATAGGGACAGGGAGATGTGCCATGGTGGCTTGGTGGATGGCTAAGGCGCTTTAGAGGCAAGAGGTTTTGATTTCAAAGCCAGCTGTGGGCTTTCCATGCTGCATCCTCTCCTAATTAAATGATAGCAAACTAAATTCCAAAGGTAAAGTGTATTGCTAATGTTAAAGGGACACTGAACCCAAATTTTTTCTTTCGTGATTCAGACAGAGCATGAAATTTTAAGCAACTTTCTAATTTACTCCTATTATCAAATTTTCTTCATTCTCTTGGTATCTTTATTTGAAATGCAAGAATGTAAGTTTAGATGCCGGCCCATTTTTGGTGAACAACCTGGGTTGTCCTTGCTGATATGTGGATAAATTAATCCACCAATAAAAAATTACTGTGCATAGTACTGAACCAAAAAAAAAAGCTTAGATGCCTTCCTTTTCAAATAAAGATAGCAAGAGAATGAAGAAAAATTGATAATAGGAATAAATTAGAAAGTTGCTTTAAATTGCATGCTCTATCTGAATCACAGAAGAAAAAATTTGGGTTCAGTGTCCCTTTAATCTATTTTTACATTACGGGGTGGGGGGTGGGGGTGGGGGTATGATGACACGGGGAGGCAGGATGATCAGAGTTAAGGAATTGTGGGGGGCCGAGTGGGTCGGGGTTAGAATATCAGTGCTAATTAGTGGTATGGTTGATTTCCCTGCCCTCTGCCTCTATCATTTAGCAGGATCCAAGGACGCGAACAGGAGCAGTGACGCCTCAGAGGGAACCTGACTTTAATAATGATATGAATCTGGACACAATATTCCTGGGAGACTCATATAACGAGTTTGGAAAATCAAGGGAGCGTGGTGGAGTCTGGACCTGTGGCGGTGGACAAGGTAGGGGACATGAGGGCATTGGCCCAGCTCCTACAAATTATGTCACCTGGGGCCGCTGGGGGGGGGGAGGTCTGGAAGGAGTGAGAGGTTCAAGAGCTTCAACCAGTGGGAGCAGGGCAAATACGGGGTGGTCTGGTGGGACCGGCCTTGACTGTATGTTGTCTTCACAGGCAGGAGATAGGCACGGCTGCAGGAGAGGCAGCCAGAGAGGCAGCGGATCAGGGGCAGACAGACGGCGGGGTAGTTCCCGTTACCCGGTAAATAATGGAAGGTGGAGAGTGTCGCAAGAGTGCCGCTAGAGCAGTTTGTGGAGATCATGGAAGATGCTAAAGGGGAACAAGGGAAAAAAGAGGAAGAGGAGCGCAAGAAAAGATACAGGAAGTTTCCCAAGACCTTTGGGAATTGGTCGAGGGCATTCTGCATCTTAGCAAGCGTGATGGGGGAGAAGTTCGCAGAGTAAGGCTCTGCACTGTTTTGATACTTTGATGAAATATCAGCGGCATATCGGACCTACGGAGGGATGGCATAGTGGCGATACGATGAACAGTTTCACCAGAGGATAGCGGTGCGGCCGGACATGAATTGGGATAACTGCGAAATGGGAATTTTGCTGGAGATGATGACACCGCTACGTGGGGGGCAGTCCTTTCGCGGGCCTGGTGGAGCAGGAGCGGGAGGAAGTGGTTCAACAACTATCAGGAAGGGTTTGTGCTTCCAATTTAATGATGGGCAGTGCAGATTTGGAGGAGCGTGTAAGTATAAACACGAATGTTCGGGATGTGGGGGAGCCCACACATTTGCCAGATGCTTTAAAAAAGGGAGCTTACCGACTGGGGGACATGGATGTATAGGGCCAAGACTCCGGTGAGAGTCAAAAAGATGGTTCCGTGGTTAAGACGGTTTACTAGGGTGAAAAGGGGGAGGTTGGATGCTGAGCTGCTGCTGACGGGTTTCAGGATCCCGTTTGTGGAAGGCGGGGGATTTAGGGTCCATGGGAACCTAAAATAAGCCAGGGAATTTCCGGAGGTGGTCAGGGGTAAATTAGGAAAGGAAGTGGCACTGGGCAGGATGGCGGGTCCATTCAAGGACATGCCTTTAGATAACCTGAGGGTTTTGCCTTTGGGTGTGGTCCCGAAGAAGGTTCCTGGGCAGTTTAGAATGATTCACCATCTGTCCTATCCAAAGGGGGCTTCTGTAAATGACGGGACTGACCCTGAAATGGCTGCGGTTCATTATGCCTCCTTTGATAGGGCTGTTGACTTGGTAAGGGAAGCTGGGGTGGGTGCAAAAATGGTGAAGGTAGATGTGGAGTTCGGCTTTTGCCGGTGCATCCTAGGTGTCACTACCTGCTGGCCTGCTTCTTTGACGAGGCTTATTTCATGGATTTGTGTTTACCTATGGGTTGCTCCATTTCATGTTCATACTTTGAAAAATTCAGTTGTTTAGTGGAATGGGTAGTCCAGCAGACAGCAGGGGTGGACTCACTGGTCCACTATTTGGATGACTTCCTGTTTGTGGGCCGGAGGGGTCAACGAATTGTGAACTGTTGATGAGGGCTTTCATACAGGTGGTGGATCACTTTGGGATTCCGGTGGCGACCGAAAAGACTGAAGGGCCTTCCACGTGCTTGAGTTTTTTGGGCATCCAGATTGATACGCTTCGGATGGAGTGTAGCTTGCCGGAGTATAAGGTGGTGGACCTGTTGGCCACCATTGAGGGGGCATTGGGGAAGCAGAAGCTAAGGTTGAGAGAATTGCAATCCCTAATTGGGAAGCTTAACTTTGCATGTAAAATCATTCCGGTGGGGAGGATTTTCGTGAGAAAGCTGTCTTTGGCAACGGCTGGGGAAAAGGAGCTGTCCCACAGAATCTGTTTGAGGAAGGAGCTTAAGGAGTACTTGGTGGTGTGGAAAACGTTCCTGGGTGAATTTAATGGGAGAGCCTTGGTGCAGGAGCTGGTGGTAGCGGAATCAGATCTCCACTCTACGGATGCGGCAGGGGCGATTGGTTTTGGAGCCTATTCGCAGGGCAGGTGGTGTGTGGGGCAATGGCCTGAGTTGTGGAAAAGGGAGGGGTTGACAAGGAATTTGGTGTACTTGGAGTTGTTTCCCATGGTAGTGGCATTAGAAGTATGGCCGCAAATTTTAGCAGATAAAAAGTTCACTTTTCACACTGATAACTTGGGGGTGGTTTCAGCGGTTAACCGCCTGACGGCTTCCTCGTTACCTGTAGTTCATTTGTTGCGTTTATTTGTGTTAAACTGTTTACAATTCAATATGATGTTTCAAGCAGTACATGTGCCTGATAAGGACAACAATGTTGCTGACGCTCTTTCCCGTTTGCAGTGGGATCGTTTTTCGGGACCTGGCTCTGGAGGTGGAGGAGACCGGGGAACAGTGCCCAGAATCATTGTGGAAGAGAGCATTCGCAGCAGGTTGAACTTAGTGAGGGGAGCAGTAGATCCGGGGACTTGGAGGTCATACATGCAGGTTTCAATTTTTACAGGGGCGTGAAGTGGTTCACTCCTCCGAAGGCAGAACTAGGGCAATCCTTGACTGGATGTTGGAATGGCAAAGAATGGGGATGTCACGGTCCATGGTCAAACGTAGGTTAGCTGCGTTGGCCTTCCTATTCCAACTGATGGAGTGGGAGGATGTATCCAAGACATTTGTGGTAAGGTTGGCAGCAAAGGGTTTGTGTAAAGGGAAGAGGGTGCCGGACGACAGAAGACCTGTAGTGTATTCAGTTTTGTTGCGCATAATGGGGAGATTGAGGGGGGTCTGCTCATCGGATTTCGAGTATAAGATGTTCAGGTTGGCCTTTGTGATGGCCTTTTTCAGGGCCTTTAGGATATTGGAGCTGGTGGGGATGACAAGGAAGGTAAAAGGGGGGATCCAGCTGGCGGATGTGGCCGTAAGTGATGGGGTGTTAACGATATGGTTGAGGAGATCTAAGACGGACCAGATGGGGATGGGATGTCAGATATCATTGAGGGCAATGGGGGGAATATGTTGCCCGGTGCAAAGTTTTCAGGATTATGTGGGGGTTCGGCCACAGGTCCCGGGCCCTCTGTTTATACACACAGATGAGGCATCGCTCTCACGTTTTCAATTTCAGGCAGTTTTAAAAAGGTGTGTAAGGTTGTTAGGTTTAGAGCCAGGTGAATTTGGGACACACTCAGTCAGGATAGGGGCGGCTATGGAGGCTCAAGCCTTAGGGGTAGGGGTTGCAGGAATTAAGAGGATTGGGAGGTGGGTATCTAACAGTAATTTGTCTTATGTTAGGCCAGCCTTAGTCTAATATGTTATACAATTGTTTGTTTGTTTATGCAGGTCCAGTTAATTGTTGGTTGATGGACCATTCATACATTTACTGGGCAAGGAAGGCAGCAGCGGTTAAAGAGCAAGGGATGCAGCTTGGGTGATCACCAGAAGAGGTCTGCATTCGATGGCTGGGTTTCAGAGGCATGAGGTGGGACCAGTTGCTGGTTAGAGTGATAGAATATGCAAGACTTTATACCCTCCTGAGGTACTGTTTCTTCATGTTGGGGGGAATGATTTGGGTTTTCAATCACAGAAGGAGTTGGAGGCTGCAATGAAGAGGGATGTTGAGAGATTAATGGAACTTTTTTGGAGGTTGGTAATTTTTTGGTCGGAAATCGAGCCACGTTTGGCTTGGAGGGAGGCGTGGGACATAAAAAGTCTGGACTTATCTCGAAGGAAAGTTAATAGGATGATGAGTGCTTTTGTTAAAAAAACAAGGAGGGCTGTCTTTACGGCATGTAGAATTTGAGGGGGATTCTGGGAAATGTTTTTTCCTTTGAGATGGGGTCCATTTAAATTAAATGTGTCTACATTTTTTCAATTTTAACATCAAAGAGGGGATTACAAAGGCCTTAAGGTTGGTTGGCGGGGCACAGCGGTAATGCCTTTGCCTGTGGTGGAGTGCTTGTCTGGTGGGATAGCAGTGATGGGTACCTCCTGGTAGGCCAGGAGAGAAGGTGATGGAATGTGATGGATAATGGACTTAAGTGACTGCTATGGGCAAGCTCTGTTTTGGGTTTGTGTATTTGATTATTTACCATTTGGTATATGTGTTAAGTTAATAAAAAGCTACGGCCTTTGTACCCCACGTTTTGGTGTTGTGTCTTTATTTTAGGTAAGTTCCTAAAACACATCCTCTAACAAAACTCAGAGAAAATACACAGACTTTTCCACTCAGCTGCTCCAACTGCCCTCTAACTTACAACAGCTTGATTTCAAACACATCCACTAACAAAACTCAGAAAAAATACACAGACTTTTCCACTCAGCTGCTCCAACTGCCCTCTAACTTACAACAGCTTGATTTCAAACACATCCTCTAACAAAACTCAGAGAAAATACACAGACTTTTCCACTCAGCTGCTCCAACTGCCCTCTAACTTACAACAGCTTGATTTCAAACACATCCTCTAACAAAACTCAGAGAAAATACACAGACTTTTCCACTCAGCTGCTCCAACTGCCCTCTAACTTACAACAGCTTGATTTCAAACACATCCTCTAACAAAACTCAGAGAAAATACACAGACTTTTCCACTCAGCTGCTCCAACTGCCATCTAACTTACAACAGCTTGATTTCAAACACATCCTCTAACAAAACTCAGAGAAAATACACAGACTTTTCCACTCAGCTTCTCCAACTGCCCTCTAACTTACAACAGCTTGATTTCAAACACATCCTCTAACAAAACTCAGAGAAAATACACAGACTTTTCCACTCAGCTGCTCCAACTGCCCTCTAACTTACAACAGGTAGCCTTCTGGAAAACAGCTTCATTATATTTTACCTACCAAGTTGTTTTATTGTATGTGTTTGTATATTTAGTGATAATTCCTTTTGTTTTGTTTTTATTTTAAATGTATATACTACCATGACTTTGTAATTACAGGCTGTGCTAGTCATGATTTGCATACCTCTAGCTCATTGCATATTTTATCAACTTTATGTCTGCCATTATGTTAAGTTAGTTTAAGCAGCTCTTGCCTATTTATCTGTCTATTTGTTTAATGGTTTTATTTCACCCCTTGTATACCTCAGTCTTATCTCTGTAATATTTTGTTGATGCTTTTTTTTTTGTTTCTGCATGATTGACCCTCAGCTTAAATGTACCCTTCCACTCCTTTAACACACTCTTGCTGGACCATCATTAACCTAACATATCTCTGTCCTTCAGCTTGATTTCAAACACATCCTCTAACAAAACTCAGAGAAAATACACAGACTTTTCCACTCAGCTGCTCCAACTGCCCTCTAACTTACAACAGGTAGCCTTCTGGAACTCTCGCTCTGTTTGCAAAAAGCTCACTTCTATACATGACCTCTTCATCTCTGACCTCTTCATATCCCGCTCCCTCAATCTTCTGGCCCTAACAGAAACCTGGCTCTCTCCTCTAGACACAGCATCCACTGCTGCTCTGTCACATGGGGGTCTCCACTTCAGCCACACTCCTAGGTCTGGTAATAGACAAGGAGGTGGTGTAGGTATTTTACTTTCCTCTCGTTGCACCTTTCAACAAATACATCCTATCTCTTCCCTCACTTTTCCCTCATTCGAAACCCACATGATTCGTTTATTCTCCCCTCTCTCTGTACGTGTTGCAGTCATATACCGACCCCCTGGCTCCTCAACTCATTTTCTAGATCACTTGGCTGCCTGGCTACCCTATTTCCTTTCCTCAGACACCCCTGCCCTCATTCTTGGCGACTTCAACATCCACCTTAACAATCCCACTGCCTCATCTGCTAAACAACTTCTGCAACTCACTTCCTCTTTCGGTCTGTCACAATGGACTGATTCTCCCACTCACAAAGACGGTCACTCTCTTGACCTGATCTTTAGCTATCGATGCACTCTTTCAAACTTCTCAAACTCCCCTTTTCCTCTTTCTGACCACCATCTCCTTACTTGCAACATATCATCCCTTCCTACAACTCTCCCTCCTTCTACTCCTCACACCAAACTTCACAAAAGCATTATGTCTTTAGATCAGCAACAACTTGCTAATTCCCTTAAACCGCTCCTCTCATCCTTCTCCTCCTTTTCCTGCCCTGAACAATCTATCTGCCACTATAATTCCACCCTTATATCCATCCTTGACAATCTCGCCCCTCTTACCATTGCTCGGAAATCACACACTCATCCCCAGCCCTGGCATACTCCTCTAACACGGTACCTACGCAGATGTTCCCGTACTGCTGAATGGCATTGGAGAAAATCACGGAGTTCAGCTGCTTTTCTTCATTACAAATTCATGTTGAACTCCTACTATTCTGCCCTTAATCTCCACAAGCAACACTACTTCTCTACTCTTATCTCTAATCTTTCTTCAAACCCAAAACGTCTGTTCTCCACTTTCAATACTCCCCTCTGCCCTCCCCCACTTCCTAACACAACTTCTCTGTCAGCTCAAGACTTTGCCAGTCACTTCATTAACAAAATTGACTCCATCAGACATGAAATCAGCTCTCAACATAATTCCATTCTCTCCCCCCCTCAAATGCTCTCACTCAACCACAACCCTCATAACCTGAAACTTAGTTCATTCTCCCCTGTTACTGAGGAAGAAGTTTTGGCACTTATACTGCACTCTCACCACACTACCTGTCCCCTTGACCCTATCCCCTCACAGCTACTCCCCTCCCTCTCTGCTACCCTTACCCCTATACTAACACACATTTTCAACCTCTCCCTCAGCACTGGTACATTTCCCTCATTGATGAAACTTATGCACTGGTCACACCTATCCTCAAAAAACCTTCCCTTGATCCTACCTCCCATACAACTACCGCCCTATTTCCCTCCTCCCTCTTGCTTCAAAGCTTCTCGAAAAACTAGTATATGCACGATTATCCCATTTCCTTAAGTTAATCTCCCTTCTTGACCTGCTGCAATATGGATTTCGTCCCTATCACTCCACAGAGACAGCTATTGTTAAGGTCACCAACAACCTACTTACAGCAAAATCAAAAGGCCACTTCTCTCTGCTTATCCTCCTTGATCTGTCCGCAGCCTTTGACACTGTTGACCACCCTCTTTTGCTCCAAACCCTCCAATCCTTCGGCATCTGTGACACGGCCCTTTCATGGCTCTCTTCCTACCTATCGAACCGTACCTTCAGTGTAGCCTTCTCTGGGGCCTCCTCTGCCCCGTCACCACTTTCTGTCAGAGTACTGCAAGGCTCTGTCCTCAGTCCCCTTCTCTTCTCAATCTATACGTCATCACTAGGCTCCCTAATTAAGTCCCACAGTTTCCAATATCATTTGTATGCCGATGACACCCAAATCTACTTCTCTGCACCAGACCTATCTCCTTCCTTGCTAACTCGTGTCACTAACTGCCTTTCTCACATCTCTTCCTGGATGTCCTCCCACTACCTCAAGCTAAATCTCTCCAAAACTGAGCTCCTCATTTTCCCCCCTTCTTCCAAAATCTCCACCCCCAATATCTCTATAACTGTCGACATCTCCATCATTACCCCTACCCCACACGCCCGATGTCTCGGGGTCACATTTGACTCAGATCTTTTCTTCACTCCTCACATTCAGTCCTTAGCTAAAGCCTGCCGCTTCCACCTCAAAAACATCTCCAAAATTTGACACTTCCTTACACAAGACACAACTAAGATTTTATTCCACTCTCTCATTCTTTCCCGCCTTGATTACTGCAACTCTGTCCTCTCTGGTCTCCCCACCTGCCGCCTACCTCCCTTACAATCCATAATGAATGCGTCTGCCAGACTCATCTTCCTTACACGTCACTCTTCATCTGCTGCTCCTCTCTGACAATCCCTTCACTGGCTTCCTCTTGCCTCTAGGATCAAAAACAAAATTCTCACTCTGACATACAAAGCCCTCAACTGCACTGCTCCCCCCTATATCTCAGACCTTGTCTCCAGATACTCTCCCTCCCGTCCCCTTCGCTCTGCTCATGACCTCCTACTCTCCTCCTCTCTGGTTACCTCATCGCACTCCCGTTTACAGGACTTCTCCAGACTGGCTCCCATCTTATGGAACTCTTTGCCTCGCCCCACAAGACTCTCCCCTAGTTTTGAAAGCTTCAAGCGCTCCCTAAAGACTCTACTGTTCAAGGATGCATACAACCTATTCTAACCTTACTTTATACCAGTTCTAATCCTCCATTGCTATCCCTTGAACCCCCTTAGCATGTAAGCCTAAGAGTCCAGCTGTTTATAGATCACCTTCTTAAGAGTGGATTACAACAGTGCAACTCTTGGCAGGGCCCTCTACCCATTTGATCCCTTTAATTGTTTTGCCGTACTCACCCTTTTTTATAGTGCTGCGGAATCTGTTGGCGCTCTACAAATAACCAATAATAATAATAATAATAAATAATAGTGGGAGGGTCAATATTGCCAATCAGTTATACAATAGGTGGTTAGTGTTGGATCCCAAAACATATAAATGGAAAAAAAATAAAATGAAGCATCCACAAGCACATCAGACAATCTATTAAAAATACCACCACAATGATAAACACATAGTAAAACTTAAAAAGAAAATAAAAAAACTTTTATTAGCCTTGTAAAAACTGACAGACAAGTAAAATCATTAAAAACAGGCTTTCCAGTTTCCCTTTCCAGTTGCAGATATATTTTTTTAACAGCTCAAAAACAAATGTCTAGAAGACAAACACAAAGGGGGTAATTATGCCCATTGGTATGTGAAAGACGAGTTAAAAAGTTCTCTATATATTTTCTATTTTATGACACATAACCCCCAAAGGGGAAAACATATAGGATGGCAACTCTCTGTGCCCTTGTGTTACCTTGTCACAATTACTTAACAAAGCTGGATATACCTGTGCTTTGTGTGAAATGCGTGTCTTTTTAACTCATGTTACCTGTACTAATGGGGATAATTAATTACCCACTTTGTGTTGCTCTCTTCGATAGTTGTTTTTCAACTTTTAATGAGATATATCTGCAACTGAAAAGGGTATGACTTGTTAATGTTTCAAATGTTTTTACTTATTTGTCAGTTTTCACAATGGTTATAAAAGTAAAGTTTTATTTTTTTGAAGTTCCTCACTACTATAAGAAATATTTATCAAAGCCTCAACCGCAAATATGCCGGAATTTGGCAGCGTAATTGTTGCAAGCTTGATCCGAACTAGTTATCAAAGCCTACAGACCGGCAAATGTTGAAATGTGTGACGTAACATATGATCCGCTGTTCTCAATCTGACGCAGATCGATGCTTACGTCATTACAGATGTTCCGAATACACATTTGGCTCTATCTGATACTTTTCAAAGTTATCAAACATTTAACAGGTACACGTCCAGATGGAATAGAATAGTTTGTGGTGTATTCCCTTATAAGGGGTCTAATCTTGCACATTTATGTGAAAGCACTTTCCAAAAAGGTTGCAATATTGGACACTCCCACCATATGTGAGCTGGTGCCCCCACCATCCCACAGCCCCTCCAGCATAGAGGAGAGTTTGTAGAAGACATTTTGAAAAGTCTTAGAGGTGTGAGATGCCACTGAGTGCATACTTTGATATATAATTCTAATAATGTGATGCAATGAAGAGCCTGTCTGGTGAGCGCAATGGCCTTGGACCACTCGTCCTGTTCTACATGGAATTGGAGAGCTCTCTCCCATGCTATAAAGTAGGCTGATTTATAGAATGTAGGAGGATTCAGCATATCTCTATAGGAAACCGGGAGCACTCTAGGGACTTTAATCCTGTTTACCCACCTTTTCTCCCAGTTAGTAGGTTCATGGAGAGGATGGTCAAGAAATCCCCACAATATCAGTAAACTGCGAAGTCTCCAGAACTTGAACCTTAAGAGTTGTGGTGGATTGTAAGTGGAGTTGAATTGTGTCAGCGTCATTAGGTGCCTGTTAGGGAATAGGTCGGCAATACAATTAATGCCATAGTCTCACCACAAAGATGGATGAGATTCTTTGAGAGCTGTGAGTAGGCCTGAGAGTGAGTTGTTGGGTGAGGGGTGGGGGGCAATCTGCATTAACGAACGGATTCTATCCCAAAAGCGAAGAACAAATAAGATGATAATGTTTTGAATGTCAAAAGAGGACCTAACATGCTTGGGCAGCCATATGAAATCCGTTAGAGAGAGTTAGCTGGGTAGGATTGCCTTTTTTAAGATCCTCCATCTACTATTGGAGGATTCAGAGTTCCAGGAGAGAATATAAGTTAGTCTCGATGCTTCATGATAGAAGGTTAAGTTGGGAGCGTCTGCTGCATAATTCTCGAAGCCACCCTAGGGTGTTTATTTTTCCAAACATATCTATTGCTTACTTGCTGGAACTTTCCTATAAGAGATTTAGGAACAGGGATGGGAAGGGTGCGGAAAAGATAAGTAAGTTTGGGGAGTAATACCATATTGAATGCTGCTATCCTTCCCATCCAGGAGATACAGGGTACGTTCCATCATTCAACACTTTTTTGAAATTGCTGTAGAAGTGGGTAGAAATTAGACTCAATTATAGTAGAAATATTATATGATAAATATATGCCTAAGTGTTTGATTCTTTTTTGCGAACAGTTGAATGCATATGCTTTTTTAAGTTCTGTGAGTTCTCCGTCTGAGATATTGATGATATAGGCGTCTGTTTTACTAACATTTAATTTATAGAAGCTAATTTTACCAAATTGTTTCAGTAATTTAAAATGAGTAGGAAAGGAGTGGGATGGGTCGCCTAAGAATATAGTCAAATCATCTGCAAATAGAGCAGTTTTTTTGTGTTGTCCCAACAATCTCAACCCCCTGTATGTCTGAATTCATCCTAATTGCTTCAGCCAATGGCTCCATAACAAGAGTAAATATTAGCGGGGATAGAGGGCAGCCTTGTCTGGTTCTATTTGTTAAGGGAAGGCAGGGGAGTGAAATCCCAGGCCTCTCACCGATGCTGATGGGGAGGAATACAATGCTTTGATGCATGAGTGAAATTGGGGAGGGAAGCCAAATTTATTTAAAACCTCAAACAGGTAGGACCAGTTTACCTGATCAAAGGCCTTTTCGGTGTCGAGTGCTAGTGTTGTGCAAGGGGAGCCCATTCTTTTAGCTTCGAAATATATGTTGAGAATATGTTGTGTATTGTCTGGTCCCTCTCTGCCTGGTATGAAACTTACTTGGTCCCAGTCAATTAGCAAAGGGAGAATTTGATTAAGTCTAGACGCCAGGAGTTTAGCTAGAATCTTCATGTCTGTATTGATTAAAGATATGGGGCTGAAATATTCACATACGTTAGGGGTTTTACCTTGTTTCGGAATGGTCACTATGATTGCTTCCAGTAGTTCAGAGGGAAAAGATCCAGTTTGCCTGGCTAATGTGAATACTCTAGTAAGTAAGGGGGAGAGGTGGGAGAGGATTTTTTGTAAAAAAGGGCAGCATAGCCATCAGGATCTGGGGCTTTGTGTGATTTTAGGGTTTTGATGAGTGAGCTCACTTCTTCTATACTAAAAAAAGGGAGAGTCTAGTAAATCATTTTGGTCATTTGACAGAGCAGGTAGAGAGAGTGAGTCTAAAAATTCTTGTATGTGTGTTACAGATGGGGTGGGAGTATCTGGGGAGTTTTTTAAATTATACAGGGAGGAGTAATATTTGGCAAATGCCCTACCTATATCAGCTGGTAGGCGGACTGTTCCATTAGGTGTTTTGATATATGAGATGTAGGCTTCTGCAGTTCACTATCTTAGTTTATTAGCTAGCAAGCGTCTGCTTTATTACCCTTAGCATAAAAGGTTTGTTTGAGTTGCCGCATCTGCTTTTGGTATCTTTTAGTTTCCAACGCCTCTATTTGTGACCTGACTGTCTCTATTTGGGTCAATACGTGGGGATCTAGCGATTCCATATGGGAAAAGGTTAAGCCGAGTAGTGTTACATGTAATTGGGCTAAGGTTCCACCTAATTGTTTCCTGTGTTCAGTTTTGAGCTTAATAAATAATCCTCTAGTATATGTCTTAAAGGCACCCCATAAGCAAAAATCGTTAACTGAGCCATTGTCATTTATTTATAGAAAATGTACAATTTCCTTTTGTATATTTGTGACATGTGCTGGGGAAGAAAGAAGAAATTCAGGTAGCTTTCAAGAGGGTCTAGAGAACATTGAGATAGGGGCCCTCATGGTCATCTGAACCGGGGAGTGGTCTGACCATTCGCAGCTAGGCATGCATATTGATTGTATGCAGTCTAACATGTGGGGTTCACAAAAAATATAGTTAATTCTAGTATAGGTATTATGAACCACAGAATAGCAAGAGTAGGCTCTAGAAGAGGGATGTGGGAGTGCCAAACATCAGACAAATTGTACTGAGCATTGAGATTATTGAATAGCTTGGCAGTTCTGGTTAAGAGAGGGTCACAAGGTTTGAGCTTAGGTGAATGCCTATCTTGGGCCGGTTGTGAGTTTTGTGTGTGGCCAGCAACCTTAGGAATTTTCTTAGTGCCTTAATTTGCCCAGAATTTGAGCCGTAATAGCATGCCAGAGTGTATGGGACATCATCTAGTTTACAGTTTACAATTAGGTACCTGCCCTGGGGGTCCCCATAAATTTCTAGTTTCTCAAATAGAATACTCTTATGAATCATTAACGCAACCCCCCTTGATTTCCCTGAGATGGAAGCTGTTTTGACCACTGGGTAATTTTTAGATTTCAGGGGTATGGGTGTACAGTCTGCCCAGTGCGTCTCTTGAAGAACTACAACCTGAGACCTTGCATGAGCCTGGTATCCCATAAACCTACTTCTCTTATTAGGGGTATTAAGGCCTCTGGTATTGTGGGAGGTACAGATCAGAGACATGACGTATGGGGTACCAGACCACAAAAAAAAAAAAAAAAATAAAAAAAAAATAAAAGGAGGATGGGGGAAATGAAGAGGGGCAGAAATCAGAAAAAGAGGGAGCAGGTATAATTAGTTAAAGTTAGAATAAGGCGATTCTTTAAGATTGCGGTATTGCCAAGAGAAACCGCTTAGGTAGTCCCCCTAAGAAAGGGGGCTAATTAATGGAAGGGGGGGAGGGGAAGAGATGAGTAGTTGTAAGTGTGGACACTTCTGTCAAATGGTAGTATCCCGGGGTAAGGAGTGGTTGCATGGTAAAGTGAGAGGGGAATCTGAAAAGATGTGGGCCGGAAATGGATGTCGGCCATTTTGCCTGTAAATTGATAGTGTATGTTAGAAAAGACAGGTTAATGTTTGTCATTGTTAAATTAGTAAAAAGACATGTAAGTTTCGTACAACAGTCAACTGTATAACTTTAGAAAGCAAAAACATCAACCTTGTTAGCAACATGTATGTAACACAACAGAGAAACTTAATAACAGAAACAAGCAGAGGAGTGGTATAGTGTATATGTATATGTTTAGGCTTGGGGCAACAGGGGGAGCTCCATGAGACTAGAGTATTCTGTAGCGAGGTATCCCCTGGGTAGAGTAAAGGAACTGCGGAGGCCTAAGTTTTAAGCATATAGCTACCTCATCTTGGGATCTCAATAACCTTGAAAACATTTTACAAATAAACATTAACACATAAGGAGAACAGGAATAAAAATGAAAAGGCATATTTCAACTTATACTTATCAACCAGTGTTCATTCAGATTGGAGTAGGTCCTTCAAGGGCCCAAAAGGTCCGGGAGCAATGTCTATCAGAGGGAGTTTCTTATTGTGGGACAGATAATTTCCCTAAGATTCTGGGGAACTAGATCTGTGTCTTTGAGGGAGGGCTGTCCATCCTGATCCCGCAGTCTGCTTGTGATGAGTACATCTTTGTGAGTCGGCTGATGTCCACTCAGGGGTTGTAGCTCTTGTAACCCGTGAAAGGGCTTGCCGGTCAGATTGAGCACAGGATGTCCATTCTGATGCTGAAGCTCTCAGTTGATGGTGCTGTGCCTGCGACTTCTCTCCTTGAGCAGGCAGTAAGTTCCATGACTGTAACAGTTCATATCCTTTAGAGACCTTTATTATTATGCACATTTGATTGTCCTTAAAAATTAGCAGCTTAATGGGGTAGCCCCATCTGTATCTAATGTTGCTTTTCCTCAATGTGGAGGTGATTTCTGAGAAGGTTTTTCTCATTTGCAGTGTCAGCATGGATAAATCAGGGAATATTTGTAGGTTTTTAAATTTATCTGGTAGAGCAGGTCTCTGGAAATGAGCTCGCTGAATTCTCTCTTTGTAAGTGAAGTAGTGCAAGTGAACTATTACGTCTCGTGGCTGATCATCTGGTAAGCCCTTGGGTTTGAGCGAGCGATAGGCCCGGTCCATCAGATCTTCCGACTTGGTGGTTATAGGAGCGAGACGGTGGAATAATTCTTTCAGGAATGACAGTAGGTCAGACGTGGAGACAGGCACTGGCACACCTCGGATCCTAAAGGTTGTTGCACCGAGATCTGTCCTCCATGTTGGCTATCTTCTTTATCTATCTTGTCTTCTACCACATCGAAGAGAGATGCTGTGTAAAGTTCAGAATGTTTGTTTGCTCAGTAGATATGTCATTGTGCCTTTTTCCCAGAGTGTCGATGCGATCATTAGTGGACGCAATTTCTTTCTTTAATTTGGCAGATGAGGCTGCTATTTTGGCTGTAAATGAAGCATGATGTTTGCTAATAGCAACTTCAGGGGGTCTAGAATAAATGTAGGAGTAACTGCTGCACTTGGAGATTGGTGAATGTCCTGCATAACAGAAAGTGTAAGCTCAGAAGCGTCAGATCTGGGTGAGTCTAGGGCATCAATTTCATTGTGTGGCCCAGTAGTAGCGGAGCCAAAGTGGTCCATCACTGTCTTTTTTTGTAGGTAGGGCTGCTTGTTTCGGGTCTAGGAGCTTACTAATGCAGAAATGCCCAGTAGAAAAATACAGAAGATGTGAGAACCCAAATCCAAAGAAATGTCTTTACAAGATTATACACCTGAGCCTGGCTGAATTGATACTGAGAGGTGGACAGGCGAGAGTGGCCTAGTGAAATTTATTTCATCTTCAGGAGATACTATATCCTCTGGGTGGAAGAGGGATGGGAGCAAGAACCGGAGATCAACTTTGTAACATCTAGGCCCTCACTTCCTAGAGGCAATCTTGGTTTGTCTATTTGCCTTTATCAAGTCAGTTGTAGCCTTGAATAAACAATGGTGCTTATCTGGATGTTTTACATATCTAGCAGGGCAGGCATCCACTCTTAGATTATCTTTCTGGTATACAGGATATGGTCCAGTAATGTCTGCCACTATTAGTAATACGCCTAAGGCTTAGGTGTAGTTATGGTGTCAGGTTGGGCTTAGAGGCCTAGAAGTAGCTTTTTGGTATGTGGTGTGACCGTTAGGACTTATGCATACAGTCATTCTGCCGTCTCTACTCCTCTCGGTCCACAGAACTGTCCCCTTCCTGAGGGTTGAATGTGCTTGGCCTGAGGGGCTGTACGCAGTGAAGAGGCCTTTTCCCCCTTTAGTCTCCATGTGGTCTGTGCCCTGATCAAAAATGGCGCCAAGTCCAGGGTACCTGCTTTTGTGTGGCGTTATCCTGCCTCAGCTGTGGGCAAATCCAAAGAGTTTTCCGTTAACGGAATTACAGCTGCAATGTATCTGTTGGGTTCTCAGAGCTCCCTCTCTCCCCTTGCACCTTAGACTCGATCTGCGCCAGCCGGAACACACCGGAACAGGAATAATACTGGAGGCTCAGGATTATGACACTAGCGACACTAGCACCAACTAGTCCAGCACCCCTATCATGACTGCTGGATGAACAGTGCTCTCTTATTTTAGCACAGCTGCATCAGTGTGCTGGGGCTGCAGGGAATGCCTGTGAATATTTAGGAGTAATTTGTAGAATTTGCACAGAAGCTCTCCAGATGTGGGACCAGTCTCCCTCCATGTTGGCTCCGCCCCTCCACAA
The DNA here is from genome assembly GCF_027579735.1 of Bombina bombina. NCBI lineage: Eukaryota > Metazoa > Chordata > Amphibia > Anura > Bombinatoridae > Bombina > Bombina bombina. Next base: position 1,209,418,793 of record NC_069499.1, on the reverse strand, counting down.
TTTTTTTTTTTTTTAAACATTGCATTTGCACCTTTAAAATGACAAACATTTATTTTGCTGCAAATATTTTTATGACAGCTTGTACATGAGGTTTAAAGTTAAAGGGACATTAAAACACTAAATAAATTGTATAAGCTATTCCCCACTTCCCTCTAGTTATGGGTGCATCCCTATGTTTCAAATGGTGTTCACTAGTTTAAAGCTCGCGGATTGATACTCTGGTCTGGCACATCATTCGGCATGCAAACATACATGTTGAAAGTATCAGAAATCTTAAAATGGATGAATCAACCTCTAGATACAATAAAGTTTACACAATTCCAATGAAATTACAGAGTAACCGAGTTGCAGCAATTGTTGATTGCAGCAATGGAAATTAAATCGATCTGGACAATTTTTAAATTAATTGAAAACATAAAAACGTTGATTAGTGTATTTTGCGTGTAATTTCATCCTTAATTATGGCAAGTTTTTAGTTGAGACTTTGGTAAATGGAGCCCATCTCAACCTTTTCCCTTTTTTCCCTAGTGCTGCTGATAATATTTAGTTTTTCTGTTGTTTAAAGAACATGCAGAATTATTATGAAATATTATGCACAAAAATATGTTTTTTTTTTTGCACAGATCTAAACCTAACGAATCATTTGTACATTTTTTTTTGCCTACTGTTCTTAAAATCCAATGTTGTGTACAATTTGTTTACTCCCATACATTTTACAGGTAGCTGAAAATGTTAATTAGCTCTTTCTTCCAAATCTATTTTTAAGTGTTAGTAAATCTCAGCAATTGTAATTGACCTGCAGTATTTAATGAGGTTTAGTGACCTGTAACAGTACAATAAAAAATTTCCAGGACTAAGGAACTCATATTTGGCAATTATTTTCCATAATCAGCACTTCCATGCACATATTTTTACAGTAGCTTAATAGATTATATTTTAATATTATTATATTCACAGTTTCTTTAGCTCTAGGTAAGAGTTAATTAAACACTAGAACAAATTATAATTGAACACAAAAACTCTCATCCCTGCCAAGGTTGCAAACTATATTCTACTAAATGTCAATTTTTTTTTACTATCACCATTTGTTTCTTTTTGTTACTTGGTAGATTTTGGCACCATTTATCATTGGATTAATCCTACAAAATGTACAAAAAGTTACATGTTGTGTAATGTTTTATGGTATGAACAGTACATTTTTACAACATAATTTCCTGGTGATTGGCTGAAAAGTGTAATACATTGTCTATTTTCAAAAGAGGGGTTTAATTACCCTATAATTAAGCCAGAGGGGTGATAGAGCTCTGTAATAGCCCCTCTCCCCTCCATAGATCTACCTGGTGAGTAGTTAAAATTAAACTAATTTATCATTGTTTGTCAAGGATACCAAATGTCTAAGCGCTACCAAAATTATTTTAACGTCATGATAAAAAGTTATGTGATGAACAGTCTTATGATGATCTATCATGTAATACAATTTTTCTCAAAAATTACATTAATTCATAGATACTTTTGTTGCATTTGTTTGGTTTAAAATATATCTTAAATGTTTTGCCTATCTGGAACCAAATTAGTAAATGGTAAAATGTAAACAAAGGCTTTAGATACACAGAAGTCTGTAAATTTCTTCTCACTACATTATGTCTGTTCAAATAAGCATTACTGCCAAGTAAAAAAATAATCATATTCCAGAAGAGTTGTCCAAGAACAGGTGTAAATAAAAAGCTCACAAGGGTAAGCCAATCCAATTAATAATCTGGAAATAACTGCATGTCAGAATAGTAGAAATAACAATAAAGAACCAACTCAAGTATTTTAAAAAGTTAAAATGATGTTATCAGTATATTTTCTATCCATCTTTTATGTGAATATAGAATGGGGGTTTTCAGGAATGTATATCTGATAAAATAGTAAATGGTCAGGAACAACTTTGCTGCCTTAAACCGTTTTCTAGATACACTGTATCTAGATACACTGTATACTCTCCATATTCATTGCACCAGCAGCTCACAAGAGCAACGCCGCCCCCTGCTGACTCGCGGCCAATCAGCCGCCAGCAGGGAGGTGTCAATCAACCCGATCGTACTCGATCGGGTTGATTTGTGGCAATTACTGTCCGCCGCATCAGAGCAGGCGGACAGGGTTATGGAGCAGCGGTCTTTAGACCGCTGCTTCATAACTACTGGCGAGTCCATTTGGAGCTTGATAAATGGGCCTCATAGGCTCTTCCAAATTTTGATAACATTGTAGTTTGTGCATAGAAAGTGTTAAACCCTTATTTCCTATGGGGTACTTCTTCAGGGCAGCAGAAAACAATGGAGTAGCAGCTCAAACTTAAATAAAGTTAAAGTTGAATCTATAACTACTGCTACAAGTTAGTGTAAACATGGAAAAAAAGGAAGCATATAATAATAAATTATATAAATGAAACAAAAAAATATAAGTGAAGAAACATTAGGAAGTTGTTACAATATTCTAAAGTGCATAAAACTGATAAAATTATATAACGTTTTGTCTTTCGATTAGATTTTAGTGTGTATTCTCTTCACATGAATCTATTTTTCCCCACACATTGATTATCTGTAGACTATCCTTAAAATCTATAGATACAATAGAATAAATAGACTAATAAAACATAAATATCTATAAAGCTTCTATAAAATGTGTAACTAATGCTTAGCAAGGGCTACTGGACTTCAAATCATTCAAAGGTTCTTCTTTATATGAATTCTTGCCTGGTAGTTCTTCCAATATACTGAGAGTAGAAATCAGAGCAGTTTTTCATAACCCTAATACATTTTCCCTTTGGTATGTTTAATATCCATTTTTTATCATGGCATCTGTTAGTATTTAGATACATATTCTGGTCTACAGACTTAAAGAACATTTTAGTATTAATGTTTTTCTTTAGGGTATCAATCTCTTTTGAGACATTCACATTTATGTTTATCGATTTTGTAGTCAAATATATAATAAAAAAAAATCTTTCTAGAATGCTATATTTGTACAGCATCTCTCTGAATTTTTTTTTCAACTTAGAGCCAACATTCTTTTTATCAATTAATTTTAACAAAAATTTTTCAATTCTTCTGTTAAATGTTTTCCGTATATTACCTCTAGACTTTGTTGGATGTTGTCATGGTAATTATTAAACATGACATTTTCCTGACGTATACCTACTAAATAAAGTACTTAGAAAAGAAGATAGGGAGCCCTAAGCAAATAGGTTGCCAACAATGGGCTAGATTGCAAGTGGAGCAGTATTTACGGCTCCCACTGGAACATTAACTTCGCTAGAAGTAAACTTTTTGCTCGCAACAGATAGTGTTGATATGACAAGTTGAAAGTAAAAATGTCACACTTGAGAGAAAACCTGATGCGTGCAAAAAGTTAACCACAGTATATTGTGCTTACGGTATTACAATAACCCTATTGACTTTAATGGAGCAACAAAGTTAAATTAAAACAAAATAAAGCTAACACTTGTGTGTTAACCCTCCTTGAAATAATCCCCCTACTCTAAAAACCCCTAAACTGCTAAATCCCCTAGTCTTTTAAACCTGCTACACTATTAACCCCTAATCCATTAGATCCCCATCACAAACTACCCTGCTACACTATTAACCCCTAATGCATCACATCCCCATTGCAAACTACCCACTACACTATTGACCCTTAAATCACAATAACCCAATACACTACTTAACCCCTATAATGCCATTACCCCCACTGCAATAACCCCTACAATACTTAACCCACTAAACCATAATTTCCCCCACTGCAATAACCCCTATACTACTTAAAACCCCAAATCACCATTATGTCCCGCAATAACCCCTTCTCTTTTAACCCGATAACAGCTAAATCCCCAAGACACCCAAATTACAAAAAATAAATAACACTACTAGTGAAAAACAAATACCAAAAATAAAAACACTACCAGTAAAAAAAAAATTCCTATCCTTTAGGGGGTAGTAGTGGATCCATGGTGTCAGCAGTCCTCTGGTGATAGTCCCCTGTTGGTCCTCCTTAGTCCTCTTGGGCGGTCCTCTACTCGATCCTTCTTCATGCTATTACCGCAGCACACTAAAAATTGAATGCAAGGTTCCGCCTTATATAGGGGTGCTCTTGTATTTCTATTAACCATGGACCCACTGCTGCCAGAGGAGCTGGATTCAAGATGGTGAGTACAGCCTTTTTTTTTTTTTTTGGTGAGGGTGGCTTTTTTAGGATAGATTATTTTTTGCCAAAAGAGCTATATCACTTTTTTTTGCCAAAAGAATTATAACCACTTCTTTGGAAAAGATCTATAATCACCTTTTTGGCAAAAGAGCTATAATCACTTCAAATGCCCTTTTTAACATGATTTTTAGATTAGGTTTTATTTTTAGCGGGTTATTTTAGTATAGTTTTTATTTTATTTTATTATAATTGTTTTTTGTTGTTAGTGATATTTACTTGTTTGCCCAAACCATTTACGCAAGCTATGAAGTTGAAAATGCGATCATATTTACTTTAAATATGTAATATAAGCATAAGTTAATGTGATTGCGATATTACAAAATAATGTTAACATTAACGATCCATTCGTAATCTAGCCCAATAATGGCATTCCAAATAACTACATTTGCATGGAAACAAACACCTGTGACATATCAAATAATAAATGGCTTCTCTGTGTTTCCTTACCAATTGTTATTCAGGTTTTGTATATGCAAACTAGGTATGTGATTGTTAAATTAAGAATAATTGCATAATCCATAAATGCATGACAAAAAGACAATGCAAAGACACTAGGGGGCATATTTATGAAGGTGCAAACGAACATGATACAATGACCATCTTGCCAATATAGTCCATTTCCAGAGCTCAGGCTAAGGCCTTTATGACTCTTAGGAGACGTGAATCCAACTGGATCACCAAACTACAGACTCTTCAACCTAACAGTTTGAATGAAAACCTAGATTTAGCAGCATTTATATGATTATTTAGGGGCCTAGGTCTGCCTATATATATATGTGTATGTTGATATGACTGTCTAAATGGTTATTTGGTATGAACAGGTCTTGCAGGTTTAGGAGTACCGCACACTTGTTTGGCCTTACCGCAAAACGACTTACGTAAACTTCGTAAAGTCTTTTTTCTATGGGACTTCTATAGCGCTGATATTACGAGTCTGTCCTGGGAGGCCAAAAAGTGAGCGGTACAGTCTACCCTGTCAAGATCCCTAACGCATTTAAAAGTCAGTAGTTAAGAGTGTTACACTACAACGCTGTAGCATAAAAATCATAACTAAAGTGCTAAAAAGTACACTAACACCCATAAACTACCTATTAACCCCTAAATTGAAGCCATCCCGCATTGCAAACACTATAATAAAAATTTGAACCCCTAATCTGCCGCTCCGGACACCGCCGCCACTTACATTATTTTATGAACCCTTAATCTGCTGCCCCCAACATCGCCAACACCTACTTTATATCTATTAACCCCTAATCTACCTTCCCCAATGTCACAGACACCTACATTATATTATTAACCCCTAATCTGCCGCCACCAATGTCGCTGCCACTATATTAAAGTTATTAACCCCTAAAACTAAGTCTAACCCTAAACCTAACACCCCCTAACTTAATAATAATTTAAGTAAATCTAAATAAATATTCCTATCATTAACTATATTATTTCTATTTAAAACTAAATACTTACCTATAAAATAAACCCTAAGCTAGCTACAATATAACTAATAGTTACATTGTAGCTAGCTTAGGGTTTATTTTTATTTTACAGGCAAGTTTGTATTTATTTTAACTAGGTAGAATAGTTATTAAATAGTTATTAACTATTTAATAACTACCTAGCTAAAATAAATACAAAAGTACCTGTAAAATAAAACCTAACCCAAGTTACAATAACACACTATAATTAAATAAATTAACTAAATTAAATACAATTAAATAAATTACATACAATTAGCTAAATTAAATTAAATTAGCTAAAGTACAAAAAACAAACACTACATTACAGAAAATAATAAACAAATTACAGATATTGAAACTAATTACACCTAATAGCCCTATTAAAATAAAAAAGCCCCCCAAAATAAAAATAAAAACATAGCCTAAACTTAACTACCAATAGCCCTTAAAAGGGACTTTTGCGGGGCATTGCCCCAAAGTAATCAGCTCTTTTACCTGTAAAAAAATACAAACAACCTCCCCAACAGTAAAACCCACCACCCACACAACCAACCCCCCAAATAAAACACTATCTAAAAAAACTTAGCTCCCCATTGCCCTGAAAAGGGCATTTGGATGGGCATTGCCCTTAAAAGCCCAAAGTCCCTAACCTAAAAATAAAACCCACCCAATACACCCTTAAAAAACCTAACACTAACCCCCTGAAGATCGACTTACCGGGAGACGTCTTCATCCAAGCCGGTCCAAAGTCCTCAACGAAGCCGGGATAAGTCTTCATCCAAGTCGGGCGAAGTGGTCCTCCAGATGGGCAGAAGTCTTCATCCAGACAGCATCTTCTATCTTCATCCATCTGGCACGGAGCGGGTCCATCTTCAAGACATTTGACGCGGATCATCCTTATCTGCCGACGGACTAACGACAAATGAAGGTACCTTTAAGTGACGTCATCCAAGATGGCTTCCCTTAGATTCCGATTGGCTTATATAATTCTATCAGCCAATCGGAATTAAGGTAGAAAAAATTATATTGGCTGATGCAATCAGCCAATAGGATTGAAGTTCAATCCTATTGGCTGAGCCAATCAGCCAATAGGATTGAGCTAGCATTCTATTGGCTGATTGGAACAGGTGTCGGCGATGTCGGGTGCAGCAGATTAGGGGTTAATAAATGTAAGATTAGGGGTGTTTAGACTCGGGGTTCATGAAAGGGTGTTAGGTGTAGACATAAATTTTATTTCCCCATAGGAATCAATGAGGCTGCGTTAAGGAGTTTTACGCTGCTTTTTGGCATGTTACACCAGCTCACCGCTGAATTAAGCAGCGCTGGTATTGGAGTGCGGTAATGAGTATAATTTTGCTCAACGCTCACTTCTTGTCTTTTAACGACGAGTTTCTGAAAACTCGTAATACCAGCGATGTAGGTAAGTGAGCGGTGAGACAAAACTGCTCATTAGCACCGCACAGCCTCTAACGCAAAACTTGTAATCTAGGTGACTGATTGTATATTACATCCCTTTCAGGGATAATTGTGGTCTTATATACGCAGCCATAATACTTAATAATTATTAGAGTGTCACTACTGCAATCTTGTATATTAAGTTTTTTGCACACTTATAGCACACACCATTAATGGGTAGTAAGTATACATATCTAATGTTTGTTAATTATAGACTCATCTTCTAGTAGTCTTCTATTTTACTCTTGGTAAGCATATGAATGAATCTAAATTGGCTGCACTTGCAAATATGTTGCATTTATTATGATAGTGTGTTTAGTGGTGGTCTCTCTAGCTTTGAAGTTTGTGCACCTCTGGGGGTTAGCCCTGGAGCAGACAGCTCGGGACTCGGAGTACAAATTTTTAATATTTCTGGTGCTATTCTTATTAGTAATATAGAGACAAGCTGTCGTGTTTACATGCCATTATGATGGCTCTCTCACGATTCACACTTATTCTGAGATCCTCATATATACCCCACATCACTTATGTACATAGTGCTGACAAGCATCGTATTAGGAAGTGTGACGTTGTCATCATCCCTCATACACGCCCCTCTGGCCACTCTGGATTGGTTAGGAGCATACCTACCCTTCTGACGAAAATGTCAGGGAACTTGTAGCCGCAATATTTAACACTTACAACTACTTAGAGTAGGTAAGAAAGTTGTAGATGGCTAAACTTCAAATTCATATTTTTAGTATTTTTGATTTAGGATCCATTCTTCATTTTTAGACGATCGTGACAATTCAATCAGATGGATTAATTAGACAGACTTACGCCTAGATTTAGAGTTTGGCGGTAGCCGTCAAAACCAGCGTTAGAGGCTCCTAACGCTGGTTTTTATCGCCCGCTGGTATTTGGAGTCAGTCAGGAAAGGGTCTAACGCTCACTTTCCAGCCGCGACTTTTCCATACCGCAGATCCCCTTACGTCAATTGCGTATCCTATCTTTTCAATGGGATCTTTCTAACGCCGGTATTTAGAGTCGTGGCTGAAGTGAGCGTTAGAAATCTAACGACAAAACTCCAGCCACAGCAAAAAGTCAGGAGTTAAGAGCTTTCTGGGCTAACGCCAGTTCATAAAGCTTTTAACTACTGTGCTCTAAAGTACACTAACACCCATAAACTACCTATGTACCCCTAAATCGAGGTCCCCCCACATCGCTGCCACTCTATTAAAAAATTTTAACCCCTAATCTGCCGACCGCACACCGCCGCCACCTACGTTATCCCTATGTACCCCTAATCTGCTGCCCCTAATACCGCCGACACCTACATAATATTTATTAACCCCTAATCTGCCGCCCCCAACGTCGCTACCACCTACCTACACTTATTAACCCCTAATCTGCCGACCGGACCTCATCGCTGCTATAAAAAATGTATTAACCCCTAATCCGCCTCACTCCCGCCTCACTAACCCTATAATAAATAGTATTAACCCCTAATCTACCCTCCCTAACATCGCCGCCACCTAACTTCAAGCATTAACCCCTAATCTGCCGACCGGACCTCACCGCTACTCTAATAAATTTTTTAACCCCTAAAGCTAATTCTAACCCTAACCCTAACACCCCCCTAAGTTAAATATAATTTAAATCTAACTAAATAAATTAACTCTTATTAAATAAATTATTCCTATTTAAAGCTAAATACTTACCTGTAAAATAAACCCTAATATAGCTACAATATAAATTATAATTATATTGTAGCTATTTTAGGATTAATATTTATTTTACAGCCAACTTTGTATTTATTTTAACCAAGTACAATAGCTATTAAATAGTTAAGAACTATTTAATAGCTAAAATAGTTAAAATAATTACAAAATTACCTGTAAAATAAATCCTAACCTAAGTTACAATTAAACCTAACACTACACTATCAATAAATAAATTAAATAAAATACCTACAATTATCTACAATTAAACCTAACACTACACTATCAATAAATTAATTAAATACAATACGTACAAATAAATACAATGAAATAAACTAACTAAAGTACAAAAAATAAAAAAAAACTAAGTTACAAAAAATAAAAAAAATATTTACAAACATTAGAAAAATATTACAACAATTTTAAACTAATTACACCTACTCTAAGCCCCCTAATAAAATAACAAAGACCCCCAAAATAAAAAAATGCCCTACCCTATTCTAAAATTAAAATAGAAAAGCTCTTTTACCTTACCAGCCCTGAAAAGGGCCCTTTGCGGGGCATGCCCCAAAGAATTCAGCTCTTTTGCCTTTAAAAAAAAACATACAATACCCCCCCCAACATTACAACCCACCACCCACATACCCCTAATCTAACCCAAACCCCCCTTAAATAAACCTAACACTAAGCCCCTGAAGATCTCCCTACCTTGTCTTCACCACGCCGGGTTCACCAATCGATCCAGAAGAGCCTCCGATGTCTTGATCCAAGCCCAAGCGGGGGGCTGAAGATGTCCATGATCCGGCTGAAGTCTTCATCCAAGCGGGAGCTGAAGAGGTCCATGATCCGACTGAAGTCTTCTATCAAGCGGCATCTTCAATCTTCACCGACGACTTCTATCAAGCGGAACATCCATCTTCACCGACGACTTCCCGATGAATGACAGTTCCTTTAAGGGATGTCATCCAAGATGGCGTCCCTTGAATTCCGATTGGCTGATAGGATTCTATCAGCCAATCGGAATTAAGGTAGGAAAATTCTGATTGACTGATGGAATCAGCCAATAAGATTCAAGTTCATTCCGATAAGCCAATAGAATGCGAGCTCAATCTGATTGGCTGATCGAATCAGCCAATCGGATTGAACTTGAATCTGATTGGCTGATTCCATCAGCCAATCAGAATTTTCCTACCTTAATTCTGATTGGCTGATACAATCCTATCAGCCAATCGGAATTCGAGGGACGCCATCTTGGATGACGTCCCTTAAAGGAACCGTCATTCGTCGGGAAGTCGTTGGTGAAGATGGATGTTCCGCGTCGGCGGGATGAACATGGATCCGGAAGAAAGCAGATTGAAGATGCCGCTTGATAGAAGACTTCCGTCGGATCATGGACCTCTTCAGCTCCCGCTTGGATGAAGACTTCAGCCGGATCATGGACATCTTCAGCCCCCCGCTTGGGCTTGGATCAAGACATCGGAGGCTCTTCTGGATCAATCGGTGAACCCGGCGTGGTGAAGACAAGGTAGGGAGATCTTCAGGGGCTTAGTGTTAGGTTTATTTAAGCGGGGTTTGGGTTAGATTAGGGGTATGTGGGTGGTGGGTTGTAATATTGGGGGGGGGGGTATTGTATGTTTTTTTTCCAGGCAAAAGAGCTGAATTCTTTGGCATGCCCCGCAAATGGCCCTTTTAAGGGCTGGTAAGGTCCTTTTCTATTTTAATTTTAGAATAGGGTAGGGCATTTTTTTATTTTGGGGGGCTTTGTTATTTTATTAGGGGGCTTAGAGTAGGTGTAATTAGTTTAAAATTGTTGTAATATTTTTCTAATGTTTGTAAATATTTTTTTATTTTTTGTAATTTAGTTCTTTTTTATTTTTTGTACTTTAGTTAGTTTATTTAGTTGTATTTAATTGTAGTTATTTTATTTAATTAATTTATTGATAGTGTAGTGTTAGGTTTAATTGTAGATAATTGTAGGTATTTTATTTAATTAATTTATTGCTAGTGTAGTGTTAGGTTTAATTGTAACTTAGGTTAGGATTTATTTTACAGGCAATTTTGTAATTATTTTAACTAGGTAGCTATTAAATAGTTATTAAATATTTAATAGCTAATGTACCTGGTTAAAATAAATACAAAGTTGCCTGTAAAATAAATATAAATCCTAAAATAGCTACAATATAATTATAATTTATATTGTAGCTATATTAGGGTTTATTTTACAGGTAAGTATTTAGCTTTAAATAGGAATAATTTATTTAATAAGAGTTAATTTATTTTGTTAGAATAAAATTATATTTAACTTAGGGGGTGTAAGGGTTATGGTTAGACTTAACTTTAGGGGTTAATACATTTATTAGAGTAGCGGCGAGGTCCGGTCAGCAGATTAGGGGTTAATAATTGAAGTTAGGTGTCGGCGATGTTAGGGAGGGCAGATTAGGGGTTAATACTATTTCTTATAGGGTTATTGAGGCGGGAGTGAGGCGGATTAGGGGTTAATAACTTTATTATAGTAGTGGTGAGGTCCGGTCGGCAGATTAGGGGTTAATAATTGTAGGTAGCTGGCGGCGACGTTGTGGGGGGCAGATTAGGGGTTAATAAATATAATATAGGGGTCGGTGGTGTTAGGGGCAGCAGATTAGGGGTACATAGCTATAATGTAGGTTGTGGCGGTGTTCGGAGCGGCAGATTAGGGGTTAAAAATAATATGCAGGGGTCAGCGATAGCGGGGGCGGCAGATTAGGGGTTAATAAGTGTAAGGTTAGGGGTGTTTAGACTCGGGGTACATTTTAGGGTGTTAGGTGCAGACTTAGGATCTAAATATGTGGAGTGTAAGTGGCGCTAGAAGTACACTAGGTATACCAAGCTATGGGTTAATAAACTATTGTCAAAAATAGCTCAACACAATACGTCTCTTAAGTCAGACTGAAACTTCTGTAATAACTGACTGGTGGAATAAGTAGAAATACATACAACTAATTTGGAGTTTTATACAAATTTATTCTTTGTTGAAATGGTATAAAAAAATCAAACTCTATCATACAAGTGGCCCACACTCTTCAATCGCAACAACTTTCAAATCACAATAGCTATCAAATTACAATAACAATACTAAAACAATATACTGAGAAATGCAGTCATCTAAAATCAGTTGGCACAAATTCAGGCAGTAAAATGATGGCAGTAAAATGATGATATGACTTTCTTACTGGGGTTATATTTTCCTTTACAAGTCTCTGCACGTTAAACACTATCTCCCATAACGGCCAGAATTAAACAAAGGCCTGTCTCCAATGGGCTAGGGCAAACCCAGTGATTTAAATCTCTCTTATAATACGCCCTGTCACAAAGGAGATTGCGGCTTTCACCTTTGCAAAAAAGGGGATTCCCCAGTATCAAATCGGCAGTCTTTTGAGGGTTCCCAAGTTGGAACAACAGTAGCAGAAAACAGAGTCTATTTTAAATATACTTCAACAGACAATCTTGGTCCGGTTTAGATGTTACTTAGCAGGGGGAGCTAATATCAGTACAGACCCTCTCACCTGCTCCTCTTTGTCTGGGTATGTCGGCTCCTGTATGGATTTGCTGTTTAGGATAAGTTGCGGACCTCCTGGTCCCGGAATGTAACTGTCTTCACTTGCGCAAGTCTTATCTCAGTTACCTTCGTATCCGGACTTACAGCCTAAAACGATTCTCTGCTCTTCAAGTACTCTGTACGCAGAGTGGGTTAGCGCTGTATATCCTCCTTGTATACCTTTCACCTTTCTACGCGTTTCACCCCTAAGGTGTGGGGCTTTTTCAAGATACAGTGTGAGAGTAAAGTCTGCCTTATATCTCCCCTAGTTGCCTTCAATTCGCTGTCATCTTTTCACTTCCTCTGGTCACTCTAGAAGTAAACTTTTTATATGATGGGATCCTCATGTCTGCACGGACAGCCTTTTCTTTTATCATTTCCTTGCTTATAACCCCAATTTACTCAGAAATGTCATATGCCTGAGAACTCTTTTATTATCTTGATAAAAATCTTGGTAAAAAAATCTTTTAATGCCTTGTTAAAAATACTCAAATGCCAAACACAAATTAAAAAAAAAAATTAAATTTTTTTAAATATACATATTTCCCCTAGGGGATCGAACCTAGGATCCCCAAGGCTGAGGGCTAGGATGTTACCTCTAGGCTATTCACTGCTGATATGACTATGTCAGATTTCCAATTGTATATAATTCTACTTTTTTATCAATCCATAGATCCTTATGCCTACCTGTCAGTTTCTGTGACTTCTGTCTCGTTTGGTATTAGCTATTTAAGCGTAATTTATTGAGAATTCCTAGATAAATGACCTCTAGCTTTTTAATAATTATTAGTATTCTTCCATATTCTAAAACAATTTTCTTATATAGAAAATTTCTAAATTAGATATTAGTTTAGTCCCAGACTGCAACAGAGCTACAGTTAAAAGTCTAAATCATAAATAATGCTTGGTCCCTACCTTATACCTCGGGGATTCGAACTCGGGGACTTGGCTTAATAAACTGAGACCTTACCACTATGCTATAGAGGCACCCATTACTCTTACTAACATTTTTAAAAATAAAATATAGATAATGAAATCCCTCCTAAACTCCCAGTATAATTCCAAATCAAAATATGGTATATTTGGGATATTGTTTGATTAACAAAAATTGTATAGATTCTATATAAACGTTTGTTTATTTATTTATTTATTTATTTATTTATATGGGATAAAAAATACCTTGATTAGCATTCTAGTCAAGAGGAAAAAATGTTAATGTGTTTTGAGGAAAAAATGTTAAGGTGTTACTATTTTTCTTACTCTAATTATGATAAAAACGGATTTATATCCAGTTCAGAATTTAAACAGTTCGGGTATAAGGTGTTAAAATTATAAATCATTTCCGCCTCCTTTTTCAGGAGTAAAGTATCCAGATTTCCCCCTCTCCAATTGCCTTTTATTTTGCATAGGCCCCAAAACTTGAGGTCCTTAGTGCTGTTTTTATGCACCTCCCTAAAGTGCTGGTACAAATGCGTCTCTAGGATGCCTTTTTCAATGTGCCAGAGGTGCTCACGGATTCTATCTTGTAGCATTCTTGATGTTTCTCCGATATATATCAGGCCACATGAGCACTGTAGCATATATATATAACACCCCTACTACTACATCTTAGGACATCTTTAATTTTATATTGAATATTTAATCCTGGAATACTGATGTTTTTCTTTTTTGTACTATGCTTGCATGACTTGCATGAAATGCAAGGAAAAAATCCGTTTAATTCTTTGCCCCATAAGTCCCTTTCTTTACCTTTCTGACACATTTTACCTTTTTTGAATTCGCTTGGGGCCAGCATAGATTTTTTTAAAAACCATTCTAGGAAATGGTGGTAATTTATCCCCTACTATAGGGTCGCTTTTGACAATATGCCAATGTTTCCTCAGTATTTTCCTTATCCTATTATGATCATCACTGAATTCGGTTACGAATGGTACATCATATTCATCTCTAATTAAATTGGCTTTATTTTTATAGGTGAGTAGGGTATCCCTATTTGTTTCTCTAGCTCTTATAATAGCATTATTTATAATCTCCTCTTTGTAGCCTCTTTCAACAAATTTTTTCTCTAATAATTTAATTTGTTCTTCAAAGTCACCCATTTCAGTACAATTTTTCCTGATTCTCAGGCATTGTCCTACTGGAATATTATTTTTCCACTTTGAGAAGTGGCAACTAGATGCATGGATGTAGTTATTGGAATCAGTTGGTTTGAAATGGGTCTTTGTTACTAATTTATTGTTTTCCACCCTAATATCCAAATCTAGAAATGTTATAGTGTCCTTACTTATTTGATAAGTAAAAGATAATCCTTTATCATTATTGTTCATTATTCCAAACATATTCCTCAGGTCTTCTTCACTCCCTTTCCATAAGATGATAATATCATCGATATATCTTTTAAAAAGCACGAGATTCGCACCGAGCCCCGCAAACCGGAGAAATCTATTTTCCCAATCTCCCATAAACAGATTTGCGTAGCTCGGTGCGAATCTTGTGCCCATTGCTGTTCCCTCTATTTGCAGATAATAATTGCTATCGAATGAAAAATAGTTATGTTCTAAAATGAAGCGGATGCATTCTATTAGAAAAGTACCTTGTTCTTTTTTTAGAACTGAATCTTGTTGTAGAAATCCCTCTACTGCCTCTATACCAAGAGTATGGTTAATATTAGTATATAACGATACCACATCACAGGTGGCTAATAGATAGTCTTCCTTCCATTCTATTTCATTAAGTAATTTCAGTAAGATGGTCGAATATTTTAAATAGGTGTCTAATTTTACTACATATTTCTGTAGAAACTTATCGACATATTCAGATAAGTTGGCCGTAAGTGATCCTATGCCGGAGACAATAGGTCTTCCGGGGGGGTTCACTAAGACCTAGATTTGGAGTTTGGCGTTAGCCGTGAAAACCAGCGTTAGAGGCTCCTAACGCTGGTTTTAGGCT